>NC_030677.2:95985328-96585328 GCF_000004195.4 Xenopus tropicalis
TATTTTTGTTCCACTAAATACTAACATTAACTCTAAATTATGTGCCAGCTATAAGGTAACAAAGCTATGTATAAACAACGCAAAAATTCCTCTGCACTCACCCATTATCAATATGTAGAAATAGGACATTAGGACATTTCTGTGCATTCAGCTACTAAGAAATGCCTTCCCTCCCCACCCCAAAAAGAGGGATTGTTTGTCCGTACATTGCAATATACTTCAAGCTGGCCAACTACGTCAAAGTCATCCCTTCTGGTCAGTCCTACACTGACTGACCTATATAAGTAATTTAAGATTAGTACTGAGCAAAGGGACTAAGTTTTACCTGCAACATGCTTGCTTATAAGGTTAAAACTCCCATATGGTTGCCCTTTTATTGGCTCCATTGGGATCACCTGACTGTAGCTGGGAATAGTGGGGGCTACAACATGGAGCTGGCCACTGCTCCTGTATAAACAATAACACAAGAAAAAGGGAAAGTTGTGCTCAACCACAAAATTGTAAACCATTAGGCGGGGGTGCAATGAGGCTGTGACCACAAAATACATATAAACAACCGCAAAAATTCCTCTGCACTCACCCATTATCAATATGTAGAAATAGGACATTAGGACATTTCTGTGCATTCAGCTACTAAGAAATGCCTTCCCTCCCCACCCCAAAAAGAGGGATTGTTTGTCCGTACATTGCAATATACTTCAAGCTGGCCAACTACGTCAAAGTCATCCCTTCTGGCCAGTCCTACACTGACTGACCTATATAAGTAATTTAAGATTAGTACTGAGCAAAGGGACTAAGTTTGTACAAGCATTATTTCAAACTTGTAGATTTCTTTCTACTACAGGGATCTTTATGATCTCTAAGGCAATGTACAAATTGCACAAAAAGTGCTGCAGGTCTCTGCACTCCCACAAATGCAATTCTGTCTACATTCCGCATTGCTGTATTTGTGAATGGTGGGAGGGGGGCACATAGACAACCCCTCAACCAAATATGCATGCCATTCAGATGTGCAAGTTAGGCAGTGGCAGAGCCTACAGGTGACAAAAGGGGCTCTCTATGTCAGGAAATAAGGACAGGGCAGGCATGCATTCCCTGACTCTGCAGTCTGCACCTCACCTCCAGTGGCAGGTCAGACTGGTCAGGCACCTTAGGCAACCCAGCATTGGGGGAAATTCACAAAAGAAGAATCATGCACAAAACAATACATTTATATTTAACATTAAAATCATGTAAGATTCAAACAGTCTTACTCAATTTTGTGATTAAAGCTGATCCTGCTTTTTTGTTAAAACGGTCATACCACAAGCCACTTTGTTGAATTTTGAGCACCATTTAAGAATCAGACAAAACTGTTGGAATAATTTATGCAATGAGTCTGACTGGCAAAATGAGTGAGCTGGAGGTGCTAGCGTTGAAGAGGAAATATGATGTGATTTGTGTTGCTGAAATATGGCTGAATGAGACACATGACTGGGCAGTAAATATAGGAGGTTATACCTTGTTTCAGAGGGATGGAGGCAATAGAAAAGGAGGAGGGTGTATCTGTTTGTTAAGCAGGATTTAAAAGCCAATATAAAGGAGAAAGTGATGATGGTAAATGAGGGAGCTGAAGCTTTATGGGTGGAGCTTTTCACAGATAGTAAAGAATCCAGCAAAGTAATGGTAGGGGTATGCTATAGACCCCCTAATGTAAGGGAAGAGGAAGAGGCTTAGCTCCTGTTGCAAACAGGAAAGGCTGCTAGTTTAGGGCAAGTAATAATAATGGGGGATGTTAATTACACAGATATTGACTGGAGCAATAGTACTGTCACAATAGTACTTGGGAACAAGTATATAAACATATTGCGTGACAACTTTATGTCGCAGGTTGTTGAGGAGCCAATCGGAAACCATGCTATATTGGATCTAGTTATCTCCAACAACCCAGAATGTATAGCAAATGTGCAAGTGGTTAAACCTCTGGGTTGTTTTGAGCACAATGTTATATCATTTAATGTTTGGTGCAAAAAAAAATTATTCACTGGGGAAACAAAGACCCTTATTATTGGAAAAGCAAACTTTTTTGTGCTGCAGAGCATAGACTAGGGCATTAAGTTTTCTGCTAAAAACACAGAAATGGTTGTCACATAAAATTACTGTTCTCAATTTATTCCCCTAAGAAGTAAATGTAGAAGCATAAAGAATCATGCTATGTGGCTTAATTCAGATGCAATGAAGTTAATAAGGAAAAAAAGAGAGCATTTAGGCATTACAAATCATACGGGGACAGAAGTTGCATTTTAGGAGTATAAACACTATATCAAGTGTTGTAAAACAGCAATCCCGTGCATTGTGGCAGAGGCTAAGACTTGCCCCAAAAAGATTTTGAAGTATATTAATAGTAATTTATGTTGAGAGTATGGCTCCATAGAATAATTGTAACAATATTATAACTGATACAGAAAAAAAATGTGTTAAACCAGTCCTTTTCTTCAGTTTATACAATAAAGTCAGTGGCTGATGCAGCATATGGTACGTAAAGGGTTACTCAAAATTAATATGAACAAGGCACCAGGGACAGAGGGAATACACCTTCAGGTACTCAGAAAGCTTAGTTCGGAGCTAGCCAGGCCTCTATTCCTTATATTATCAGACTTGTTTTCATCTAATATGGTAACTATGAATAGAGGAAAGTTGATGTAATTCCTATATTTCAAAAGGAATTACGATCCCAGCCTGGCAATTATAGGCCAGTAAGTTTGACATCAGTGGTGGGCAAGTTAATTGAAGGCTTGTAATGTGATCACATGCAAAATTATGTTCTGGAGAATAGCATAATGAGTAGTAATCAGCATGGCTTTATGAAGGACAGGTCATGTCAGACAAATTCCATTGCTTTTTTTAATGAGGTTAATAAGAAGCTGGACAGTGGAGGTGCAGTAGATGTGATCTATTTGGATTTTCTGTTTGATACAGTGCCCCCCAAAGACTGCTTTCTACATTAAGGTCTATTGATCTTAATAAAGATTATTATCTTTCTAATGCATTACCAGTAGGTCCTTCCAGCAGACACAAGGGCACCCATTCAATTTACAATAAAGGAGTTTCCATCTGAATATTCAGAAAGTGTTTTTTTTTACAGTAAGAGCTATGAAATTGTGGAACTCTCTGCCTGAATTAGTCATACTGGCTGATACATTAGATAGCTTCAAGAAGGGGTTGGATTGCTTTTTCGCAAGTGAGGGAATAAAGGGTTATGAAGATAGCTCTTGCCATCTTGGAGTCAGGAAGAAATGTTTTCCCCTCTGTGGAAAATTAGAGAGGTTTCAGAAGGTTTTTTTTGCCTTCCTCTGGATCATCTAGCAGTTAGACAGGTTATATATTGATAAGGAATACATTCTGTGTGTGCAGGTTCACCCATGTGACTCGGATGGATTCTGTTCTCAAGCTAGCCTTAGTTACAGGTTCACCCATGTGACTCGGATGGATTCTGTTCTCAAGCTAGCCTTAGTTACCTCAATTAATATAAATAGGTGGTACCTCAGAACCACCTATTTGGTAAAGACCTTGTTTTCTGTGCTGTGAACAAATATTTCTATGTACACTGGCAAACAGGTAATGTCTATGCTCATAAGTTTCTTATGACATATGCTACTGTCACAAAGTCTATATAAACCTTTTGCTGTCTTTGTTCTGTAGTTCTGACTATCTTTTGCTCAGAACCCATGTACGTGTCTAACAAACCTTAGCTATTTACCTCAAATGACTTTTGGTATCTGAAATTTCAACAGTTTGGTGGAGAAATGCGGGCAGGCTCAGGTCACGGAGAGCAGCCATCTTGAAGTGAGGAGCTGGGGAACGTAAAGAGGCAGAAAGCATCCACGCAAGGTAATTGCCTTGACTCTCTTCTTTCCTCCCCTGGTGCCTCTGAGTGTCTCTGTCAGCAGCCTGATCCCCAGGAAGTAATTTCAAGGTATCTATGTTTTGTCCTAACCACGTGTCTGGTATGAAAGTGTTTGTGTGGGGGAACTAAAGGAGAAGAGGTCCTTTCTTTCAGAAGGTAAAAGGGCACAGGACTGGCAAATATTTTAGCCAAGGAGTTGGCCTGAATACAGGACTGAAGGGCTTGTGAGTGCTGCTACAAAAGAACCTCCCTTCTTCTAAACGGAGTGGGTACCCTCGTGTCAGTTGGAAAGACCTACGGGTAAATAATGCATTAGAGAGGTTATTATATGATTCCCTTATATATTTATACATAGTTATCATGTCACCTCTTAAGTGCCTTTTCTAGTGTAAACAAACCCATTTTAGCCAGTCTTTCTTCATAACTGAGACTTTCCATACCCTATACCAGCTTAGTTGCCCTTCTCCGGACTCTCTCTAATTCAATAATGTCCCGTTTGAGCACTGGAGACCAAAACTGAACAGCATATTCTAGATAGGGCCTTACCAGCGCTCTGTAAAAGGGATGAATAACACCCTCCTCCTATGAATATATACCCCTTTTAATACACCTTGTTTGCCCTAGCAGCTTCTGCCTGGCATTGCTTGCTACAGCCAAGTTTATTCTCTACAAGGACTCCAAGGTCCTTCTCCATTATGGATTTGCTTAGTGCAGTCCCATTAATGGTATAAGTGGCTTGCATATTTTTACATCCCCTACATTTATCCACATTAAATCTCATCTGCCACTTAGCCGCCCATATTGCCAGTTGGTCAAGATCCTGCTGCAAGGATGCCACATCCTGGATAGAATTGACTGGTCTGTAGAGTTTTGTAATACCCTCTCCTAAGTCATTTATGAACAAGTTAAACAAAAGTGGGCCCAGTACAGAACCCTGAGGGACCCCACTGAGAACCTTATTCCAAGTAGAGAATGTACCATTAACCACCACCCTCTGTACTCGATCCTGTAGCCAATTTTCTATCCTTGTGCAAACAACTTCACTAAAGCTGGCCATACACGCACCGATAATATCGTACGAAACCTCGTTTGGTACGATATTCGGTGCGTGTATGGCATGTCGGCGAGTCGACCGATATCGCAGGAAGCTGCTGATATCGTTCGACTCGCCGATCGGACCGTTTAAAAGATTTCGATTGGGCGCCATAGAAGGCGCCTCACCAAAATCTGTCATCAGGGCTGAATCGGCAGAAGGAGGTAAAAATCCTATTGTTTCTACCTCCTTATCTGCTGTTTCAGCCCTGAACGGTGTGTGGCGGATAGAGATGTAGCGAACCTCACAAAAAAAGTTTGCGAACTTCTGCCAAAAAGTGCGAACTTTGCAAACCCCATAGACTTCAATGAGAAGGCGAACTTTGAAACCTAGAAAAGCCATTTATGGCCAGAAAACTGATTTTAAAGTTGTTTAAAGGGTGCCACGACCTGGACAGTGGCATGCCAGAGGGGGATCGAGGGCAAACATTTCTCTGAAAAATACGTTGTTGTAATCAGTAATCAGAAAATTGGGTTACAGCAGATGAGATCAGCAGGACAGCTGTACCCAGCAGCTACATACAGAGCAGTAGAAAGTAGATTACTAGTCAGCAAAGTTACCTAAACTGTCCCTCAAACCCCTGCACAGCTCTCTCCCTATGCTAACTCATCAAGCACACACAGACAGAATGTAAAATGGCTGCTGAGCTTCGATTTATATATGGAAGGGAGTGGTCCGGGGGTGGTCCAGGAGGAAGAGCTGCCTGATTGGCTGCCATGTATCTGCTGGCTCTGGGGTAAGAGGTGAAAATTTGGCTCCAGCTAAGGCGAACCCAAAATTGCGAACATCACTAAAAGTTCGCAAACTTGCAAACACTCGATTTTCGTGCGAATTAGTTCGCCGGCGAACAGTTCGCTACATCTCTAGTGGCGGATCTGATGCACGAAAGATCGTCAGATCGCCACGTGTGTGGCCACCTTAAGACCAATAGACCTTAGTTTAGAAAGCAGTCATTTATGGGAAACGGTATCAAATGCTTTGGCAAGATCCAAATAGATCACATCCACTGTACCCCACTGTCCAGCTTCTTACTAACCTCATCATAAAAAGCAATTAAATTAATCTGACATGACCTGTCCTTCATAAAGCCATGTTGATTACTGCTCATAATGCCATTCCCCAGTAAATAATTTTGTTTGTGATCCCTTAACAAGCTTTCAAATAACTTGCCCACCACGAATGTCAAACTTACTGGCCTATATTGTGAGGCTGATCTCTCTTACTCCCTTTTTAAATATAGGAATGACATTAGCCTTCTTCCAATCCATAGATACCATACCAGCGAGTCACCTATTGTAGTGATGGCTGATGGATATGGACATGTCCTATGTTCAAAAGTGCTTACCTGGGTTTAAGCCATGAGAGATTCCTTCTGACAGTGGGAATAAGGGAAATGGTTAAAAGCAGCCAAAATATAAAAATATCATTATAAATGGGAAGAGAAACAAAACCTGTGCTACAAACACGAAGACTGGGAAAAGAGAGGTCAAAAATTAATTTATTTCACTCTCTCTTACAGTCTTACACAAACCTAATCTTTTTCTACCCTCCCTTATGCTTAAATTCTTCTGAAATTCTCATTGAACACTGGTTTAATGAAGTATCATTTTTGCCTGCTTGTCTAGCATATTGTGGTGATAAGAGGTATATTGGAATTTTTTTCTTAGGAAGCAACATTTAATTTAAGAGTTGTGGAACACAAAGAAAGTGTATAAAGGGTAACTGAAAGAGTTGAATACAGTTGCTGGATTTCTGACATTGTGAATTATAGTTTATATTTTTGCAGTATAAATTTATGAAGACCACTGAGTAATATTGTACATGAATAATACAGTAGAAAATGTTTTGTTAATTGTAATGGAAACTGTGGAAGATTTATAGACAGGCATTGTAAGTGAATGCAATGCATACTGGGTTAGTGCCTAGAAAGTAGAAATAAAACTTCATGCTATATTAATGTTGAAGGTACTATTCTGTAACATGGAGTCAAAATAGTGCTTGTGCCACTGACCGCACCCAACTCTGTTATTCAAACTGCCCTGCCTCCATTGTTTCCGTATCAAGGGGTGTGTCCCACCTATTTCCATGTCCTACCCCTTGGGTTGAGATTGAGGTGGTAGCTCAGGGTGTTGCAGACAGATGGTGTCTGCCCTCTGCAACAAAAGTTGTATCCATTCTTAAAATGACTGCCAGTTCATTCACAGTCTCCACCAGGAATGGGTCTTCACATACTACGGTACCTGTGTACAGTATCAAAGCAGTCAGTCTGGCTACATCAGGCTATTGCAGGAGTGTATAGTCTAGTGCTGTTCTACAGCAATACCTTTGATAGACAATGTTTTTTACATTTTGTAATTCTAATGCATTGTTGTTTGATATATATATAGATTAATATTTATGTATTGTTTTGTCACTTTATGGCTATTATGCCTCTCATCCTATAGCTTTATGTGATAATTTGTTGCGTAAATATCTTTCTGCCATTACTCATTCACTGCGGTAAGTCTCTTACCATTAAAAGGATAATTAAAAAAGGAAAGAGTCCGTGATAACGGAACTCATATCTACTTATTGTCATTTTCTTCTTATATACATTCCAGTTCTGTTAGTAATTTAACAGTAAAGGTTATAAAATTTGCTAACGAGAAGAAATCATATGCTAAAACCAGATGTATACCAACCCCAGAGATTCAGCTTGTTGTTCCCAATCGCCCTGTTGCTCTGTTCAATCTCTTGCCACATTTGGCTGCTGCCTCACACAGCCCCTCCCACACCTCAAGGACTGCCTGAGCTTTTGTCCTCAGATTAAGGTATGCATTTCACAGGAAAGGTAATTAATCTGCAAAGACATTGTATATGTGCAATCTTCATATGCCATATCACCCCCAAGCTAAGGGAAAGTTTAAGGTTAAATGGTGCTATTAAAGACATGGACTCAGTAAAGTGGGTGCAGAGACAATAATTGTTTGGCCTCATGATCTTATGTCTATGAGACACACTGCAAGTCAACAATGCTCTAACCATCAGATATTCCTTGAGAGATCCACACTTATGAAGTACTTCCACCTGCTGGTATGCTGTGCATAAACTATGATCTGTGGAAGTCTGTCTCAGTATTTCATTTGGTCACACAATAAACCACACTGCATTCTTGAGTTTATTCTTCATTGCCAGATTCAGCATTCCAGGAACTCATGCTCTTGCTACAGATGATTCAGTCCTCATCACATGGCACAATGCCAAGGCTTCCCAGCTGTGTTAGGAAGGACCGCATCAAGTCTTGCTATTCATGGATACTATAGTGAAAAGTAAAGGGTGGCCTGATAGGATTTCAGCACCCCACTGCAAGGACACTCACCTAACACGTATTTTATGAGTGTGGGGTAAGTGTGGACATAATAAATCCCTTTTCCCTGCACCACCTAAGGGACGTTAGATTCTGGCACTAAGGCATATCCTTGAGAGAGGTCCTAATGAGGACCGAAACGTTGGTTTTAACAATATATCTACAATTAAAATTTTTTTGATAAAACATTGAAGGGTGTGCTGGCCACAGATGATTATTTTCTACATATACATAATTTTGGCTAACACCCCGAAGAATATTGAGCCTTGGAGTGCGGACACCATTTGGATTGATATATATATATATATAACCCTTATGGCATGACTCCGAATTTGACAATAACAAAATAAAAATGTCATTGGGTGGCATTCATATGATTGCTGTTCAATGCCTTTAACACCTATATCATCCTATTGCCACTTTTGGACACCACCCCAGGTGCACATTATAGATGCCTATAATACAGGGGTCCCCAATATCAAAAAGGTTGGTGAACAACATGTTTCTTGTGAGCCACTGGTTGGGGGATCACTCCTGTAATAGGTAGTAAGTCACAAATTGACCTTGTGGCAAATTGACCTTAAAGTTGGAGGAGTTGTTTTAGTGATGAGCATGTTGACACAAAACCCACAAGTTGAGTGGGTTCAGGCCAAGAAGGCAAGTACCAAGTGTGGGTTCAGGCAAGTAAAACTTAAAGCAGGGCCCCTCCCCTGTGTTGATGCAATAAGTACTGACACCTCCCTATTGCAGCTGATCCTAGCTATATAGGAGTCATTAGAGGGGAGTCAGGTAAGGTGTGGGTAATAAAGCAGAAGACGTCAGGCTGGTTTGGTTGCAGGTTGGGAAGTAGCCTGTTAGAAAAAATTCTGAAAAGCACAGCCCTAAAACTATAAGCTTTGTAAAACTATACGCATTTAACAACTTGTGGTAAAGAAAAATTCAAATCCTTTTGTTTATTGCACAATTTCTTTAATCAAATACATAACAAGAGGGAAGACAAGTTAACACATTATTCCCTTGGTTTTTGGCATTCTAAGGTCCAATGCTGTGGCTGATCTTGTTGTTTCACAGTGTATATTGATCCAAGAGTCAGATCACAAACATTAAATTAACATATTTTTCATGTGTGCTGGACTTTAATTCTTTTTTTCTTGTTCAATTGCTGTAAAAGACAAAAATAAAAAATGTAACTTATGGTTATATACATATTGCAAGTCAGTATTAAGTAAAAAGAGCAAGGGGGTGGAGAGTTTGTATGGGGAATATTCAGGGTTTCTACGGTTGTTACCTTAAAAGATACAGTAACAAACAAATGGTTCTCATTTCACCACACTGCAAATTGTCCTTAGCACAGACGTTACCTGTTACCCACTACATGCTTCACTACAGACTGAAAGTGACATTTGTTAACATATGTAGTTAACCTATGTAGAGATTAAATTATACTGTAATTTATTTGTGGTACATGTCATTACAAAGTTACAGTAGATGGTAACCAAATTACAGAAGTATGGCTTACAAAGGCGCTTGCATTTCAAACATTTCTCAGAAAAGGAAGACCTTGTTTTAGCTGACAGATGTCTATATATATTTTATTTTGGATTGGATATAAAGAGAAAAATCTTTGTGATGCATTTAAAATCCTACTAATAGGGGTAGTTCACCTTCACAAAACTGTTTTTAAATAGGGCACAGCTGCCTTCTACTTTTCAGGCAGTCATGGGCAATAGTTGCATTTTCTCCTCTCTGTGCACAAAAAAAAGTGACATTTCACTAGATGTCTCAGTTTACCGCACAATACAGATTAAGCCTGGCTGCTGCATAAGGGCGAAGACACATGGGGCGATTAGTCGCTGCAACTTTTCACTAATGCAGTCGCGACGACTAATCACGGCGACTTTTCGCCCATAGCAGTCAATTGAGTCACCGTGACAAATTGTGCGCAATTTCGGTGCACAGAATAGTTGCCACAACTTTTGTGTTGTGTCTTTGCCCTAACAGTTACTACAGTAGGAACAACCTGGGGTTAAATAGGATCTAGGTTTTGGGGAAAAAAAAACAAAAAAAACCTTAACTAATAGGGGACCAGGCTGGTGTTTTGCATACCAAATAAAATTCAGCATTTTCAAGCAGTGATTTTGCTAGTAATAGCAAAAGTACAGCATTTTTACCACACAAGTGAAATGCGATAGTCTTTCTTAGGGTTTTTTGGCCTCCTTTTAGAGCTTCTCAGCATAACCTTGATTAACTTAACAGAGCAGTGGATTGGATACCCACCATAATAAGCAAGTGCCCCAGCTTGCTTGTCATGTATGTGCATGTGAGGTAAGATTAGGAGAAGAGTTAAACGGTCCTACGTCATGGCTGTCTACCCTGGGCAGCATATTATTTGCTAGAGATATGTACTTAAAAAAATAAATACTATTGTTTCCCCTATCTGTAGTAAGGGCTCTATTAGCTGCACCTCAGGTGTAAGAAACAATTGATAGACAGAAAGTAAAAAATACTAGCGAGTGAATCAAAGTTTAAAGAAAAAGCAAGGCACCCCCAAAGATTATAAATCATTGCTTTTACCTGTCTGAAGAACTTCTACTTTAAAAAATGAACTGTGCACTTTTTTTTTTTAAGCACACTGTTTTCCCTGTGACCAAGTCTCCCCTTGTTTCAGCTGGGCAGTACAGCAAATTGCCAAACAGCGCACCCAGGGCACACACACAGGGCAGTGCAAGAGACACCTGGAAGCAAGAAATATTTGGCAGCACTGTTCTCTATAGCAAAATACCCCAGGCCAGTTTATCTTTTCAAATAGGAGGAGAGCCAGCTCAGGTTAAAAAGGTTAGCGATTATAGCAACTGCCATCTTGGCCTCCCTTCTTTTGAGTGCAAAGTGCACAAACCATTGTTTGCAGCAGAACAAGAGTAGATGCTGTGTCTCCACTTCACTTCCTTATTTGCTGATCAACCATGCACTCAGAGCCACCATCAAGGGGTATTCCAGCTAGGGGCCCTATGGTAGAGTGCCCCCCCCAGAGACTAAGGGGTGATTTGCAGGTCACAAAGGTAGCACAGCTTAAAATGAGTGGGTTATTAGCACAATGGGAGGGCTCACAAGCCAAGGGGACTAGAGGTGATACATCACAATTACGATAGCTCTTAAGCTGGCCATACACGTGGCGATCTCACGATGTTTCGTACGACCGTCGGTCGCACGAAACATCGTCAGATCCGCCACACACCATTCAGGGCTGAATCGGCAGGTAAGGAGGTAGAAACAATAGGATTTCTACCTCCTTCTGCCGATTCAGCTCTGAAGGGAGAATTTTGGTCAGGCGCCTTCTATGGCGCCCGATCAAAATTTTCTAACTTGGCCGATCGGCGAGCCGACCGATTTCAGCAGCTTCCTGCGATATCGGTCGGCTCGCTGACATGCCATACACGCACCGATTATCGTACGAAACGAGGTTTCGTACGATAATATCGGTGCGTGTATGGCCACCTTTACACTCCGCTAACTTTCAGAGCTGAATCATCAGATATGGAGGTAGGAACAATAGGAATTCTACCCCTAGCTGACGATTCAGCCCTAAACATTTGCCTTTGCTTGGGCACCGGTGAATTTTCTGTCCCACCTGATTGACGTGATGACCAATATCCAAGGCTTTTGCGATATTGGTTATCTTGTCAATCCACCACACACGCACCAAATAAAACCTGTTAACTTAGGTGTTTGGGGCAATATTATTATAGATGGTGGACCTGCATGTACTTGCTAACATGGTGCACGGTCACATAAAATTTTCAAACCTGCCTGATCCTCGAAACAACAAATATCTATAGTAATTAGATACTGTGGAGATTGGCAGGCCACCATATACACACATATATAATTGTATTAAACTTTGTTTAGTACAATTTTATCTATGCATAACACCTTTGGTGTTAATGCTGCCTTGATGTAAATATAAATGTGCCCTAGAGCAACTAGTCATTGATAGATTGGGTGTGCCCCGAGACAAATAGCAATGGATAGAACACACGTGCTCTGGTGCAACTAGCCATCAACAGAATGGGCGTGCCCTGAGATGAGCCATGGATAGAACAGCCACCCAGGGGCAATTCTGTGGTCCTTCCCACCCTAAGGCAGACCTTTAGATGCTGCCCCTTCCTCACTCCCCACACCTACTAACAGGAGCTTCGGTGTGGGTTGAGGGGGATTTTGCAATTGTGATATCTGCACTAGAAAAGCATAAATTCCGTTTGAAAAAACTGAATTTCATCTCTTATAGTTATCAGGGCTGGCTTTTTGTTTATCAACTTGCCTCATGGCAGCAGTGCCACTGGGTGCACCCTGGAGCAACTAATCTACAGAATGGGCGTGCCCCAAGGCAATTAGCCATGGCTAGACTGATCATGCCCTGGGGCAACTAGCCATGGCTACATCAAGAGTGTGTGTGACACCTAATAAACAGTGGAGGAACACATTACTGCATAAGAATAATGCTTACTTTCTTTTGTTGGTAATGTATTCTTTTCTTGAGTCTCTGTTTTCTTCAGTTTGGTTTTATCAAACCTATCAATCTCACCAAGATCTGGCCTGTCTCCCATGGTGAATACCTACTGCAAATGGGCAGAGGGTATTGGTTAGACACAAGCGTACCAAGCAACAAAGAGCATCATATTCTTGCTGTGCTACTGTTTCCCCACAAGTTACACTGACAGCCCCCCCGAGCTCATTGTTCGCCCCACACACAAGCTCATGCACCAATATACATTCCATTTCTTTCAGCACAATAAAGAACTGTCTCCAGGCGATGAATGGAAGCATCTTGTGCCCGCCCCCTTTTGATACTGAAGATAGCACGCATTACCTATTGCACAAGAAACGCTATGGATGACCCCATGCATAAGTAAAGAAGATGAAGCATCGCCCAAATGATGCTCAGTGCAGCTCACCTCTTCCTTTATCAGTCGAACAGGGTCCTCTGCACTCGGATAAATGAGACAATAGACTGAAGGCTCCGAACCCTGCTTATATACTATACCCAGCCCTTAGTACGTCACGGCCTGTCTCATTGGTGGGATATCAGGCAATGCTACTATCAGGAGGTGGGTGGGATGATCGAACGTGCTTGGGAGTATGGATCGGAACCGGACACGTGTCTAGTTGCTGAACAATAGTACTGAGGTGGTCGGATATCGGAGTTGGGGTCCCCTTTCCCGTTCGAATGGATCATCGTGATGCTATATGAAAGCTTTTATATTATGCTATAATTCATGGATGCCTTATGCAGTAATTGTCAGTCTGTGACTATAGGGTTATACGGGCGGGAGATGAATGGAGTGATGAAAGAATGGAGCGGTGGTGAACTGGACCATACCGCAAAATCATTTTGGGACCCGTTAAACAATGAGATGTTTTTCATAAAAATATACACTGTGTCTCAGTTTGTGTCCTACACAAACCCTACACCCGAAAACAGTCGCAGGTGGTTAGCTGCTTCTATAGTTATGTCTGATGAAAAGGTACACAATGTTGATATCAAGAGAATGGGGATATGAAGGGAAAAAATATAGGTGCACTGGTAAGCACACACACATAAGAGCCGAGGTACAGGGTTAAGTGTAAAATCAGGGAACATTTTAATAAGTCTAGTTAAAAGGGTTGCGACTTAATACGCAACAATTAGAACCCAGCAATGTGCATTGTTTAGACATGACCCTGATTTTTCAAATCATCTGGTCATCTTACTATAAATGTGAAGCTGCTCTTGTGCCTTAAACCTTCATATACGCACAGCATGAACCACCTTGTTGATATGATGTTTGATCTGAATAAATGTGTGTTTTTGTTGTCAGATTGGTTTTAAAAAAAAAAAAAAAAAAGCAGGTGTGGTTTGAAAAAAGAATTGTGTGGATGAAATACCTGTTCTGGTTGACTCTCCACTACAGTATTTAAGTAGGACATTAAAAGTCCTTCATTCTATGAGTAGTGGAGAAGGCTGCAAAAGACTTCGGATATTATAAAACTGAATTCTCTGGTTTGATAAAACTGGTGAAGATTGTATATATGTGAAATTGATACAGCTGCCCATAGTTATTTGTATTGAAACCATTTGCTTGGACGAGTTGCTGGGTTTAAGTTATTAAGCATTTGACCCTTTTGATTTGACCCTTTGATCTTCTTGTGCCATGTGCTACCAGTAGTGATGACCATTTTTTTTCGGCAGGCATGGATTCGCAGCAAAATTCCACATTTCACCATTGGTGAAGTTTTGCATGGTTTTGGGGGGGGTCAATGTATTTTTTTGTGTTTTTACCCCACAAAAATTGCAGTAAATGTGTTGAATTTTCAGTAGCTAGAGATCTCTGGGGCAATTTGTATGTACTAACTTAATTTTGGGGTCTCTAAATGCCAGATACTTTAGTGATCCTATGCACAATGGGCATCAAACTTGTTCAGTGGACCCTTGGCTTTCATATTTAGGACGTTTTTTCTTGGTACCTAATTATGTTGGAGTAAGGTGCTTGAAAGTGGAAGGTTTGATAAGTTTTTCATGAAAACTACCAATTTTGGGAAAGCATTACGACTCTAGTTTGGAGTAGAAAGACATGGGCAACAATTTTGAATTTACCCGGATGTGTACTTTTCAAAAATATATGGTTTTGGGGGGAAGTCAATGTATTTTTTGTGTTTTTACCCCACAAAAATGCAGTAAATATGTTCAATTTTTTAGTAGCTAGAGATCTATGGGGCAGTTTATATGCACTAACTTCATTTTGGGGTCTCTAAATGCCAGATACTTTGGTAATCCTATGCACAATGGACATCAAACTGTTCAGTGGACCCTTGGCTTTCATATTTAGGATATTTTTTATGGTACCTAATGTTATGTGAGAGATATGATGCTTGAAAGTGGAAGCTTTGAGGCAATTTTTTAGAATTTTCATAATTTTTTATAGAAACTGCTAAATTCAGAAAAGCATTGATGTTTGGTACTTAGGAGTTGAAAGACATGATTACCCATCTCGGATTCAACAAAATGTGTACTTTTTAACAATACATAGTTTCCTGGGGTAAACCCTATGTTCCAGGATTTTTGGCTTTGGGATCTGCCTTTGGAAGTATGCCGTATTCTGCTGTAATGCTTGAAAATGTGGTAATTTACTGCTGGGAGTTTTTGATCTATAGAAGTCAGAAATCTCCATAAAACTATACATACTAGTAGTATACTACTAGTTTGGAAGACATGAGGCTTTCTAAATCAGTTGAATTTGTGTCCATAAAATAAAATATGTTTCTAGTATATAAATCATGAAAACTATAAATATTTCTTTTTTTTGTATTTAGAGCTCTAAATCTTGTTCCAGAAGTGGAAACACACAAAAACTCAGGCTTGGGATTTGGAAAGCTCAGGTTCTCCTGAAAAAAAAAAAAATATAGTTTTTCTACATAAAATAACCCCCCCCCCCCAGTGAGTGCCCCTAAAATGAGAGAGCACAAAATGTTTACAAAAGGTCTGGCACTGAGGGCAAACCGAAATGTGAAATTCTGCTGGGTTAAATGTGATGCAGTCCTTACAGCTGTAGTTTCTAGAAGTGACTTAAATATTTCATATGACTTGCTAACCTAATGATCACTCTACAGGAGCTTTTGAAGAATGGTGTCAGATTAACAAAAATCATCCTACAAGTCAGATGTAGTCGCATGGGTCAAAATATAATGGGACTGATACCAAAATCTGATGTTTAAACTACATAGAAGATCTGCCATCTGACACAACATACCTGTTGGAAGAGAACGCTGCATGCTGCGTCTTCATCCAATGATCAATTCTTGCCAAATCGTATGGCATCTGACAGACTTTTTTCTCACTGACATATGTTGTCAAATGTGGATGCATGAACAAAACACGCCATGTGACTTTAATTGATCCTAATTTACATTACAGTCTATGGAGATCATATTTTGTGCTGTTGTGTGGTATTGCGTGCTGTTGCATGACAAGATCAAATAAAATCTGACCCACAAAATCTGATGAAAATCTTGTGGAGTTTAGCCCTATTATAGAAGATTCTTATGGACTCTGTATTGGACTACATTAAAGCTTGTGTTACTTTCCCCTAATCACCTGCATGCTGTAAGGAATTTGATTTATTTCTCATTAAAGGAACAGTAACAGCAAAAATGAAAATGTTTTAAAGTAATGAAAATATAATGTACTGTTGCTCTGCACTGGTGTGTTTTTGCTATAAAATTAGTTTATATAATTAAGCTGCTGTGTAACCATGTGGGTGTTACTGTTCTTTTAAAGAGTCAACAATAGAAAGAATCTTCGGCACACCACTTACAGTACATACTTCCATAGGGTGCTTTATTTCCTCAGCTGCTCCCAAGCCATTCATACCTTTGTGAAGGAAAGAAGCACACCAATATACCAGCAATGCAGAAACAAGTGGCACAAGCTAAAGGGGGATGAGACCTTCTTCATGTGCACCTGAAGAAGGGGTTAGCCCCCAAAAGCTTGTGCCACTGGTTTCTGCAATAAATGTGTTAAAGTCATTGCTGGTATGTCAGTGTGCTTCTTCCCTTCACAAAGGTCCTTTAAAGAGTCACCCTCTAATGCTGTCTTTAAAACCTTTCAGATGCTACAAGGCATAATTAGGTAATATAATTTTAGTGGTATGTTAACTTTCTGAAGGACTTTTGGGGGCAGCCGTATTTATCATGGGGGGAAATTAAAGAAAATTCTTTTCTGTCTTTGAAAAACACCTTTTAGGGTAAGAACCTACGGAGCGGTTGAGTTGCCCTCGACAGCAGAGATCTATCACGAGGGTGACTCAACTGATCCATGGGTTTTTACACTAAATGGTGTGTTTATCAGAGACAGAATTGCAATAGGAGTTGCCAGTGGAAAGCCCTTTGCATTGCTTCAGTAATCCGAAGTCGCACTAAGTTTGCTCCTGCAGGCAACTTTGCATGACTTTGGAAAAATAAAAATGACGAGAAGGGCTTTCCACCAATGACTCCTATTGTTGCTGGTGGAAAGCCTTTTCAGAGTGATTGTCATATTGCCAACAAACCGCTTTTCTGGGGGGTTTGTCGCCTGCAATACTAGAGATCTATCGCCGGCGACTCAACTGCTTCATGGGTTCTTACCCTTATAGGACTTAGGACATCTTTAATATTATTTTGAGAATTCTTCATGCCTTTAAATATAGATTTGGTCTACACAGTAATTACGTACTTTGTTTAGTACAGTTACAATAACATTTAGTGCACAAGCTAATTAACAAACTGCTGGTATGTATGCATGTATGTATAAAGTGCTAACATGTTCTGCAGCACTGTACAATAGAACTGGTTATACATCAAACACAATGACTACATACAATGACTGATACAGGTTGTAAAAAGCTAGAGCTTACAATCACTACATATGCTGTATGCACAGTATGGTAAGGTCACACACAGCTACAGGCCCTGCACCACTGTACATCTGCAATTGTGGTACATATGTAGGAGTGGGGAACAATGTTCTTATTGCCCTTTCCCCTTAGCTCCAGGCTCCCCCTTATTTTTAAACCAATGTATATACATAATATATATTCTTGTTCTTTGAAGCACAGGTAAAAGACTATGAAAAGAATATGAAAACAGATCTTTGAGAACCATCTAACCAGTGGATTCCACACGTCCCTAATGTAACATAGGAAAATGCCTTGTTAAAAAGAGAAGGGTCTCTATTTTGCATTTTACAATTTACTAATTTCTCACAGGTTCTCACGTACAGAGACTACCATATAACAATGCATGGTTGCATGTACTGTTGTCAGCAATACGCTGCTTCACCCAACGACTTGCCACTAGCTGATTACAAATCTTGCTCTCTTTAGTCTTGCTAATTTTGCAAGGTGCGCCTGGGCATAAATTCCCAGTTTAACTGTCCCGCTCTCCATTCTCTCGCCTCTGTCATTTCCTGTAAGTGAATGCGCTTCCTCTCAGCGGCTCCTTAGGGGTCACGTGGTGCAGCCTTGTCACATGTTACTGTAGCAAGTTCGTTCCGGGGTAAGGAGACTGTAAGAAATTGGCTCACCCTAGCGAGGAGGATGCTTGCGCCTGGGGCAGAGGAGGAAGGGGGGGAGCCTGAAGTTCAAGTCATGTCCCAAGAGCAGGGCGAGTGGGAGTGTGAGCAGAAAGTTCCCAGTGCGCCAGAGATGGATGGGGCCGGCGATTCCGATCTGGATTATGAAAGCCTGCTCGCCTCTGATCGCTACATCCTGTATAGGTCAGTAACGAAACATGGCAGTGGTTAGTGGTACAGGATTTTTTTTTGCTTCCCTGTGCCATTCTTGCTCTGGCCAAGATACTAAACCTACGGCAGTTTTTTGACCCCCTATTACCATCCTTAGAAGTGCCATTGGGCTAGAGCTTACGCTTTATAGTACCTAGTGGGATGATAGTTGGTCTTTCTTTTTTCTAAGAAAATCAGGCGACTTTTTTACATACATTTAGGAGTTTATACTTACATCGAGTAGCCATCCACTTGTAGAATAAACTTGTTACAAACAGATGTATTTTGCAGAATAAAACATATCCAGTCACTTGAGATTTCTGGGTGTTGTAAATTCAACTTAAATCCTTGATGATACCTTTGAAAGCGGACAGTCAATCACTCAGCTTGTCACCTAATTCATAAATACTGTATCACATTGTATAGAGTATAGACCATCTTTGTTTTAAACATAATGTTGTGCCTTACACACTCCCTTATGTAGTCTTAATCCGCCACCTTCTTGTGGAGCCTTTGGCACTTGGGCTACATATGATGGATACTGTCAGTTCTTACCTCCCATTCAAATTGCTGCTAGTGCTAGTGCAAGTTAGTGCAAACCAAATTCAATAATGTGTTTTTACTCCATTCTAATTGTTTTTCAGTTTTTTTCGAATACTGTATAAATTCAGTTAGAATAAGCATTATACTCTAATGCTATACATCTCATGCATGTTTGAGAGGTTGTTGTTTACAAACCACCTTACTGTTGATTTTAAAAGGTTAAAATTGACAGTACATGCTCTGCTGTAAATCCTGCAGATAATTTGATCAGCTAGAATATTTTTATGGCCCCATGGCTTTTATTCAATAAATCAAAACTATAAGTTATTTTGTTATATATGGAAACCCATGACTTTTCTGAAGTAGCTGGCTAAGCAGACATATCCTCTCCCGCTTGTTGTGGCTGTATGGGGCACTGCTGGAAGTTTCGGAGACTGTATTGGGACAAATGTAAAACATCTAAATCTCTTGTTATGCATACACATTTACACTAAAACTTTTGTTATGTATAACCATATTTGTAATCTTAATTTTTGAACATTTACGCATTCGTTTGGCCTGTTTTTTCCCTTTAGTCCAAAAAACCTTGTTTTTTGGTATAGTAGGAAACCGTTCTTGTAGTTCCAGTGCTTAATGATAACATTTTATACAGGGACAGAAAAGAATGGGCTGACGTGAAACCAGTACCGCAGGACGATGGGCCAAATCCAGTTGTTCAGATTGTTTACAGTGAGAAATGTGAGTTTTTTTCATTATTTTTAATTTTAAGAAATCAATATGAAAATTCAATCATCTGCACAGAGAGCCCTGTTTATTAACTTATGCAAAGCTGCCATATTATCTGTGCTAAAGAGAAATCCAGAAAGCTCCAAATTACAGAATGCCTGTCTCCCATAGACTCTAATTTAATCAAATAATTCAGATTTTTAAAATTGATCTCCTTTTTCTCTGTAAAAAATAAAACAGTGCCTTGTACTTGATCCCAACTAAAGTATAAGTAATCCTTATTGGAGGCAAAACAATTCTATTGGGTTTAATTAATGTTTTATTGTTTTTCAGTAGACTTAAGGTTCTGAAGATCCAAATTATGGAAAGACCCCTTGTGTGGAATACCCTTGGCCCCGAGCATTCTCGATAACTGGTCCTATACCTGTACATGAAAAACAAGACTAATTTTGGAATGTATCAAAAATGCTTGTTAAAGTAATTTTATTTATAGAAGATAACTGTAATATTTCTGGTTGAACATTCCTCCAGTTATAGTATCTTGGTTCAATGGTTGTTTCTTTCCACTGGCAATAATGTAAATTGCCTCACAAGGCAATTGTGGGTGACTTCAGAAAAACAAAGCAGTGCAAAGCAGTCACTGGTACTGTGAGTGCTCCCTGCTGTTCAAGGAGCAATATTTTTTTTTGGGATGAGATCCATTATCTTTTAAATCTGGCCAGTGTGAGGCAGAAGCGTCAACCTTGGAGGGGGGCACAGCAAGGATCTTGTCCCACATAGCCCTGCATGCCCTGGTCTGGTTTTGCGCCTGTGTGGTTTGCAGTGTCGGTGGTTGTGCTGTGGTTTGGCACAAAAAAAATATGGCTTTGCATAGATTTGATGTGCTCAGCCTAAAGCACCCTGATAAGCATTGCTTCAGGGATATCTTGGGGGAGGAAGCTGGTAAAAGGTTAATGGTAATTTATTTAGTTCCAGCCTCCCTGCCACAAAAGAGTCACCAAGAGATACTTCACAATCCAAGAGGCCGTCGTTCAAGGACCTCATGAAATAGTGTTTGTAATTCTATTTTAAAAAATAATTTGTCTGCAGGGGCAGCTTTTAGGCCAGCAGTGATCTTGACTTCTAATTGTAGAGCTATGAAGTTCTGGTTGGGAAACCTCTCACCATTGTCTAAATGCAAACGAGTCTAATTTGAAGGAAATGCTTTCTGAGATGAAGTTGGTGATAGACTTTGAAACTGAATCTAGTCCTGGATCTAGTGATGTTGTCAGCGAGGTTCATGGCTTTCTCTGTGGCTTCAAGAAGGGCTCTGTGGCTTAAAGCATGGTTGACTGACTCTTCTTCCAGATCCAACCTTTGTCAGTTAGTCTTTAAAGGTGAGATGTTATTTGGTGAGACGTTAGATTTCATTATCAAGAAGGTGTCTGGGGGTAAGAGTGTCTCCTTGCCTCAGCAGAGAGACAGGGAGGAGTCTCCTGAGTCATTTCAAGAGTCAAGGTTTTTGAGGACAGAGAAGTCTTATGGCAGACAATCTGGGTGGAAGTCAAAGCATGGAAAGAGTTGGCAGACAGGCAGAAAGAATTTATCTTTCCCCCTTATCCTCAGGAAAGTCACAATGAGGGTAAGCCAGTCCAGACTTTGTAGAAAAGTTGTAGCTTTGCCCCTACTCTCAAAGTCTGGGCCATGAACATTAAAGATTCTTGGGTCTTGGATGTTGTTTTAGAAGGATATCATCTCGAGTTTCAGAAAGTTCCCAGGAGAAATGTTTTCCGGTACTCAGTACCCCCAAACGTTCCTCAGGCAGAGGAAATCTTTCTGGAATTTGTGGATCTGCTGAACCTGTGGAACCTGTTCCTCTTTTCTCCCAGAAAACAGGACTTTACTCAAAGCTATTTCTGGTACAGAAATCTTCAGGCATTTCAAGATGCAGTCCTTGGCACTCAAAGTCCTGCAGTATGTCCAAAGTCTTGGTTAAGATGATTATAACGGTTACGAGAAAAAGGTTCTGGGCAAGGTGGACAGGCCAAAGGGAAGGCACGTGCATTGTACATGTTTGGAAACTAGTGCAGAAATTTTCTGTCCAGTTCGAAAACTGGAATGTGAACAAAAGCATTTTTTTGAATTGAGGTTTATTAAGAAAAGAAGGAATCCCAGCTTTTTATTATCTTGACTCCATTCTGTTGGTAGCCCATACAAAAGAAGAAGCACTTGTAAACAAGGACAGAACTATTTCTGGACTTTCCCAGTTTGGTTAGATCATAAATTGTTGTCTAACCCCAGACAGCTCGATAAATAGGAATGTTTGGTCTCTCAAAGACGTTGGAGCAGGTGAATTTCTTTGTGAGACAAACCAGAGTGTCTATAAGGATGTGTATGTCAATTCTGAATCTGATGTCTTCCGCTATTCAGATGGTGAAATGGGCGAGGTGGCATATGAGGCCCCTTCAGATCTTTCTCATAAGATCTAGAGCTCTTAAGCCCAGAGGTCAAATCTTCTTCAGCTATCATATGAAGTTAAGTTAAATCTAAAGTGGTAGACAGATTCAGAAAACTTGTCTCAAGGACTTCCTCTTGCCAAACCTCGGTGGGTGACCATCACCATGAATACTTCAGAGCCAGTCTGGGGAGCAGTGTTAAACAGTCACATTGCTCAAGGGCAGTGGGACCTGCACTCATCCACCCTCCAATGTTCTGGAGTTAGATCAGGCCGTACTAACCTTTGCCCAGGAGGTGTCTTAGAACTGGGTGAAATACAGGTCAGACAATGCTACAGCTGTGGCTTATGTTCAAAGACATGGAGGTACCAGAAGCTTAAGTCTTATATGAAAGTGTCGCCAATAATTGTTTGGGCAGAGCAGAATATGGCAGGCGTGACACCAGAAATACAAGATCTCCAGGCAGACTTTATCAGCCACAATACCTTAGACCCAAACAAATAGGGTCTTAACCTGGAAGTGTTTTAATTGGCCATTCAAAAGTTTGGATCTCCGGAGGTAGATCTCTCGGCTACATACTGAAACAACAAATGTCTGTAATTATTTTCAAGAAATCCTTGCCGGCCCTCAATGGGGGTGGATGCATTGCTTCAAGACTGGAGTAAGATCTTCGGTAACTTGTTTCCACCTTTTCTATCATATAGGGAAGAAAGGCTTCCACTAGTGCTGGGCGGTATACCGGTAAAAACCGATCACCGGTTTTTTTTTTGAAACCGATATGAATTTTCTACATACCGGTGTGCTGAATACTTCCGGGTGCGCACGTGACGTCAGCGCGCACGTGACGTCAGCGCGCACACTCTACAAAAGCGCCATCGCTAGGACGCATTCAGAGTCGGATACCAATGTGAGCTGTCGGGGGGTGCCTGGCCAGTAATTATATTTTATGTGAAGGGGATGGGGTTGTGTTTGGGGGGGGGGTTATATTTATTTGAAGAGGATGGGGGGGTGTTTGGGGTGGGGGTGGGTGGGTGGGTTATACTTATGTGAAGGGGATGGGGTTGTGTTTGGGGGGGGGGTGTTTGGGGTGGGGGTAGGTGGGTGGGTTATACTTATGTGAAGGGGATGGGGTTGTGTTTGGGGGGGGTGTTTGGGGTGGGGGTGGGTGGGTGGGTTATACTTATGTGAAGGGGATGGGGTTGTGTTTGGGGGGGTGGGATGGGGGTTATATTTATGTGAAGGGGATGGGGGGGTGTTTGGGGTGGGGTGTGCGGATGGGGGGGTGTTTGGGGTGGGGGGGTGCGTGCGGATGGGGGGGTGTTTGGGGTGGGGGGGTGCGTGCGGATGGGGGGGTGTTTGGGGTGGGGGGGGGTGCGTGCGGATGGGGGGGTGTTTGGGGTGGGGGGGGTGCGTGCGGATGGGGGGGTGTTTGGGGTGGGGGGGGGTGCGTGCGGATGGGGGGGTTGCGTGCGGATGGGGGGGTGCGTGCGGATGGGGGGGTGGGGGGGCTGCGTGCGGATGGGGGGGTGTTTGGGGTGGCGGGGGGGGGTGCGGGTGGCGGGTGTTTGGGGTGGTCACCTAATCATGCATGGGGAAAAAAAAATACCGTCAAATACCATGATACCGATATAATTTTGAAAAATACCGTGATATAAATTTTTGGTCATACCGCCCAGCACTAGCTTCCACTTCAGCTCAGCGTGGAATTGTTTTGCTCTCTTTGCCTTAGAAAGAAAGGCCAATCCTCAAAATCCGGATTACAATTTGGTGATCCATTTCCTGTTTTTTGGGTTATCAGAAAAGATACAGTAACAGTATCTTACTGGGTCAGGTCTCAGCATTGTCAGCCCTAACAGAGAAATCTTGGTCAGATGATTTGCTGGCTCTTAGATTCTTCAATGTCTTGAAAAGAGTTTGTCCTCTTTGAACCTTTAGAAGAAACTTCTGATTGGCAGGCTACACTTAAGATATTATTTGGTAGCAATCACGTAAGCGTGCTGAGTGGGAGAAATATGCTTGCTTTCAGCTGAAGAGCCACATACAGTGGTCTTTAAGGATAAAGTCTTCATGAGGCCAGTCTTTGGATTTCTGCTGAAGGTAGTCTCACAATTTCATCTAGACTGGAGATTGTTCTGACTTTTTTTTTGTGAGAGGCACTGGCATAATTTGGATTTAGTCTGAGCTATTTCCCACTATCTGGAACATACTAAGACATGGCGCAGCTCTTATAATTTGATCCTTTTCCTAGGGGCCCATTGTTAGTGATTTGCTGCCATGGTGACTTGAGAAATAGAGAAATTTCATTAACAATTGTTGCTCAGAAATGCTGATTGCCGTGTATTTGATTTGGAAGTTGTTATTAAAGAGCTATTAAATGTTTGGGCAGCAAAGCACGTGGAATCTCAATGTGTGCCATTTTCTTAAGGACTATGTCAGACAAAGAGTTTTCTCCACCAGCATATCTATGCCAGGGAAGAAAATGCCAATCCACTTCTTCTATGCCTAATGCAATTGTGCATTGAAAAGCCTTCTGTTAGGCTTTCAGGTAAAAAGCAGCACTTTTCACAAAGGCTGCAGCCGAAGAAAGGGTTTTATTTATATAGAGGGCCTCTCACTGAACTTCTGATTTGGTTTTTGCTTTAAAGAACAGGAAGTAGAATGCAACTTTTAGTTTCAGATATTGCAGTTTTTTGTGCAGGAAATTAAATAAAGCCAAAACCTTAAATATGTTAAATGTTTGTTCAACACAAGCTCTGCCTATTGCCTTTTAAACTATATGCTATATCGCTGGACTTCTGTTTTTGGCCATAGGTACAGCAGCCTTATGACGTATATTCACTCCTGCTATTGTTCTGATAACTGCATGGATATTCTAATGCCTTTTTGAATTAATTTTACAGTTCGGGATGTGTATGATTATTTTCGTGCTGTGCTTCAGAGTGATGAAAAGAGTGAAAGAGCTTTTAAGCTTACAACAGATGCCATTGAACTAAATGCTGCTAACTACACCGTATGGTGAGTGGGAATAAGACATACCTGTTTCCTCATTATCTTATTATGTACTATGTAATGCTGAGCATTAAGTACATTAAAATATGACAAACCTAAAAACCTGTGATTATTTTCAGAGTTAAAGCTGCTGAATATTTCATGTGTTCATATTAATGTATATTTTGGGAATAGTTTTGCTTTTTTTATAATAGAAAAAACAATAAACATGCTGCCCAAAAGTATATTTTTTAAAATTGTGCATATTATTTTAATTTGATTCTAGGAAGTATGTTTGCCAAGGAGGCTAGCACGGTAGCTTGGAAGTATGTTTGCTAGCCTCCCTCTGCTCTCTTGGGTTAGGGGATCCTTACTATGCGGTGAAACTCACAGCCTTCCAACCCATATCTCTTTAATTTACTGTGTCGAAATTTATTTTTGTAGGCATTATCGTAGAGTACTCTTGTCATCTTTACAGAAGGACCTTAGAGAGGAAATGAACTACATCACTGCAATTATTGAAGAGCAGCCAAAGAACTACCAAGTCTGGTAACTAAATGGCATAATAAATTATTTATAGACTTTATAATTTAAAGAGAATCCCTGCATCATGCTCTTAGTGGAATTCTTTGCCCTATATCTAGCATTCAAGGCCTATTTAACTAGGATAGTGTCACGAGGGGGAGGATATGGGAAAAATGCAAATGATCATAAAAGAGGGCTGCTGCTTGGAACATATTTATTATTTTGTAATTATTTTGTTGATGGATCGTAAAGGGGGCCTTTAAACCATTTAAGGCCTAAATATACCCTATTTTTCAACATTATCTCATTGAATAGAGCTGCTGAACCTACTTTCTTTTTTAAATAAGAAATGTGTATGTTTTTTGTTGTGTCCTGTTCTAAGCTTGGCAAAATCTAAAAGTAAGGTTATATTCTACACCCTGGTTTTGTCAAAAGCACATACAAAACAAATCAGCAGAAAGCAGAATGTGGTGTTTAGTGCAAGAAATTTAAAAAAAAAAAAAAAAAAAGTACATATTTCTTAATTAAAGCAAAATTAGTCCAACATTATGCTGAAAAGGGGTATACTTGTCCTTTCACATTTCTACATGGACATTTATGGATATAACGATTGTTTAATGTATTTCTGAATGGGCCTAATAAGTCCTAAAATGGGAGCAGGTGACAGGAAATTTTGCTGATGAAGATGTATATTTGTGTATATGGAGGAACTTTCTGGGTCTGTGTGTCATAATTGAGTTGAGTGAGTGTATAGTACCAGGGAGATGTTTTATGCTGATTGTGTGTAGTGATGCCACATAAATGTTACATAAAAATGTAACAAATGTTACATAAAAAACAACACTTTAAAAAGGAATTTTGTTTTCTTTTTTGCACTGCAGGCATCATAGAAGAGTTCTTGTGGAACTGCTGAAAGATCCTTCAGAAGAGCTAGAGTTTACTGCAGAAATCCTTAGCCAAGATGCAAAGAACTATCATGCTTGGCAGCACAGGCAGTGGGTCATTCAGGTGCTGTCTCCATCTCAAAATTTTTGATCATCCTGCCATTCTCTTTAAAGGGATACTGTCATAATTTTTATGGTATACTTTTTATTTCTAAATTACACTGTTTACATAGCAAATAATTCAATGCACCATTTAAAATTTTATTCTTACTAACAAATTTTTTTTTTTATTTGTAATATTGGTGTGTAGGCAGCCATCTCAGTGCTCATTGAGTCTGAGCTTTCAGAAGGAGCCAGCACTACGACATTAGAACTATTGTTTCTCCTACTTCCATGTAACTGGAGCAGTTGCAAGCCAGACTTGGATAACTCACTATTGAGTACTATTCTGCTATCTATTGGGATCTGCTATCTTGCTCCCTTCCCATTGTTCTGCTGCTCGGCTGCTGGGAAGGGGGGTGATATCACTCCAACTTGCAGCTTAGCAGTAATTTATCAGAGCACAGGTCACATGGTTGTGGCACCCTGGGAAATGAAGAATATGGCTAGCCCCATGTGAAATTTCAAAATTAAATATAAATTAAATATGTGTTGTTGAAAAATTGATTTCAATGCAGGCTTCTGCTGGAGAAGCTCTATTAACTGATGCCTTTTGAAACATGTTTTCCCATGACAGTATCCCTTTAACTTCTGTTAGTTTCATGTATTTAATGCACCCGTTGTGGGAAGCACATAACTGTGAATACTTTTTTTTTTTTTTTTTTTTTTTTTAATTCCCTCGTTTTGTTGTTCATTCTGTGCAGGAATTTAATTTGTGGGATAATGAACTTCAGTATGTTGACCTGCTGCTAGCAAGGGACCTCAGAAACAACTCTGCTTGGAACCAAAGACACTTTGTCATATCTAGTACATCTGGGTACAGCAACTCCACCATCCTAGATAGAGAAGTCCAGTAAGTCTCATCAATCTTTGAAATACTATAGAAGCTTTGATTGTGTTAATTTATTTTCTGCTGCAATTTCTTGGTGCAAGCATAGATAAGCAAAATATTATGTTTCTAGCAGTCCAAGTATGTCTTACTTTTTCCAAGCTCCTCTTGGATATTACAGACAGAAAATGTAACCCAATCAATTTTTTTGTTTACACATTATTTTTTTTTTTGTAATTTTAAGTTCAGTTGTTTTGCTTGGTCTGTCCTAACTAAGCTTTTGCTGCTTTCGCACTAATAAAAAAAAAAAAAAAAAACACGCTTAGAGCCAGCTGTGTAGTAACAGCAGATACATTTTTTAGTTTAAGGCTTATGGCACACAGGTTATTTTCTGACAGTGGAGAAAACAACTACATTTGCTGCCTTTACCCATTGTATGTCTGTCCACTGAAAGGATCAGCCTGTAATTGCAAACACTGTAAATTGTGGTGTGAAAATGCACACTAGCTGATAAAACAACCCAAGTACCATCAGCCTAAGGTTATTTTATTCTGCCATGTATCTTTTGAGACACTTTGATCCTAAATGTTTATCTAGAATGTAGAAATTTTAAAAAATAAAAGCCAATTCAATTACCCACACAAGCCTAGATAAACTGATTTTACTTGACATCCATTATGGAGTTGTACTGGCAATTTTATTTATTTTTGTTCTGACTTAAAGAAAAACTATACACCCAAACAATGTAGGTCTGTATAAAAATATATTTCAGTGAGATTAGTCACCCGCAACAAGGGAGATTTGTCGCGCGGCGATTAATCTCCCCGTGTGTCACAGCCTTTTTTTAAGTAGTATGTACTATTGGGTAATCCTAAATAGGAAGCTGCCATTTTAAGAATTATGGGCCACCTCCTGGGTTTATACAGTTCATGGTATGCACAAACAAACAAACAAGGGCACACATACATGTTAGGTCACAGCAGCCAATGAATGGATAAAGTTCTGTCTTGTACTCTCACACTACTTCCTGTTACAGTTAGAGCTGCATTATTTCCTGTCAGGTGATCTCTGCGCACAGACCACAAAATGGTGACTCAAGGTAAAACATGTAAAAGGGCAATATTTATATATAATAAAATAACAGTTTGGCAAGAATCTATAATAGGTTGCTTAGTTTATATCATTAACTGTTGGTTTAGTATTCATTTTGGGGGTATAGTTTTCCTTTAATATCCTTTTATATTATTGCAGGTATGCTCTAGAAATGATCAAAGTAGCTCCCCATAATGAAAGTGCCTGGAACTACCTTCGAGGGTAAGATATTTTGTTTTCATAGGGATTTATTTTTGTCAGTTACATATGCTTTCTTCCAATCACATGTATATTATTTTGTTATCAACCTGTAACTAATGTACAGTGGCTTGCAAAAGTATTCGGCCCCCTTGAACTTTTCCACATTTTGTCACATTACAGTCACAAACATGAATCAATTTTATTGGAATTCCACGTGAAAGACCAATACAAAGTGGTGTACACGTGAGAAGTGGAACGAAAATCATACATGATTCCAAACATTTTTTACAAATAAATAACTGCAAAGTGGGGTGTGCGTAATTATTCAGCCCCCTGAGTCAATACTTTGTAGAACCACCTTTTGCTGCAATTACAGCTGCCAGTCTTTTAGGGTATGTCTCTACCAGCTTTGCACATCTAGAGACTGAAATCCTTGCCCATTCTTCTTTGCAAAACAGCTCCAGCTCAGTCAGATTAGATGGACAGCGTTTGTGAACAGCAGTTTTCAGATCTTGCCACAGATTCTCCATTGGATTTAGATCTGGACTTTGACTGGGCCATTCTAACGCATGGATATGTTTTGTTTTAAACCATTCCATTGTTGCCCTGGCTTTATGTTTAGGGTCGTTGTCCTGCTGGAAGGTGAACCTCCGCCCCAGTCTCAAGTCTTTTGCAGACTCCAAGAGGTTTTTTCCAAGATTGCCCTGTATTTGGCTCCATCCATCTTCCCATCAACTCTGAGCTTCCCTGTCCCTGCTGAAGAGAAGCACCCCCAGAGCATGATGCTGCCACCACCATATTTGACAGTGGGGATGGTGTGTTCAGAGTGATGTGCAGTGTTAGTTTTCCGCCACACATAGCGTTTTGCATTTTGGCCAAAAAGTTCCATTTTGGTCTCATCTGACCAGAGCACCTTCTTCCGCATGTTTGCTGTGTCCCCCACACGGCTTGTGGGAAACTGCAAACGGAACTTCTTATGGTTTTCTGTTAACAATGGCTTTCTTCTTGTCACTCTTCCATAAAGGCCAACTTTGTGCAGTGCACGACTAATAGTTGTTCTATGGACAGATTCCCCCACCTGAGCTGTAGATCTCTGCAGCTCCCCCAGAGTCACCATGGGCCTCTTGGCTGCATTTCTGATCAGCGCTCTCCTTGTTCGGCCTGTGAGTTTAGGTGGACAGCCTTGTCTTGGTAGGTTTACAGTTGTGCCATACTCCTTCCATTTCTGAATGATCGCTTGAACAGTGCTCCGTGGGATGTTCAAGGCTTTGGAAATCTTTTTGTAGCCTAAGCCTGCTTTAAATTTCTCAGTAACGTTATCCCTGACCTGTCTGGTGTGTTCTTTGGACTTCATGGTGTTGTTGCTCTTAGACAACCTCTGAGGCCGTCACAGAGCTGTATTTGCACTGACATTAGATTACACACAGGTGCACTCTATTTAGTCATTAGCACTCATCAGGCAATGTCTATGGGCAACTGACTGCACTCAGACCAAAGGGGGCTGAATAATTACGCACACCCCACTTTGCAGTTATTTATTTGTAAAAAATGTTTGGAATCATGTATGATTTTCGTTCCACTTCTCATGTGTACACCACTTTGTATTGGTCTTTCATGTGGAATTCCAATAAAATTGATTCATGTTTGTGGCTATTATGTGACAAAATGTGGAAAAGTTCAAGGGGGCCGAATACTTTTGCAAGCCACTGTATATCCTACTCTTCTGCTTTGTACAACCTGACTGCCATCCTTTGGTGACAGATGATCAAATGTTTTGACCATCATGGTTTTACCCAAGACCACATCAGCAGTAAAAAAAAACCAAAAAAAAACCTCTGTGTCTAAGTATACATGTGTGTTAAAATTTAGAGTATGGGGTTACATCAGAGCTCACTGAGCAGGTCTTCAGCCTTAAAAGGCACTTTTGTGGCCTGCACTCAATTTCTGCCACTGTTATCGACAAATAGAATATATCTTTTTATTCAAATCTGAATCTCTGCCAGTAAAACCTTAATTTGCATAATCATGCCAATTCAAATATTTTACTTATAAATGGGAAGGTATTTTCTAAAAGATTAGTGTGGTTAATAAAACATACTGTACGTCAGAAGTGTCCACAGGAACATCCTCTATTAAAACCTGAGAAGTTTTTAAGCCATATTTTATACAACTACAGGAATATATAAATACAATTCAAAATCTAAAAGTAATTCAACTTCTGGTGGTTTTTCAGGATTTTGCAAGAGCGCGGTATGTCTGAATATCCAAGGCTTCTGGATCAAATTCAGTGCCTGCAGCAGACACACAGTTCTCCTTACCTTTATGCTTTTCTTGTGGACATCTACGAAGACATGTTGGAGAAGAAATGTCAGAATGTTGAAGATACCCTTAATCGTGCACTAGAGGTGGGGATTGCTAAAAAACACTATCTGGGATTTTTAAATAGGGTTTTTTATTGTTAAAGGGGATGTTCAAATTCTGACTTTTTTTTCTGACAGTGAACAGCCCCATCAGAAAAAAAAATCTCTATTATTTAAAATGTTTGGTTTTGAATACAGACCAGGATTAGTGCTGCTAAGAAGATGATTTACAAAAATGTTTTTTGTTACAGGCTGTTCAAATTCAGACTGCCTGAAGGTGAATATCTTAATGCTAGTGTAGTCTTTGTGTCTAAAATATGCTCTTTATTTAAAGTCACCCTATGACCTTAAATTACCGTTACCATAAGCTTCCCCTTCACATAACTACAGCCCTACAAACCATGGTAAATGGTTTCTTTATACACAGCCAATATTTGCTCACAATGGCAACCATCTTCACAGTCACTATCTTACTATAAAATAAATGTTGGTGTTTTAATTATAATTCCTTTCAAACCCATCCTATTTGCTTTTCTCTTGTAAATGTAAATATCAAATGGACACAGCACTGGCAGGGTTTTGTTGAAAAAGAAAAAATATCCTTTATTAGTGCAAAAAAAAATCTGTTTCGGTCACAATTCCTGGAGCTTTCTCAAGATGCCTCTAAAGTGTAAGACCCCCATCTAAATACTGTAGGTGTGAGAATTGGCGCCAAATGACATCACAACGTGTAATATATGCAGAAAGGAAGGTGAATGTGTATAATGAACACATAAAGTAGTTAAGAAAAAAATGTATCGGCAGCCAGACAGAGTGAAACATGTAACAAAGTGAAGATTCTGGCAAAGTAAAATAACGAAACAATTGTAACAAAGTGAAGTAACAAAAAAATGGAAACAGTGGATACACTTACAGAAACGAGTCATACCCAGAGGAGAAAGGCAGAGCAGGATGCAGGCAAACTTTAATAATAGAATCGTGCTGGGCAAAGGGTTGCGCACTGACCGTTGAATTAGTATGGTAAAGGGCCGTGCCACAATATTAATGCACAAAAAGTAAAGTGCGTTTGTTGCTTGACATAATTGGCCATAACATGATCAAAGACACAATCAAACAAGAACAGAGTTTATTTTACAGTTCACAGTTTGACACTGCCAGTCAGTCCCTTCGTAAATCCATCACAAATTTGTGGCCCATGGTGTCTTCAGATGCAAAATTTCCTTTTGGTAATGTGAAAACCACATCTCTGAGGTTACGCACACGTTGTGATGTCATTTGGCGCCAATTCTCGCACCTATGGCATTTAGATGGGGGTCTTACACTTTAGCGGTATCTTGAGAAAGATCCAGGAATTGTGACTAAAAGTCGATTTTTGCTTTTTGAACAAAACCCTGCAAGTGCTGTGTCAATTTGAGATATATACAGGTCCTTTTCAAAAAATTAGCATATTGTGATAAAGTTCATTATTTTCTGTAATGTACTGATAAACATTAGACTTTCATATATTTTAGATTCATTACACACAACTGAAGTAGTTCAAGCCTTTTCTTGTTTTAATATTGATGATTGTGGCATACAGCTCATGAAAACCCAAAATTCCTATCTCAAAAAATTAGCATATCATGAAAAGGTTCTCTAAACGAGCTATTAACCTAATCATCTGAATCAACTAATTAACTCTAAAAACCTGCAAAAGATTCCTGAGGCTTTTAAAAACTCCCAGCCTGGTTCATTACTCAAAACCGCAATCATGGGTAAGACTGCCGACCTGACTGCTGTCCAGAAGGCCATCATTGACACCCTCAAGCAAGAGGGTAAGACATAAAAAGAAATTTCTGAACAAATAGGCTGTTCCCAGAGTGCTGTATCAAGGCACCTCAGTGGGAAGTCTGTGGGAAGGAAAAAGTGTGGCAGAAAACGCTGCACAACGAGAAGAGGTGACTGGGCCCTGAGGAAGATTGTGGAGAAGGACCGATTCCTGACCTTGGGGGACCTGCGGAAGCAGTGGACTGAGTCTGGAGTAGAAACATCCAGAGCCACCGTGTACAGGCGCGTGCAGGAAATGGGCTACAGGTGCTGCATTCCCCAGGTCAAGCCACTTTTGAACCAGAAACAGCGGCAGAAGCTCCTGACCTGGGCTACAGAGAAGCAGCACTGGACTGTTGCTCAGTGGTCCAAAGTATGTCATTCGGAAATCAAGGTGCCAGAGTCTGGAGGAAGACTGGGGAGAGGGAAATGCCAAAATGCCTGAAGTCCAGTGTCAAGTACCCACAGTCAGTGATGGTCTGGGGTGCCATGTCAGCTGCTGGTGTTGGTCCACTGTGTTTTATCAAGGGCAGGGTCAATGCAGCTAGCTATCAGGAGATTTTGGAGCACTTCATGCTTCCATCTGCTGAAAAGCTTTATGGAGATGAAGATTTCATTTTTCAGCACGACCTGGCACCTGCTCACAGTGCCAAAACCACTGGTAAATGGTTTACTGACCATGGTATTACTGTGCTCAATTGGCCTGCCAACTCTCCTGACCTGAACCCCATAGAGAATCTGTGGGATATTGTGAAGAGAAAGTTGAGAGACACAAGAGCCAACACTCTGGATGAGCTTAAGGCCGCTATTGAAGCATCCTGGGCCTCCATAACACCTGAGCATTGCCACAGGCTGATTGCCTCCATGCCACGCCACATTGAAGCACTCATTTCTGCAAAAGGATTCCCGACCAAGTATTGAGTGCATAACTGAACATAATTATTTGAAGGTTGACTTTTTTTGTATTAAAAACACTTTTCTTTTATTGGGCGGATGAAATATGCTAATTTTTTGAGATAGGAATTTTGGGTTTTCATGAGCTGTATGCCACAATCATCAATATTAAAACAAGAAAAGGCTTGAACTACTTCAGTTGTGTGTAATGAATCTAAAATATATGAAAGTCTAATGTTTATCAGTACATTACAGAAAATAATGAACTTTATCACAATATGCTAATTTTTTGAAAAGGACCTGTATATTTCACAAGTATAGTATACCTTCTCTGTTTTCATTTATTTTAGTTCTTTATTTAGTCAGAAATGCTTTAATTGCTTTAAAGCAATTTCGTCTGCATGATACCTGGATTGTTAAATGTGATACATTTACTAATCCACGAATGCTCCGAATGTGTCCAAATGCGTTTTTTTTTTTTTGTAATGTTCGGTATTTTTGCGACTTTTTCGTTCAATCATATTGTTGCGCCGAGTACGAAAGTTTCGGATTCATTCAAGCTTTGGTATCGTGACTTTCCTTGGGCCAGGTTGAAGCTGCAAAGTGCCATTTATTCCTATGGGAGGCTTTCAAAATCATGCAAAGTCGGAAAGGTTTTCCCGCCGTTTACGATCGTTCCCTACGAAAAAGTCTCGAAAAATACAAAACGTTGCGACGGCAACGAAAATGTTGCAATATTTTCGTTTCCAATCCGAATTTTTCCCATTTGGGATTCGAATTCGTGTTTTGGTAAATCTGCCCCTTAGTGGACACTTTTAATAATGGCAGATCCTTACTTGGCACTGCCTAAAGACTAAGGGGCCTATTTATTATGCTGGGTAAATGAAATTCACCAAAAAAAAAGGCATAAAAAGCTGTGTAAAATATATGGCAAATTTATAAGTGTTTTATTTTACACTGTCCAAATGCCAGATTTGACTTTATTCCTGGCGGAAGTCATGCTAAGAAAAAATTCTAGCTTCATTCTACCCCCTCTCAGACCACCTACTGCCTTACCTCTAACAGCCTTCTTAAACGGGGGACACATGATTTAATCTACGAGCCAGTAGGGTTTTAAATGCTTAAATCCTAAAACTAGCCATTATACAGACATTTGAATCCAAGTTGACACCTTATTTTGGTCAGTGTAGGCTAAAACAATGGCCTGCTCCGCATTATGAATCCATGGGGCCAAATGATTGGCTCAACACCATTTTAGCTCACCACAACTGTGGCCATATTTAGAAAATAGCCACATGTTTAACACTCATCAAACAAGTGGGTCTTTCCATGTATGGCAAGGTTAAACTTAAATGTTAGGCTTACAAGGTTGTATTTTAATATGTCTGAAAATGTGAAATTAACACCTTTTTCCCCCTTCTTCCTCCAAAACCTCAACTAGCTCTGTGAAATACTTGCTAAAGAAAAGGACACAATAAGAAAGGAGTACTGGCGATACATTGGGCGATCTCTAACAGTGAAATACGGAGTAAACCACACAGAAAAGGAAGAGCCAATAAATATGGATACTGTACAACCAGAATAACATCTGACTACTTTGTTTTCACCTATATTTTCCTTGTGTAATGTTATTTTTAACCCATTGTTAAGGATCCTAAAACTTCACATGGGTCCTCCCACCAAAATATTAACTATTAAGAAAAGAAGTATTTCTGATGGGGTAGTTTTCCCTACTAATAACTAAATATTAAATAATACACCCAGGGGCTTAAATTCATATATGGGGAATTGTTATACTTTTCAATGCACAACACCCAGTTGTTAGTTGTTTTTAGTCTGCTTTGTGGCTTTTTACTCATGGGAGCAGACTTTAATACTGAACACACAAGCTGTCCAATTGTATTTAATTATTTTTCTTCAGCACTGATGATTGCTTCCATGGGGTACAGAGTGACAAAACAGAATAAACTTGATTATATCACTTAATTGCCATTAGTCTGTTGAAATCAAATTCATATTAAAGTCAAACATGGTTATCCAGTTGAATTTAATGTTTAATTTCATATCATTTCACTGTGCAACAATGTTTGGGACCCACTGGGACATTAATTTACCCCCCCTTTTTTAAATGTCATATGTAAACTCCCTTCCCTGTTAAAAGATTGGATTTTGGTAAAATTGCAGTGGAGTACTGCACCATGGTACATTTTTCCTTTTTATCTAGCTGCTGATGTTCTAAAGTAAATTATTCTACACAACAATCCCTTTACTCATTTTGAATGTTATTGAATGTATAGTCACCAATACTGTCATGTTCGAACAGCCCTATCTAGTAAACAACCTTGTTTAGTAAAGCTTATAAATAGTGTAAAATGTAGGTTTTACTACCTGTAATTGATCAGTGTCTTGAGCCTCATTTCTGCTAACTCAAAACAAATGACTGCACAAATATAATCTTGTAAATTGTATACAAATGATTGTTTATATTTTTTACTTAACTGCTTGTCAAACTTTTGCCTTCTAAAATTACATTTTGGGTTCACTGAACCAATGAAGGAATGTTTCCTGGCATAAATACAGAATGTTCAACTCCAAGCAATTTATGTGAATTTACATGGTAGATTTAGTTTACTTCTAAAGTTCCATCATGGTGTTCATTTGGGCATCTTTTTTTTTAAACTAATCAACATCAGTCAAATAGGTTCCTGTGTCAGAAGTGTGACCTAAAGGGAAGTTGTGTTATAGCAATTAGCTGTTATTTGGGCAGTTCAGAAGTTTGCTTGATATTAGTGGTCAAGATGTAAAGCATTAATAATTGCATTTGAAAGACCTTTCTGCATATACTATAAAAATGCACTTGATTTGTAACTTAACTGATCTCAAATAAAAAAAAAATGTTGCAGATGTCTTATTCTAGTTGAGTAACTCTAAAAGCCATCCTTGCAAAATTAAAAGATTAATCAATTGTACCATAACTGTTTCGGTATTTTTGTTAACATTTCTAGTTTGCCAATAATAAGAGAAGATTTTGTAATGTATTAAGTTCTCATAACATATATCTGTAGCAATAAGTCAAATCAATTGGACTTGCTGTTTTTTCTGGTTTTCTCGATTTAGAAAGACTTGTACAAGGATTTTTCTGGAATACATACCCTGGAGTCTTGCTCCAATCAGCATAATCTGTTTATCATAACCAGAATAGGGTCAGGGATGTTATGAAGGTAAGGTGTTGGTTGTATTAGCACAATTGAAGCTATAAGTTGTTGTTGTTAGACCGTCCAGTGAGAGGTGCCAAAACAGTCATGCTTTCCACTTTTACAGGTAGTTTTGGTGTTATTCTCTTTCTCCTGGTTTTAACAAAGAACCCATCTGAATACCTGCAAGTTTTAAAGGGCCCTCAGATACAGTCATGGCCAAAATTGTTGGCACCCCAGAATTTTTCCAGAAAATCAAGTATTTCTCACAGAAAAGTACTGCAGTAACACATGTTTTGATATTCACATGTTTATTCCCTTTGTGTGTATTGGAAGAGAACAAAAAAGGGAAGAAAAAAAAGCAAACTGGACATAATGTCACACAAAACTCCAAAAATGGGCTGGACAAAATTATTGGCACTCTTAACTTAATATTTGGTTGCATACCCTTTGGAAAAAATAACTGAAATCAGTCGCTTCCTATAACCATCAATAAGCTTCTTAGGCTAATACCACACGAGGCGTAGGGCTGAAATTTTCGGCAAGCGGATAAACGCTTGCCGAAAATTCAGCCCTACGCTTGCTACTTGTGCCTGCACCCGAGCGTATCCCATTCATTCGGGTGCAGGCACAAGTAGCAGGCGTAGGGCTGATTTTTCGGCAAGCGTTTTTCCGCTTGCTGAAAAAATCAGCCCTACGCTGCGTGTGGCATCAGCCTAACACCTCTCACCGGGAATTTTGGACAACTCTTCCTTTGCAAACTGCTCCAGGTCTCTTATTGGAAGGGTGCCTTTTCTTAACAGCAATTTTAAGATCTCTCCACAGAATCAATGGGATTTAGATCTCGACTCATTGCTGGCCACTTCAGAACTCTCCAGCGCTTTGTCGCCATCCATTTCTGGGTGCTTTTTGACGCATGTTTGGGGTCATTGTCCTGCTGGAAGACCCAAGATCTCGGACACAAACCCAGCTTTCTGACACTGGGCTGTACAGTGCGACCCAAAATCCCCACCCAGGGGCAGCAAAACAACCCCAAAACCTCCACCATATTTCACTGTAGGTACTGTGTTCTTTTCTTTGTAGGCCTCATTCCGTTTTCGGTAAACAGTAGAATGATGTGCTTTACCAAAAAGCTCTATCTTGGTCTCATCTGTCCTCCTGGGTCTCTTGCCATAGCGTTTAATTTCATTTAAATGTCAACGGATAGTTTGCGCTGACACTGATGCTCCCTGAGCCTGCAGGACAGCTTGAATTTCTTTGGAACTTGTTTGGGGCTGCTTATCCACCATCCAGACTATCCTGCGTTGCAACCTTTCATCAATTTTTCTCTTCCGTCCACGCCCAGGAAGATTAGCTACAGTGCCATGGGTTGCAAACTTCTTGATAATGTTGCGCACTGTGGACAAAGGCAAATCTAGATCTCTGGAGATGGACTTGTAACCTTGAGATTGTTGATATTTTTCCACAATTTTGGTTCTCAAGTCCTCAGACAGTTCTCTTCTCTTTCTGTTGACCATGCTTAGTGTGGCACACACAGAGACACGATGCAAAGACTAAGTGAACTTCTCTCCTTTTTATCTGCTTTCAGGTGGGATTTTTACATTGCCCACACCTGTTACTTGCCCCAGGTGAGTTTAAAGGAGCATCACGTTTGAATCTTATTTATCCACAATTTTGAAAGGGTGCCAAAAATTTTGTCCATCCCATTTTTGGAGTTTTATGTGACATTATGTCCAATTTGCTTTTTTCCCTCCCTTTTTTGTTCTGTTCCAATACACACAAAGGGAATAAACATGTGTATAGCAAAACATGTGTTACTGTAATATTTTTCTGTGAGAAAGACTTGATTTTCTGGAAAAATTTCTGGGGTGCCAACAATTGTTTTTGTTGACAGAGGAAGTGTAACAGCACCCTTTCCCCTCCTGCTGTTCCAGCTGTTTGGGTTGCCAGCCAGACATAGCGTAACAATACTGTCTGTCCAGCCTAAATAGGTTAGGGCAGTATGCAGAGATGGGCATGTATAGCCAATTGTGCATAACTATAATATCCCATGGGAAAATGAGCTAATGGTAGGACAGTCAATAAAACCACTGAAAATAAATAAGGGACTTTTTCTACACATGCCTTTATGTGCTAATGGAAATATTTCTAATGTTTTTGATTTTGGAGGAACTTTGACATTAATCACTTAAAATTCTTCCAGAGGGTTTTTTTTTTTTTTGTTTTTTTTTTAAGTTTTATTAAATAGACAATTTATTTTCTTGTCCAAGAGAAGTACGTGTGTCAGGTGAACGAAAATATTTTTCTAAACTGCACACAAGAATTACACCTTTATTGTATACAAAATGCTTTAATAGAAATTAAGAATCAGCAGTAAAAGGGTAGAGAGGAAGACTTGTTTGAGAAAATTCAAGGGCTAATTAATCCATACTTAACATTTATCTCAAACAAGTCTTCCTCTCTACCGAACAAGTGAAGCTCCTACCTCACAGATGAAATCAACAATAACAGTTGATTTAGGTAGTGTGTATTGGCTGCCACAGCTAATCCTACACTTATGACCACATAAATACATTATCTGCCCCTTAGTGTAAAAAAAAATCTAAATCGGGAAAATAAAAATAAATCCCCTTGGGGCAGATTTATATAACCCACGTTCTATTCATTCCTATGGGATTTTTTGAAGTGTATTAGATGGTGAGTTCTAACTTTCACCCATTGATAAATACACTTCTAAAAATCCCATAGGAATGAATAGAATGAGGATGAGTTTTTATGTATCAGGCTCTAAACTCACATTTTGATAAATCTGCCCCTTAATGTTTGCTTAACAGTGTGCTCTCTTGACTGTGATGTTTTGTGTCAGTATTAAAGTCAGCTGTATGTCTGGAGTGGGGGGAAGATGTTGTGTTGTTGGTTGTGCAGAATACACACAAAACACAAGCTCTGTGTACCTAGGTACTCTTGCTAAGTGTTTCACAATTGAACTGAAATATCTTGCATTTTTTTTTTTATTTCTTTTCAACAAATATAAAGTACATGATGCATTCTCTAGGCATTATAGTAACTTCAGTTAAAATTATTTTGTCATAATCAGAATCTCGAAATACAATACAAAACTGTACAGGAAATTACTTTATCAGAAGAGCAAATTGATCCACATTAAAATCATTTTGGTCCCATTATAAGATTAAGTTAAATGTTACTCATTTCCATCTAAAAATATGTTTAAAAACATAGCTATAATTACAACAGCAGACCAAAAGCTCTTCAACAGTAATGATCCATGCCTTGAAAACGGTCTACAGCAGCTCCCCATATTATGATCTTGTTAGGATATCCTGTGAGGTTCACTGACATTACACATGCTCAGGGATGCTGTTGAGAAGTTAAGCTTAGGCATGGTTAGAAATCATCAAATATTAAAATAAATCACAGACTATATCTATCATATAAGCTTTTGCATGCAGGCTGGATTATTAATCAATTTTTATGCAACATACACTGGCCTCTATGCTGTCATGTAAAGTACATCTGAATTAATTACAGCCATGGGTTTTTATTGTATAAAAACTATATATATATATATATATACACATACACCTAGGTTCAGGTAACTGAAAGCAGCCTCAATGCATGTTCTGTAAATCAGCAGAAAAAGAGATGAAGAGCTACTGCGTCATGTTCAGAGTCACAGATATTCACAGCTATAGGGTTATGATGGCCTACAGCTGGCCATACATCTGCTTGTTAAGAGAGGTCCGCAAATAACTGGATCTTTTTCCAATATGCCCACCTATGGTTGGTGATATTGGGACGATCCAATTGTTTGGACTGCAACAACAGTGATACAGTCTGTTGGGGCGAGGATATAAGCAATGAGTCAATGTGGTCCTCGACAGCAAAATCAAACCTGCCTGACCGACATCTGACCAATCTTCAGCCAGATATTTATTCTGGTAGGGCCCCATACACTGGAAGATAAGAATCAGTCTGAAGGAGTTGAATAGACAGCTTAAATCTGCCATGTATGGCCACCTTAAAGGCACAGCAACACCAAAAAATTAAATCTTTTTAAAGTAAATGAAATATAATGTAGTGTTGCCCTGCACTGGTAAAAGTTGTGTGTTTGCTACAGTAACACTACTACAGTTTATAGAAATACCCTGCTGTGTAGCCATGGGGGCAGCCATTCAAGCTGGAATAAAGGAGAAAAGGCACAGGTTACATAGCAGATAACGGATAAGCTCTGTAAAATACAATAGTGTGTTATCTGTTATCTGCTACATGCCTGCGCCTTTTCTCCTTTGAATGGTTTTCCTGATGGCTACACAGCTTCATTCTTTATATAAACTATAGTAGTTTTTCTGAGGCAAACACACCAGTTGTACCAGTGCATGGCAACAGTACATTATATTGGAATTTCTTTTATACACTTGAATTTGTGGTGTTACTGTTCCTTTAAGGCTTAGGCTGATACAGAAGCTCAAAATATGTAGTGTAGAAGTTCCAGCCCAGTGCTTTCTTGAGCTTTGGTTCTCTTTCAGAGTAGTAAGTGGAAGGTAGGAAACTGAGACATATTTAAATGGTTTCTGCAGTAGTTACCCACATACCACAGTGTTATGTTTTATTACCATATAATACAAAACTTAAAATGCTAGTTTAATGTTATAGTGGTAGATGAATGAACTTCTTTACAAAGATCAGTTTTAAGCTGATACTACACAAGACTAATTCTTGAGCTGTGGAAAAACGGCTTGGCAATATAAAGTCTTGTTGCTGTGATAATTGGTTTAAATAATAGAATGGAATGGTGAGTTTAAGGCCGATAGAATAATAGGTAAAGGCATAATTTTATTCATAGATCATTTTAAATGTGTAGAAAACATACAATAAGGTATAATTTTTTGCTATCACAGGGAACGTGGCACTTTAAATTAACACATGGTTCAATTCAACAGACAGAACTTTAAAATACTAGATCAATTTACTATAACACTTTGTGCATCAGCCTTGGTAGATAAAAAGAACACTGTGTAGGTTACCAGCTTTGTTCATACATAGGTGACTATTAACATTCTAATTTGGGAATCCTGATGGTGCAGAAGTAATGGCAGCTTTGACTAGTCAAATCCAATTATATACTATTGCAGTGCTGTCCAACTGGCGGCCCGCGGGCCACATGCGGCCCGCGACCCCCCTCTGTGTGGCCCCCCACCTGTCTGGCTGCTTTGATGGCTTACCTTTGAGTAAGCATTAAATGGTATCAGTACTGAGATTAACTGCCCCCCCTGCATGGTTCTCACCTCAGATTCAGGCTGTAATCCCTCTGTATTGTTTAAAAATGTAATCCCCTGTGTTTTTCACACCTTTTAATACCTGCATTGTTCACCTCCTGCAGTGTTCACACCTCAGGCTCAGGCTGTAATCACTCCCATTGTTCACTTCTTCACACCTCAGACATAGGTACTGTAGGCAGAGTATGGCACATACAGCCAGCATAGGGCAGGTAGAGTATGGCACACACAGGCAGCATAGGTCAGGGAGGGTATGGCACAATAGAATGTGATCACACTTTTTGTGGATATACAACTCTTACCCACAGTGACGGTGGGTCCGGGTGCTCATGCCCCAGACCATTCAGCACAGGGAGCCATCACAGGAAATCAAATATGAAGATAGGCAGGCACTCCGAATTATTTGTTGCAAATGTAGAAAAATGCAGCCAGTAGAAATTAATTAAGTTAAAAAAGTATAAATTTTATTTTATCCATATGTAAAAACAAATAGCTATTTGTTTTTACATATGGATAAAATAAAATTTATACTTTTTTAACTTAATTAATTTCTACTGGCTGCATTTTTCTAAGTTAAAAAAGTATAAATTTTATTTTATCCATATGTAAAAACAAATAGCTATTTGTTTTTACATATGGATAAAATAAAATTTATACTTTTTTAACTTAATTAATTTCTACTGGCTGCATTTTTCTACATTTGCAACAAATAATTCGGAGTGCCTGCCTATCTTCATATTTGATTTCCAGGGTATGGCACACACAGGAAGGGTAGGGCAGGCAGAGTATGGCACACACAGTCAGGGTAGGGCAGTCAGGGTAGGGCAGGCAGAGTATGGCACAGAGGCAACATAGGGAAGGCAGAGTATGGCACACAGAGGCAGCATAGGGAAGGCAGAGTATGGCACACACAGGCAGGGTAGGACAGGCAGAGTATGGCACACACAGGCAGGGTAGGGCAGGCAGAGTATGGCACACACAGGCAGGGTAGGGCAGGCAGAGTATGGCACAGAGGCAGCATAGGGAAGGCAGAGTATGGCACACAGAGGCAGCATAGGGAAGGCAGAGTATGGCACACACAGGCAGGGTAGGACAGGCAGAGTATGGCACACACAGGCAGGGTAGGACAGGCAGAGTATGGCAGCCCTATGCTGCTTGTGGGAGGTGAACCTGGCAGGGGTTTGTTGTGGGAGTTTGCTAGCAGTTGGAAATAGCCATTAAATGGTCCCTAAGGTGTGTAATTATGTACTGGGGGTTGCTCTGCTATCCACAGGGGAGGAGGAGGCATATGGAATTTAAGGGTATATCTTAATATGACATAATTCTTTCACATATGAATGATGGTTGATATCCCCACTGTAAGGACCAAGCATTTGGGATTTTGCTGTGCTACCACCATTGTGATAAAATAGGTGTGGTTTGAAGTGGGTGTGGTTTCAAAAAGGGGAGTGGTCAAAACTGGCTTCCATTAGCGGCCCTCCACCATGTATGCTAGAGAAATTCCGGCCCTCGGCACCATAGAAGTTGGACAGCACTGTACTATTGTATGTTAGAAAGCTCTGTGTCAGTGCACTTGATCAAAGTGATTCTCTGATAAAAATAAACACTGCAATAGTTTTAATGACACTTGTCTATGGGAGACTTAATGAGAAAAATAATTTTCTGCGTTACTAAAAATTAGTATTAATGTAGAAAATGATTCCTATAGCAGAAGTTTGTAAATCTGCCCCATAGTGTGTAACTTCTCTTGTGTATTTTCTACTACTGGAGCACAAAACAGTTCTACTGAAATTCTTACGTTAAATGTGGTCTAATATTACTTTATAACATCTCTCGAGTTTCTGCCACTGCCATCTCTTTCATTAATAAAGCCAAGACTCTCTTGTAGGTGTCTAACACCATCTGAGTTGAAGGTCTTTCAGATGGGTTATTTTTACCACACTCAGAGTGGATGTCGAACAGATGGAACCTAACAATGTCACTTCCTTGCACATGACCCAAAAGGTGATCAGTCACAGCTGGAATCTTCCAAATATCAGTCTTCTCATCATATGAAGGCATTATGTCATTTGAGAATTCAACATTTGGCCCATAGGGCCACAACTGTTCAGGAGCAACAAAATGTCCAGTTATTTCCCTTTGGCCACACTTGACCAAAATGCCATTTTCCCTGTCCACTACAGGCAAAGCATCAAGATCATTAGCTACTACATGAAAGTCACTTGTCAGCATGTATTGAGACAGTACCTTGTCCAAATCATTGGAATCACACATGACCAGAGTGCCATGGGGGCTAGTATGAAGATAGTTAATGATGCTAACATACTCCATTGCAAGTTTAAGGCGATTCTGCCACGTGTTGAAGCCTTGGTATTTAGGAAAACTAAAAGTTTTGTCCAAGTCTTTCAAGGAACCAAGTGGGTGATATTCAGTCAGTATGCTAAATGTCTCTTTACAATATCCAACAAGGACCACAACATTTCTGCTTTGCAGTGACTGCAGCATCCTTAATCCATGGAGGAAATCATCCTGCAGATCTAGCGATTTTAATTCTGAAAGAGCAACTTTCATGCCCTTCCACTCAGACAAAAATACCTGAAATGAATGGGAACCAAAAATCAACAGAGCACACTTCAGAAAAGAAACTCACTCTTTGTTGCTTCAGGTGCACTCTAAAGTTTTCTGCATGGGTTCCAATGAACTTATACATATGCTCTACTGCTTTGGAGCTGCCATGTATTACAGTTGGTGGTATATTTCCCCAACACACTTAGCAAGGGCCAGTAAGCAACTGTGAAAGGCAGGAGACAGAATGCATGGAAGCCAGTGCCCCATAGAAAACTACATAAAAAATACCTTTGCTTTCATATAAAAGTTGCTTTTATAGGTGTCTACAGAGAATGTCTGAAGACGAGAGATGTATCAAAATACGAATATGCTGCCCTTAAATTGCCTGGAAACTATGAATATAGTTTAAATTAGAGAGTCTGTTTAGTATTATTCTAAACAGGACCACAGCAATACAGGTGTCATGTATGTAGTGCATCTTCAATCTAACTACAGGCACATATTCCCAGGATGTTACCTAATGGCAAGTAGAACACACCATACAGTGTAGAAGAAAACTTACCAGCACTTAAGACTCAATGCAAGCAGGGATAAGCCATGTATATTTAATTAAACATTATTTCTGATGAAGGGCTGTGTTCCTAAAATATTACATTTGATTAAATATGCAGTGGTTATTCCCAATTGCATTCAGTCGGTGTGCCTGTAATGATTTCTCCTATGTAATCTTAGGGGTGCTGATCTATATTTTGCACCAGACTTAGGGTGGGTTACTCTTATGCTATAAATTACAGTGCAAATCATGTTGTATTACCTACCTAACCTATTTTATTTATTTTAATTCAACAGAAAAATGTATAAAGCACTTTCTAAAGTTGTAAATATGTTGTTACATTACACAGAATAGTCCAAAAACACTTTAATATGCAGAAGTATTCCCACTTTGGAATAGAATTAAAGCTTGTAGCTGCCATTATATTGGTCGCAGCTATTCTAGAAGTATATATTACTTTTGTCACGTTTTGAAACTTACCTTTTTAACTGCTCCTTCACCAACAAGCTTTAGCTTCCTGACTTCTTTTTCAATAGTCTCACAAGTCAGCCACGGTGAGCAATTTTTCATCGTTGCTATCTTAAAGTGTCCATAAGGACATAGGTTCAGTTCAGAATGGCTGAATTGAGAAGGTGCATAGATTTGTTCAATATACATATACAGCAAGAAGTTAACTGAAACCACTGTGAACAGTAGCATTAGAAAGAGGACAAGCAGGCAATTCCAGCTGCCACTTTTTCTGTTGACATTGAGTTTTCTCTCCATATTTGCTCAGCACTGTATGTAACATTCTGAGGGAAAAAAAGCAAACTTTGTTACTTTTACAAATAAAAAAACATGCATTCAAATAAGAAATATGTTTTTATTGTATCTGTATTTTAACACAACAGTAACTATGACCTTTTTTTTTCATTTAAAGAAATATATTTTACTGTTAAGGTTAAGAGCATATTGTCAGTCTGTGGATACCGTAAGTGGCAAGTCTCTCGTAAGTTTGGCGGATATCAGCTGCGTGTGCCTGTACCCGGACACCCGCTTATCTGCAGGCTGACATTATGCCCGCGTGCCCTTACCCTAGATATATTTTGCATAATCATTTGATTTTTGAAGGCAATACCTAAAATTATATCAAACAAGATATTAAAAAGTATTTAGGCCAGAAAAACAAGAGAATAGTGTCATATTAGGCTGAAACTATAAAAAGTCTTTTTTTGTTCCTGTTTAGCTAATCAAGTGTGTTTTTGTGTTATTGAAGTAGGCTTGGCAGAAATATGTAGATTATGTTGCCCACGTACCCTTCCCATGGCTAGTTAAAGTGTATTACATACTTTATTGTACAGGTATAGGATCAGTTATCCGAAAACCTGTTATCCAGAAAGCTCCAAATTACAGGAAGTTCATCTCCTATAGACTTTTTAAAGGTTTTTATTTGCATTTTTAAACATAAAAACATACAACACTTATAAACATCATGTGGTTCTACATCATGTTGTCCTGGACTGTGTTTATACAAGATAGCGTGTACAATAACATTAGCATTTGACCTGGTTTAGGTTGGTAATCCTAGTGGGAAGAATGCCCCATAGGCTGTAAGGGGGGGTCAAATTAATTAAGTAGCTTCTATCCAGTTCCTACAAATTTTTTCATACTTCTGGGGACACCCCCTTGCAGTCTGTGTAAGTTGAATCAGGGGGAATAGCGTTCTGAGGAGATTTAACCATCTATCTATTGTGGGAGGGGATTGTGCCATCTAGTGTAGCAGTACACATTTTCTAGCGTAGAACAGTAGATTTTGAAATAAGGTTCTTATATGAGCTGTTGGGGTAAGGTCATTAACCACTCCCAGTAGCAAACCTTGGATGTTACGAGGTTTGGGAGGGAGTTTTTTTTTTCTTGGATGTAATCCATTACTTGTGTCCAATAGGATTGAATAGTCTGGCACTGCCAAATGAGATGTATGTAGTTTGCCTCTGGAGCATTGCATTTCAGGCATTTGGGTGATTCACGCCTATTCATGCGGAATAATCTCAGAGGGGTTAAATGGAGTCTGTGTATGATCTTAAACTGTATCAGCCTTTCTCTAGTTGAGACAAGGTAGTCATGGGCCCTATCAGTGGCTTTATCCCAGTCATCATCATCTATCTCTTCGAAGTCCCTATGCCACATTGCGTAGGCTGTCCTAAATGGAGATCTAACTGTTGAGAGAAGCGTATAGCGTTGTGGTAAGTTTTTTGGTTGTAGGGCTTCGAACGGTGAGTTCTATTCTGGATATAGATGAGGGTGGTGTGGTTTTCCTAAATTGTGCCTGGAGGGCATGCCGTAGTTGGAGATAAAGAGTACCATAGGAGTACTGCTTGGGTAGTGTCTAAATTGGTCCCTCAGTGCCAGGGTGTCTCCTACTTGTATGTCTCCCAGTGTACGGATTCCCCATATGGGCCAAATTCTATATGGTGATATTTGCTGGAATAGGGTGTGTTGTTTGGATATCTGCTGGTTTGCAAAATGGGATATATGTTAGTGACTCTATTGAGCTCACTATTGTGGCTTGGAGAGGGAAGTTGGGATTCGAAGGGTCTGGGTTAAGCCACCATTGGATGTAGTATAACTGTGAAACAAGGTAATATAGATACCAGTGTAGGAGACCCAGACCTCCCTCATTGATTGGCTCACTGAGTTTGGTTCTGGCAAATATGGGGGATTTGTTTGCCCCATAGACTCCATTTAGACTCATAATTTAATAAATCAAAATATAAAAAATGATTTATTTTTCTTTTGTAATAATAAAACAGTGCCTTGTACTTGATCCCAACTAAGATAAAATGAATCCTTATTGGAGGCAAATCAATCCTATTGGGTTTATTTAATGTTTAAATGATTTTTCAGTAGACAAAGTATGGAGATCCAAATTACAGAAACACCCTTTATCCGGAAAATCACAGTTCCTATTCTGGATAACAGGTCCAATACCTGTATTGCTTTTTCATAGCTGTAGTGAAATTCACTAACAAGAATATTTTGTAAAAATTCTTATGTAAATGTCTTAACATGTAAAAGCTGAGTAAGAGTATTATGCTCTGCAGTGCACCATTGTAGTAAGCGTACCACTGTCTAATTTACAACTATTTATTTTCCCACAATAAACAAAGGTTAGTAAGGTGGTCATACAATGAGCAATCCTCCTCAATATTCAACCAAAAGGACAGGTATTGTACTAACTGACACTATGGCATAGCCACTTTTCTATCGTCAAGTTTTATCAGGCCGGACTAGCAGAACTGAAACAGAGGTTCATTTTAACGTTTTCATCTATTGATGCACCAAGTACTAGTACACTACTAACAGTGTGTAACAGCACATGACATTTTCAACCATGGAACAAAGATATCAGAAGGAACCATCTTCCCATCACATACACAGCAAAATTTATAAAAAATACTTTAACAGTATATTTAAACAATGGTATACACTTGGGCTTAGACAGGCAGACTTTACAAAAGGCCCAAAAAACCCTATTGCCTTAGAGAACTGCCATACAATGGGCTATACTAGTAAACCAAAAATCACTGCCACATTTTTTGATATTATATTATTTGTGTTGTGAAACTACAGACCCAAGGAGGTAGGCATGAAACAATCTTTTAATTTGCTTTAGTTTCTAACATAAAAACATTACATAAAAACACTTTTTCTGTTTCAGTAGCTACTAAGTCACGCACTGTAGATCTGCATCATATGGGGCAACCAGGAGCGACAAATACCTGCAGTTACTAGGTCATCTCTGTAAAAGGACACCTATAGTAAATAGTTTGATGAAACATTGTATGTCACCCTCAATTGGAAAGGCATTTAAAAATGAAGACCAAATGCAAATTATATTGGACTATTACTCTCTACATCATAATAAAAGTTAACTTTATGCTGTGTAAAAAACAGCAACAAAATTTGCAATTTGCAAAAGCAATTCAAAATAAATTACAGTCATCAGTACAATCCTGCAACAGATAATTAATCAGCATTTTATTCTATATATCTTGTGCAACAAAAGCATATATCATAAACGTATATACTGCATAAAAATATGTAGCTAAGAAGTGAAATGCACATAGATAATAAACTGGTTTAGCAGTAAAAACACATCATTTAAGGTGGTAGCTACTATTTACATAGCTGGTTGTACTTCCACCTCAGGGAGAAAGGACTGATATAAGAGTGCCTCTGATCATATTTACAAATGTAATTAAGAAACATTACGAATACATTTTAATTGTATTGATTAATGTTTTTGTGTATTTGCATAGTTAATAAAGTAAGAGTACAATTATAAGATGCACTATTTAACTTTCATTAATAGCTAACACTACAGTACCTTGTTATACAGTGATCAACCAGTATAAATAAATTCAGGTGTTTGCCTTTAAAGAGAACACTGTTTTTGAGGTCCCACAATGGCTTGGTGTTCCCTAACAAAACGTGGATCCACACATCCACTCAAACTCAGTGTAAGGACACTATATACTATATAAGTATACAGGACACTCTGCAAGTGAAATATAGAGACCACAATGGTGCAATACTAATAATAAATGGCTGCACACACTCAGATCCTACTTACACAGTGCATCTTCTACATTTGCATGTCACAGTTAATTTGCAGCAACGTGTCTTTCCTCTCCACCCTCCAGCACCTAAACAGTTAAGTGCTAATAGTGAAGATTATACCAAGGAGCAAGCAGGATAACGCTTCAGTTCTACTTGTGTGTCCAAAATAACATGCATATCATCCCTTTTCCACCTTTCAGTTCTGCCTGCAGTAACTTTCACCTCTGTGCAGCAGTTCAGTTCTTCTTCCTGTCCTGGTGATTCCTGGTACCATGTGATCACCTACAGCCAATCACACTGTTCCTTCTCCTAGCAAGAGAATCACAACAGAGCAGGGAGGAGGGAGCTGGATCGGGTTTTTAGCAAGCAGAAGCAGGACTGATTCAATCAGGGGCATCTTCAGAACATTGATAGGAAACGCGTTGGGCTATTTTATGTAGTTAATAAATACATGGTTTTAAATATATAGATTGAACCAGTCCTGCTGTTAGCTAGGAGTGAGATCATTACAGGATGTGATGGGGCTGAATCGTGCCAGACAGATCGAGTGAGGGAGTTGTATACAGATCCCAGAGCTGGAAAGAAAAGAGGAAGTCAGGAGACGGCGGTGGAGGCGAAAAAAGAGGTGGAAAAGCCCAGAGAGCAAATCTGGTGGAAGCAGTCCTGGCATGAACACGATGACGTTGCTGTGGCCCCGTTGCTGTTCCACCTATTGGCTTCTTATAGTCTCTGCCCTGAGCATGATTCTACTGGGTACCTGCACCAGCTCTTCCCTCATAAGCCTACCTGCACAGAGTAAGTGAGCAAAGCACTGAGCTCACTTCCTGAATAGTCTATGTAGTATTATTATTACACAGTATGTATTTATATTTTAAAGGGAATCTACACCAAACACTTTTGCCTAATGAAAAAGTAATTCTAAGCCGTTTTTTAATATGCATTTATTATATTTTAACGCGCAAGTCAACCCAAATTATATTTTTTTGCCTAATAAAAAAAAAAAACATAATTCTAAGCCATTTTGCAATATATATTCATTACAAATTTGCAATGGTTTCTGACTTATTCATACATATAATTACTATTAGAAGTAGTGTTTTCCAGTCTTTTTCTGTTCTGTGCCCTTGGTGGCTCTGGCATTTGAAACAATGTAAAGGTGGCCATACACGAGCAGATCTTCCCCCGATATCCCCACCTACGGGTGGGCGATATCGGGGAGCATTTAGGTAAAAAAAAAAATAATCCGATCGTTTGGCCCTGGGGCCAAACGATCGGATTATGTGGGCGGCAATGGGGCAGTCGGATCGGGGACCGCATCAACGAGCCGATGTGGTCCCCGATCCGACTGTATTTTCTAACCTGGCCGATCGAGATCTGGCCAATTTCAGGCCAGATATCGGTCGGCCAGGCTGCTCTGCTCTCCCCATACACGGGCCGATTAGCTGCCGAATCGGTCCAAGGGACCGATATCGGCAGCTATAGTCGGCCCGTGTATGGGGACCTTTACACAAGGCAACAGACTGACAGACCTGTCTTGCAGAGGGAGACTGACCTCTGCAACATTGTTTAAGGAGTCATAACCAGGAGTTCAGCAAATTACATTTACAAATAACTTTTAAAGCACTAAACATTTTCAATAAAGTTGCTTGGAATTATGTTTTCTTTTATTAGGAAAAAAGTTATTTTTGGGGTTGACATGTCCTTTAATAATATGAATTATATTTTGATATATTAATGGTGTATTAAAGTTATTAATTATTATGAGTTATTTCTACTGCAAGCTGTTTCTGTCAGGTTGTTTATATTCTCTGCAGTGTTGGTTCTGAGTCCTGAAACAATGTAGCAGAAGCTGATTAAGGCTCATGGCCCACTGGGAGATAAGTCACCCGTAGTCTTGGCTGCCAAGGGCAACTAATCTCCCTGAAATGCCTTTCCACCAGCAATAAAGGGAATCACTGATGGACAGACATATGCATCGCTTCATTTTCCGAAGTCACATGAAATTGCCTGCAGGAGGAAACTTCGCACCACTTCAGAAAAAGAAAGCAATGCGTATGCCTTTACACCAGTGATTCACTTTGTTGCCGGTGGAAAGGCATTTCAGGGAGACTAGTCGACCACGCTAGCAGAGATTTAACTGTGGGTGACTAATCTCACCGTCAGACATTAGCCTTACAGATTTTATGGGAAAGCTATTTCCATTACAGGTATGGAACCTGTTATCCAGAATGCTCTGGACCATTGGTTTTCCGGATAAGAGATCTTTCCATGGATCTACATAACTTAAGTCTATAGACTTAATATATAATATAATATAAATATTGAATAAACTCAATAGGCTTGTTTTGCCTACAATAAGGATTAACTATATATTAGTTAGGATCAAGTACATGGTTCTGTTTTATAATTACAGAGAAAAAGGATATGGGAGATGGCCATTCCGTAATTCAGAGCTTTCTGGATAACGGGTTTCCGGATAAGGGATCCAGTACCTGTACATTATTTTAACATTAGAAACCGGAGAACAGAAAGGGATGCAAGGGCAGTTTTCAGTTGCTTTTTTATTTACAAATAGTGTTAAAACCACTGGAAATGTTCAGTACAGGTATGGGATCCATTATCTGGAAACCCGTTATCCAGAAAGGCCATATTCCATAGACTTAATAAGCAAATTCTAATTTTTAAGAATAATTTCCTTTTTCTCTGTAATTATAAAACAGTGCCTTGTACTTTATCCAAACTAAAGTATAATTGATCCTTATTGGGGTGCAAAACAATCTTTTTATTTAATATTTGAATGATTTTTAGCAGACTTAAGTTATGGAGATCCGAATTAGGGAAAGATCACTTATCCAGAAAACCCGAGCATTCTGGATAACAGGTCCCATACCTGTATATGTTTATGGGAAAGTTGATTAGGGATTCCTTGTGGATATTCTGAGATGTGCAAATCCACACTTACCAGCACACTCTGGCCTTTCCACTCTGTTCCACCTGGTGCACAGTATTTAGAGAGACTTCGTCACTCTCCACCACTTTCCAAACAGCACAAAAATATCAGCACAACAGGACTTGTTTAAGCGGGATAAATCCTGCTGATTTTTAATAGTAGCAAACCATATAACGTTTTGGGCGAAGGGGTGTGCCCCCGAAACGTTATATGGTTTGCTACTATTAAAAATCAGCAGGGTTTATTACGCTTAAACAAGTCCTGTTGTGTCGGTATTTTTGTGCTATTCTGGGATGTGCACATGTACAGTAGAGTTAAACTGGAACTTAGACACTAAGACAAACTTTACTGTACTGGACCTGTCCACAAACCTGATGGAGGCATAGCACTCAATAGACACACTTGTATTTTTTAGCGAGGAAGTGCAGCAACCCAGGGTCTGAGGTCAGTGATTTAATTACTGGGTGGAGCCTAACATATTAGCACCCCCAGTGATTAATCCTTTTCTAGACAGTAAAATGGCTGTTGAGATATTGGGTGCATTTATAGTATGTGATCACTAAATTCACAAATCAGCAAAGAGTGCACTCCGGAGAACCAAATCAATCAATTGTGATTATTATTTTATACCACAAAACATGTTTCAGATCCACTGATTCTTCATCAGGTGCTTTTACAACAGTGTACCATAACCCAAATTACCTTTAAACCCCACAAAGCCAACAAGTGTGTCAGCTCCATCATGTGGCCAGACTCATAGAAATACATACATCCAATTCAGAGCAATACAGAGCATTGCCATCTACTGGTCTACTCCGATAATGCACCAAACTACTAGTATCATGGGTATATAGTGTATATAGCAAGATATCGAAAAAGCAGGTATCCGTCTCCTACTTACTCTGTCATACAAGACAAGTCCATATGAGATTTCAAAAGTCCATTCTGGAAAATTAAAGGCAAAGTTAGTAATTTTACAAAAAATGCTTAATAGCTTACATGTTCCAATACCAGCCACCTGAGACTTGCACTATTATGTTTGTGCTCAAAAAAGTGTTTAGTCACTGATCTCTTATGTTCACCAATTTTGATTCTTACTTTCCTTATAGTCTGTCCCACATACATTTTACCACATGGGCACTTCAAACCATATACATCATTCTCTGAATTACATGTGTTATACTCTTTTACTCTTTTTTTACTCTGGTAAAGAAAAAAAAAAAGAGTACGTTAAGAGAACTTTATATAATGTGCTTGTGGCGTCAGTCAAAACTGGTTCTTTTTGTATATAATATGCATTAGGTGCCTGCACCCACTGCCTCTCACTGTATAATTTGCTTGTGGTGCAAGAATCCACAGTCTTACTGTTTCGGTGCATGTAGTGCCAACATGTACTGTACTGGCAGCACCTCTCAGTATATAATGTGGTTGGGGTGACGGATTCTGCTGCATCTCACTGTATAATCTGTTTGGGATGTTTACTGCTTTTTACTTTGTCTTGTTCTCATTGTACATTTTGATGGTGATGACATTAACAATTTCTATGCTGGTATATGATAGTGCGCTAAAGTATACTTTATGTTACCAGAGTGTCCTCCAACACCCATGGATATGTTATGCCCTTGTGCAGCACTTTTCATATAAGTGGGCACTCCACTATGCACCTATGAAAAGTATTTGCAACATGTTTAGCAGTAACTAAAGTCACAAAACCTTAACCCAAACTATCACAGAAGAAAAGTATCTGAAGCTCATTTAATAGATATACAATTTCCATTTTGCATCAGTTTATACTTTCCAGCAAATGGTGTAGGAAATGTAGTGGTGCAAAGTTTTCTCCAGGTCTAATAACCCATACTTGACAAAATAGCTATCTGTCCTCCAAACAAACACATCTTTTGTTTCCTATTGATCTGGTATTGTTTTATAACTGGTATTGTTTTCAGGACTGTATATCTTGGCCCATATGCCAGTGTTTGTCATTTTAATCTGTGAGTCAGTTTCAAATCATGAGAGCTTGGCTATGAACATTTGCAAAGCATGTTGCATAATTCTTTACCATGTGTTCTGTTTCCTTATTAAAAACATCAACATCCTCTTTTCAAAGTATTTTTAAAATATCTTGTGAAATATCTTATTTTCCTATTTTATTAAAGAATCACTTTTACCTTCCCCATAAAAGTGCCTCTAGCAATTGTCAGTTATTGCATCATGGATTTAGCTGTTGTAGTCAGAAAGTAGAAGGTATGCATACAAGAACTGGAAAAAGACTACTGAAAATTAATTAGTCACTGTTTTGTTCTCTTTATGAGAAAGGTCTCATAAGGAGATCGAAACGTTGACTAAAAAAATTTAGATTTTTTTTCACTTTTATGACGTCCTTTGAGTGCATATGATATAAGATATATACAGTGTACAGGTATATATAATTTTTTTTTCAGTGGCTTGTTTAGAATCTGTTATAGATTTCTGTGTCACTGAATCTGAGTTGTGAAGGCAAGTAGTGCCTAGTAGTGAGCAGCAGTTCACTGTCATCGCTCTGTGTGCTTTAGATATGGTATTTCGGATTCAGTAATGTTAGCAGTAGATAGGAGTGTGTTCCCTAGTTCCTTACAATGTGCTGTCTCAGTGGCTGAGAAAAGAGAGTTAAGAAAGACCTTGGGGCAATGGAATCAAGGAAATATGATTTTTCCAGACATTGGTAATGAAAAGTGATGTTCTTCTGTTGTATGTTTCTGTTGTATGCTTCTGTAAAGATGAGTCTTTAGATCAGCATTGTGCTTGTGTTTTTATAAAAAGTACAATAGTGTCATAGACAAAACTGATTTAACTTTGTGCATTTATCAACAGATGTCTTAAGGAGACCATCTCATTTGAAGATGGATCAGGCATTGCTACTTATTAACAATGCATTACATCATGAGGGATTTGTTGTCTACTGGAGATCAGACCAATGCTACCAGGTAAAATAAGACAATGTGAAAATTTGATAAACATGCACAGCAAATATGAGGTTTTTTTTTGGTCTCAGAAGAGCATAACCTTTGTGTTGCATATTATTTTCTGGAAAATAATTGCAGCTACAGTTTGTTGAAAAATCTCATATTGCCCTAGCTTTTTACTTGTTTTAAATCTAACCACTGTTCTTCATGCATCTGTTGTTCTAAATTAACTCTAGAAAACAAAAGCAAGTGGTGACAACAAAATGTGATAAAAGAGGAAACTACTTGCAGATACTATATGCTGAAAGTAATCTCACTAACAAAGTAATAGTAGAAGAAGATACTGGGAAATATTTTCCTCCTTAATGACAAGAAGGAATAAAGGAAGATGCTTTTGCATTATACCTACCTACCTAGTTCTACCTATTAGTAATTGCTGCAGGGCATTGAATTTTTTTATGTCAATACATTTTTATTTGAAATAAAAAAAATGTGTACAGACTGATTCATTTACCAACAAATGGCTGAGCGAAATAAGTGTAGTCTGGTATCTTGTTAATTAGTGATTATTATGTCTTATTAGGTAAGCAAATACTAGCCTGTATAGATACAAAAGGATCCTAGAGGTATTTCCTACCAGGGAACCCCTCCCTAGTCCCATTAGCGGAAATCTTACAAATATTTAGAATAATAAACAACTAAACACTGCTCAATAATAATAAGAAAGTAGACAGGCTATGTTGTCATAGCTTAAATCTAGTAGTAATTTTGTTCGCTTAGTTCAGATACAAGTTAGTTGTGATCCAGTTTTCATAAGTCAATGAGAAAGTCTACAGCAAGAGAAGAGTTTTAGGGTAGTCTGTACCGTGCCTATTAGTGATGTGCTGGTCAAGAAAACCTCTACCCGCACCCGTCCCTAACCCCCCCAAACCCTACCCGACCCGGGTTCTCCACTCTATAGACCCATGCCTGCCTGCCCCCGCAATGATGTCACATAAGGGGCGGGGTGTGTAAATAGAGAAGCCGGAAGAGGCAGCCAGCAGTGTAAGGTTGCGGGCAGGGAGGGCGAGTAGAAGAGCTCAACCCAAAGCTGCCTGCAACCCACAAATGATGTGACAAGGTTGTCACAAACCCTCCCGACCTGTGGGTATCGGGCCATGCCACACATCACTAGTGCCTATATATAAGCCATGTTTCCCAGATTTTAAGAAATTTCGTGTAAGTATCTGTTAAAATGCTGGACATTTTTGTTACAGGGGCATTGTTTTTATCAATTTATTTACATAATGTTTTCTTGTTAAAGCATCTGTTTATCTTGCTTTTTGTCAGTGCCTGTATCAGACTTTAGTAAGAATTGGGGCTTCAAAACAAAATGGAAACCAAGTAACTGCAGTTATTGAAACTCAGCATCCCGTTACTCTGCTGTTGAATGACTCATCAGGACAAAAGGAACTTTGCCAGTGAGTTATTTTGTATAAAGAATCTCTGCTTACATAATCAAGCATACTTATTACTTTGGTTCATGTACAGACTTAAGGAAAAGTTTACTTTTAACTTTTATTTGCAAATGCAATCCTTTCAAGTGGTCTTTATTATGCAGTATCTAGTAGAATTAAGTCTAAAAACAACTGGACTTTTTCTTGAAAACGCTTCTTCAGTTCAAATGACTGGTAGGGAATTCCCCGGTATTTAAACCCTTGATTGTAGTACAGTCACAGATACTGTAGTACAATCACAGTGGTTCCATTGAACTTATTCAGTTAGGTGTTAGCTGAAACTGACAGGTGTAAGAAGGTATGATCCAGTCACAATAGTACCATGATTTTCATTGATGCAGGTGCTAATCCTTCAAAGTACATGACTGGAAGTGTGAACTGTTGTGAAACCGCCGGGGTGATGTCAAAGCGGCATTGTATGTTGATGACAAGCGGTGTCACAGGCCCCCTCCTCTGTTCAGGGATGGTTTTTCCAGGCTGGCATAAATGGCCTATTTCTACTAGATACTGTATATAATGACCTGGATGAATGAGAATCTTCATAGACGTCTTTATTATTCTTTTTTTTTTTTCATAATTTTCTTTTCTGCTTATCTTCTAAGTGAAAATAAATGGGCCTTCAAAAAGTCAGTTTGGTTATGCAGGCAAAATGCATGTAACCGCAATCTTTTTCCCCTTTCCTCATATTTTTAATGAGGTATATAGAGGACGCTCGAGGTGGAACTGCTATGTATGTGTAAAATTCAGGCTGTGAAATGATGTCCTCAGTTTTTCCCACTTTAGGCTAATGTTCCTTTAGCCTAATACTGGAATTAGGCTTGGATTCCTGAAGGATTTTTCACAGCTGTTGCAATGCAATTCGGTGTGATGTTGTATGGGGTGTCACAGACACACTGGATAGCATATGATACTTTGAATTCTCAGTTTATGTGGGACTAGTATATCCACAATAGTGGGGTACATGTCATATATTCAAGCTATTTTAGTGGGATTTTACTTTCACACATAAGATTCTTATAGGTTTTTAACCATGTATTTCATTTTTAGGCAAAATAAATAAAAGTTACATATTAGTTATAGACAGTTTAATCTAGGAGTCATTACATTTTCTTGCATGGTGTGGCAATCTATCACAGACTTTTGAGGATACCTGTTTATTTACCGTGGGTATTTTCTTATTGAAAAATGTGCTGGCCAGAAAAGGAAATGGAAAGGGAACAATATGTGTACTTTTTTGAATAATGTGTAACTAAAAAAATCAATATTTTAAATGTATAAAATGTTTATTGGCTCAAATATGCACATGTCATTTTTGGGATAGATCTACCAGGGGTTTTAGATTTTAGGTAATTTTAAGTATTAGTATACTCTACATTCTTTAAAAAAAATATATATATATATATATATATATATTTTATATATTTAAAATGAAATTAGATTCATCAATATGTGTATTTAAATATATACACATATATATATAATGTATTGCCCTGTTGACAATAATAAGGAGTAGATTTTCTTTTTATCAAAGCTGCATCAAATTCCATATGCCACCTCTAGTTTTTTCAAGATATGTGTTTAGTAATCTTGCTTGTAAAGAACTGTCATTGTACAATGGTTACACCTTGGTGTTCTTTCTATATATGAAATAGTACAAATATTTTTTTATTCTGCTTTTTATTATTTTTTTATTCTACTTACCATTATAAAGAACACCCAAAAAATTTTTTGAATGGGACAGTATTGTTTGTTTTTATTCTTCAAATGCTTCTCTGCCGTCTATATGATTTGTCATGCAAAAGCAAGTACTGTTCTATAAGTAAGAACTCTCCTACCTTTTGTTGTTTAGATAAGAGTATCCTAAAGTTGTTAATATTCTCCTTTTATTACAGAATGCACTATCACTTTAGGGAATTTGGTAACTATTCATTGTGGGTGAAGAGTAACCTTTCTAGCAGTGATAATGTAACATGTGAAATAATTATCAACCAAAATCCTGCCTACAGTTACATACGTGAGTATATTTTCAGCTTAATGTTCTTTCTGCACTGAGCCTTTTCTTTCTTGCCATAGAACTGGCATATCGCACAATCTTGAATTAGGTTATCAACCCTTTTTCCATAAATGTTTCATACCCTGTTTAGTTTCTTTACCAGAAGCAAATTAATGGGTATTTGAAGTGTATAAAAGGTGTAATATTACCGTATATACTCGAGTATAAGCCGAGTTTTTCAGCACTCAAAAAGTGCTGGAAAAAGAATCCTCGGCTTATACTCGAGTCAATTAGTAAATGCAGCTTATGATTAACCGTCCGACCGGGCGCACATGTCCATGCGTGCACGCGCGTATGCATTACCTTTAATACCCAGGACAAATGACCACTCTATTTTGAGCATTGGGTTGGTATGATTGAAGAAAACTGGCCACATCCGAAGACGCTGACTTGCTAAGGGCTTTCACTGTTGCCTCACTTCAGACATACTCTGACATGAGTACGGTGGGTGGAGTGCTGCTCCACACCAGGTAACCTGTCTATATTGTATATTACTTTCTCCTTCCACTCCTGATGAACAAAATCTACCTCCTTTGCCTGATTCACTGGCCTTTGCATCTACTACCATCCCTTCCTATCCCTGTCAAGAACCCCCTACCCTACCCTTGACTTTTGGTCTGGAAGCCACTCTATTGTAGCAGTGTTAATCATCATTGAAATTTAGCAGAGTGAAGTAATTCTGGAACTTATTTTATTAATTTTGGACTTCATTCACAATGTGTGGGGCTGGGTGCAAACCTCAGAATGGGCAAAAGGAACTATATTATTGCACTTTGCATCCTGTCATATGTTAAGTACCCATAGGCAGCACTGTATTCATGAATGGTGGCATGGAGCATCATATGGGCATCCCCAACAGGAACACTTAAGTCCTGTACTTACTGTCTATGGCAGGCACAATGTACATGGCTAGGACAAAATACAAGTTTACTAACTAACTCTCTCTCTCTAAAAGCAAAGCACCAGGAAAAAATGGTAGTAATTACAAATGCTCAAGCAATTGCTTTTGAGTGGAGCTCTACCTGTTACCCCTGAGTGTGCCTTAGCAGAAGCTGCTGCATTTCCCACCCTAGGCTTATACTCGAGTCAATAAGTTTTCCCAGTTTTCTTAGGTAAAATTAGGTACCTCGGCTTATATTCGAATCGGCTTATACTCGAGTATATACGGTATTTGGATATTACTTGTAAAAAGTTTAATATTATTTACAGTTTATTAAAATATTTATTACAATTTGGAAGAACACAGATTGCTTGGACAGCAGCCTTAGTAAGGGCAATAGTGATTTGTAATTCAGCAGGTCAGTGGCAAAAAAATTTAAATTGTCCCTTATGATCATAGACTGAATATTGTCATTGCATTTGCAGGTCAGGCGTTTATCACCTGTAAATACAGCAAAGAGTGTTTCTAAGCTGCAATTGCCTGACCCACGACTGCACTGACAAGGTCCACATAATTACCACTTAGTTCAATAGAGGGCAAATCCCAACATTTTGCTGCCTGCTTACTGTGCTGTAAATTGTATGGGTGGCAAAATGCTGGTAATCTCTCTCCGTGCCATTGTCTAAATGCCACACCAGACTGTTTTGTTTATATGTAGGTGGAACAAAAAGCCAATCTGCTCCTGTAAATGCAACCTGTGTGCACACAGAGCAAATTTCTGTGCAAAAATGCCTGCTTTTACTTTTCCGCCATGAAATCAGATCTGGGTGCACATTGGCTGATGCTATGCCTGTCAGTCCATTTCCTGAATTTATACGCAGATGGAGAAACAGCCTGGTGTAGCATAAGCCTTAGGTCTAGCAGTGTAGTAAGGAGTAGGTCAAAGGCAGAAGATTACCAGTAATAAATAACATTACCGATAGACTTATCTGGAATTTATCTTTTGGCTACTGTACTATACAGCTGTAGAGACATATGTTAAAGGGGACATATAGGATAAATGGGAAAAACACTAATTTTGTAGGCAATCATGAATAATATACGGTGCTGGTTTCACTTTGTGCTAAAAATCTATCTGTAAAAATGGCCCCTTTATTGGAGCTCCCTAAAGATCCTATCACTTCTCTGTCCGAGTTTGAAATGGATAGTGGGCGTGTCCTAATGGTCCCTGCCAGACGCACAGTAGGAGGGGGAGAGCCATTCACAGCCCTGCACTCACACAAGCAAAGACAGGCTTCAGTTCCCTATCAGGTCAGCCTAGCTGCTGATTGGTCATATCTTACAGTGCAGTGTTTGGAGGGCCGCCGGCTCCTCAGCACATCCAGAGAATTCAGCCAGCAGGAAGTGGAAAAGATGGGCGGGACTAGTGGAGTTTTGGTGGAATTTCTCAATAAATCAGTCTGAAATACAACTTTTTTAAGCACATTCCTTCTATATCTAGAGGAGTATAATTCTCTGGTACATTCTTAATTTTTATAGGATATGTCTCCTTTAAACAAGTTAAAAAGGAGATTATAGAAGGATGTCTGGAGTCTAGTGGCTGTAAGGCACATTCCAATTTAACCATACCCCCAACTGTCCCGCTTTCCGCGGGAAAGTCCCGGTTTTTATAGCGCATCCTGCTGTCCCGGATAGTTCAATGAATGTCCCGCTTTTTCTGTGTCATTTTTTTTTTTAATTTTTGTTACTATGGTGGTGAAATTTTTTTTTTGCGTCAAATATTGAGGGTGTAGCACTTTTTTTCTTTATACAGCGTACATTTCTATAGAAGATAATGAGCAGCAACCCAACTCTGGTGGTCAAGCAAGTGATAGACATTGTGTCCTAGGACTCACCCTCTTGCATTAGATAAAAAAGTTCCATATTCGCTTGTTAGAATCTCTTTTAGATGAGCAATTGCCTATTACTTTATCATTACAGCTTAATTTTAACATTTAGAATCTGCTTGATTTTCAATTACACAACAGAGAAGCACTCTGCACTGTATAGTTATTTTTGTTCATACTTTGCATGTATTTACATAGTTAGGTTGAAATGAAAAAAGTCCAAAATCCACCAAGTTTAACCTTAATCTATCTTTTATAGCGATTCTCATTGCTGTTCTTACCTATATGGGCCTTATTATCATTGTGTTTGTGGTCAAGTTTCTGCTGAGGTAAGCAACTGAATCAAGCAACAGTAATTATCTTTTTGCATAGTAAATACAGTTTAAAATATATATCCATGCAAATGGCAAAATAACAAACAAAAAATTATTGACTTAAATGAGAAGGAATTTGCCAAATGTTAGTGCCCCCCCCCCCGCCCCGTTGATTATAATAGCTTACCTGATAGTTAGTGCTTTTAGTAGAAAACCTTGCTTTGTGTAATTCCATGCAAGCACTACTGAGCCATCTTCTTATTCCACTTGTTCTTTCTTCTGTTGCCCTGGGCCAGCATGTGGTGCAGAAGAGTGAGAAGGCCAACTGCACGTGCTCACCTGGTGAGAAGAAGGAAGAAGCATAGGAGACTGCTCCATAGTGCTTGCAAAGAAGTAATCTGTTCTGGGGTATCAGGCAAGTGATTATAATCACTGAGGGATGCCTAACATCTGGCGCCTCCAAATTATTAGAGATTTCCTTCTCCTTTAATGAGGCATAGAAAATATATTAAGTATTGAGGGTTTAATTGTTGTTCTTCCTGTATCTAATAATACTGCACTAAAATGCATGGTTGTCTCTTAATATAGCAATTATTACCCGTGTACCTACCAGTATGAGTATAATGTAATATGATGTGTCAAAATAGATTCAGGATTATTTAACCATAGTAACCATGTTACTGGTTTGTGACAGCAATCCAGTAAATAGTAACTTACTATGATCTGATTGCTGGTCCCAGGGCCAGCAATTGGTTATGCCCGGCCTAGTGTGCAAGTGATCCACTTGTTTGGTGATATTTGCTAAATGAGTGACTCTCCACATGTATGGTCAGCTTTAGGATCTAATTTGAGATAACTGACAAATACCAAGTAATCTTTGTATGCTGTTAGAGGACACTTTAAGTTTTTAGTTATTTTAAATGCAACAGTTATTAGTGTGAAGAACAGGTTTTAAAATATTATTTTCTTTTGTCACCTCTTGTAGTTTTAGATTGAACTACAAAAAGGACAGTTCAGGAGCTTAAGGGAACAGTAACACCAAAAAATGAAAGCATATTAAAGTAGTTACGACATATTTCTTTTTGTCACATGGACCCTCTAACCTATAGGTTAGGTTGATCGTTTTTTCACTGATAGGGCTGGTTTTGTAAATAATTGTTACTTGACCTAAACCTGTTTTGCCAACTTGACTGGACAAGTTCTTCTCAGATTGTCAGTTATTGCTTCTAATGCTACTGCACAAATATGGCAGACCCCACAAAGAGGAACATGGGGGACAGATAGGTTATGTAAAAATGCTTTCATGGCAAAATTATAAATATAATATAATGTTATAATAGCTGTAAAAAAAGGTTTAATTTCTGTTGTCAGAAAGGTACTCCCCTATAGTTGCACTTGGCACGTTCCACATTTCTGCCTTCTGTTCTGAATTGGGCACTGCTAAGCCTATTCATGCAGGGGAACCCTGGGGCTACCTCCACATCCTGACCAAGGCGGTAGCTCCAGGGTTTCCTTGTGTCCTGTGTCAATAGGTGAAGCGCACTTGTCACTCTCATGCCGAACATTGGAATAACGCTGGGCAGACTTAAAAAATATTAGGGTCAACTGTGCCCAATTTGCAAAAAGGCACAAGTGCAATTGCGTACATTTTGGCGAAGTGGACGCAAATGCATCAGGAGCAATGCAACTGTGTTAGAAGCAATGACTTCTTGTGGCTGCAATGATGCAACATGGTGACTGCATTCAAAATTGGACTTTGCTTACTGAGTTTACAGATGAGCCGTACTATCTGACAAATTTTTATTTCTTTAATACAAGAATAGGCTTTAAAGCCACAGAGCTTTACTATTTCTTTAGATTCCTTGCCTTTGTTATTTAAAGGAGAAGGAAAGGCAAAGTCACTTGGGGGTGCCAAAATGTTAGGCACCCCTAAGTGATTTAAATCGCCTACCTTGTACCCCGGCTGGTGCCCCTGTTAGGAGAAAATTGCACCAGCCCGGGGTACCTGTAGCACTTCCTCCTTCCTGCTTTGCGCGCGCATGCGCAGTAGAGCGAGAAGCAGAACTTTAACAGAAAAGTCAGCTCTTCACTCTACTGCGCATGCGCCGGCCACTGGAATTTGCCGGAAAAGTAAGCAGGAAGGAGGAAGCGCTCACTCCAGGTACCCCAGGCTGGTGCTGTTTTCTCCTAACAGTGGCACCAGCCCGGGGTGCAAGGTAGACAATTAAAGTCACTTGGGGGTACCTAACATTTTGGCACCCCCAAGTGATTTTGCCTTTCCGTCTCCTTTAAAACCCACCAATTACATCATTTGCTTAATTTTTTTTAATGTTTTCAGGCTTACTCTTGTCCGAAATTGGTTGTATAAAAAGATGAACCCCATTGAAACTGACCGTCTTGTTAATTCGGTGAGTTATTTTAAGATATTTTGTAAAGAAGCATCTGACATCAGTTGTGCACTACATTCTTATTTTATTTTTATTCTTCTTTATTTTATTACAAGAAAGGTTTTCTTTTTTAGAACATATCTGTTTACAACTAAAAAGTAGACTGTTGTTTCATAAATACATTATTAATACTTTAATAATAATTGTCAATTATATTTGTTTATAAAATAGTTTGGTATGATTGGTGCATGACAAGAATTTAATTAGAATAGAGTGAAAATAACGTCTATGTCACTAACATGTTTTGATAAGTTATACTTTTATGCTTTGATGGTTTAAGATAAACCAAAAAATTGGAAATCACCGGTAGGTCAGTTACCTTTACTTTTCTTTACATTCTACCAACTGTGTTAATATCTTCAAAAAAGTTATATAATAATGCATGCTCCAGTTTTAACTTACCCGAAAGACTTGGAACCCCCTATTCTATACTCTTGGTTCCACTCATTTGGAAGTTTGACTTTCATAGCTAAATTATATGTATTCTAGGTGTATTTTGTAGGGGACGGGAGATGTATATACTACATCGGCTTATTTTGCTACTTTCACACATTCATTATGATTCATTATGTTAAGTTTGGAATAAAATGAATACTGCATTTTCAGGAACTGGGATCCCCTAACAGGGCAGATATATCTAGCCAGGAAACCTATTCAAGAGCTTGGAATCCTTCAGTTCAAAGACTTCGTTCGCTTGACACTTTTAGAGGGTAACTAAATTACTTTTTTTGTATTTTATTTCTGTTACTTTGTTGACATTTCGTGATACAAATGTCTCATGTGGATATGAGAGCAGTTGAGGGTAAATTGGCAATTCTTTTTTTCTTTTTGCCATTGTTATTGTTTTCCTAAACATGTTGCAACACTCATTGATTTAATCTGCATCTGCATCTGCAATCTGTAGTACATATTTTAGTGAGTATACAAGACATTTTTTTATTGTTTTCTTTTCTAGTGCAGTGGTCAAAAAAAATTTGACAAAACATCATTTGGTCACCCCTTTTACCTTTTTTATCCAAGTAACCCAGGGGTGGCCAGACTTTTTCCATCGGCGATCAACCGATGACTCCTCCCCCAATACACAGCGTACGTACGCAACGCAGGGTACATACGCATTCATTGCGCACTTCCGCATCCCCCGGCTTTGTCGCGGTGCACCAGAAATCCCCGGGGGATCGACTGGTGGACCACGATCGACATCTTGACCACCCCTGATATAACCATACAAAGGAAGTCATTTAATTTATACTTGATCCAAACTAATCAATCCATATTGGTTGCAATACAATCTTACAGGCTTTATTTAATGTTTGAATGTTTTTTTTAGTAGCTATGATGATCCAAATTACAGAAAGGCTCCTTATGCAGAATACCCCATCTCAAACATTCTGGATAATAGGTCCTATACCTGTACTTGAAAAGAGCAGCTACAGTATGCCAGTCAGAAAATTGTTGCAACAATATATAGAAATGTTTATATGTAATGTGCTAATTTTTCAACACAAGTTGTCATTTTTAAATGTTTTTATATATGTGTTTTATTTGTAAAAACTCAGCTCAAATTCATTAACATATTGTCCATGTTTTATGATTGACATTTCAACTATAATTTTAAACTTATCCCCAAAATTAAATGTAAATGGGAAGTCCTTCATGTAGAGTAGTCTATCAACCTTACATCTTAACATAAATTTCTGCACATCCACTTCACTTTTCTTAATTTGTACACAACAATATGTACGTATCGACTTACACCACAGTTTGCTATAAATTAATTATATATACATTTTTTTTTACATCCAGGCTTGCTCTTACAATAATGGTTTTTGTTAATTACGGTGGAGGAGGCTATTGGTTCTTCAAACATCAGAGTTGGAATGGTAAGCTCTTGTTTTGTTTTTTTTAATTATTTTTAGATTTGTTTATATAATTTTTCTTTATAGATCACAATTAATTATGTGCAGTGAGGTATATTGTAATTTCCAGTGAACCCATGCTCTGTAGAGCTTATAATTTAGGGAACCCAGTTTCCCTTTTTGTACAAAGCCCTATGGGGATTCTTGTGGCAGCCCTGCAAAATGAGAAAAGAGGACATGTTTGTACTCTTAACCACTTTTAACACCAAACAACTACAACAAATACATACTTAATGGGCAAAAAGATGTTTTGTACTTATGGTCAGTGACTCCTATAAACACTACAGTTGCTTTTTCACTTCCTTATATAATGTCACAGTACTGGCAGCAGACTTAACTGCTATTGGCTGTATCTCCTGTCAGTCTGACATTGCTTCCTGTGCCTGTGACAGAGTGCTGCAAATCAAACATAACTATGTTAGATTAATGATATGCTGAGTCTTTTTGCCTATGCTGTTGCAATGAAAAAATGAACCAATAACCTTACAATTTATGCAGCTGGTTAGAGTGCACAAGCAACCAATGAATTGGTCCAATAGGAAAAGTAAGGGCAAAGCCTAGACATTATAATGTAAGCATATAGGAAGTTCTCAGTGTGATTCAAAACAGGCCACTCCCAGAAAACTGATCAGAGAGACAGAAGAAGGACCTTTTTACAGTGGCTTTTTACTTATTTTCTGTGAAATGGATTTTCTAACATGCTGATAGCATTGTTGGTGGTTTAATAAGATTTGAACATTGAAGGTGAATAACCTCATGGTTTACCTCTCTTTGATCATATCTTTCATTGTTAAGTAACCAGTGGGTATTGGCCACCTTAAGAACACTGATCTAGCTATACTTTTTTATATTTGTTTGTTTCTTTTATTCCTACCAAAAAAAATATATGTATACACATATGACAAAATACACATATAAGTTTATAAATGAAAAAGGAGCCTTCCTGGGACTAATTTTATTAAGTGGAAATGTTAATTAAATTAATGTTTTTTCCTAAGACTTTTTACCTCAGCAGAACTTATATACACATATTTTATAAATGTTTCATGTATGTATAACTTGATGAGGTACTTAGGGGCTTGAAACCAAATATTTTGGAAGCCTTTGAATTTGTCCTTTTCACCCTGCACTGCTGAAAAGAAGAATAATAGCATTCCATGTGTTGCTTAAAGGGAGAATATACCCCCCCTTTTGACATGGAAACTATCTGAACTTCCAGAAATAAATAATATAAACCATGATCTTTGTTTGCAGGGATGAGACCCCCCCCCCCCCCCACCTTAAGCTCACAGTGCAATGCACCCCCTTCCTTCACCTTAATCTATTGAGAAGTGATAGAAGTCCTTTTGCAGAAAATCAGGTAATAGAATTCATCACTTTACAATGGAATGAGATGAAGAAGGTATTATTAAACTGTGAGCCAAAGGGGGGTTAGGACATGCTTTGTTAAGAGTATCATGGTTTCCTTTCAGTCTTTGAAATCATGTATGTCTGTGTAAAAAAAAAAAATACTTTAACGTATATATCTCTTTTTAGGCATTCAGATAGTGTTTAACTTTCCTACATAAGGCCATCTGAATGAGCTCATGTAAAAAAAGGTGGAGGTTTATTTATCATTTCACAATGCCTTGGGAAACTTGGGAAAGTCAGGAGCATTTTGGACTAGCTAGTTACTTTTTCAAGCATGCAGCATCTGGCGAGATGTCAACGTTTTTTTTTTATTGTCATTTCACTTTCACATGCACAACTCTCTTGATTCATTTAAGCTTTTTTTCTGTTGGCATTTGTATGTATTTACCCCCACAGAACCTTGAGATGCTTTCACACTTTAACAGTATTCAAAATAATTAATTAAAAGTCACATTAGCTTATCAAAAATAGTCTGTCATGTTTTAAATGCTACATTTTTTGTTGTTTGTAGGTTTAACTGTAGCAGATCTGGTTTTCCCATGGTAAGTATTTTTTATTGCACTATTCCAAGAATTAGCTCTAAAATGCATCTCTTGTAATGGTGCTTGTGACTACTGCTCACCTAACATTGGGGAAAAATAAAATAACTAGTAAATTCTACTTTACTGTGCGCATGGGGGTCTTGGAAAACTGCAAGGAAGCCTTGGTAAATCAGGTAAAGATGGTGCTCAGAGTTAAAATACCCTGGGGTAAAATGCAAGTGATTATATTCACCTTACAATTTGGCACTACCCATGCAATGCAGTTTTCTTGTCTTCTAATTTAGAGACTAACCCAAGCATCACAATCCACATTTTCTTTTACCTGTAATTTTGTTTTATAGGTTTGTGTTTATTATGGGGACATCAATTTATCTTTCCTTGAATTCCATGCTATCGAAAGGTAGCTCCAGGTGGAATCTGCTTGGAAAGGTGTTGTGGAGGAGTGTCCAGCTGTTCCTAATTGGCTTATTTGTGATAAATGTAAATTATTGCCGTGGTCCTTGTGAGTAATTATTAGTTACTGTTTATTTCTTATGGTATACTGTAATATATCATAGCAAATATTTTTTTTAAAAAAGAGACTGAAATACACATCAAATGAAACATGGATTTCTCAATAAAAGTGGGCTCATAGCTGATCTTGTTATGTAAACAAATTAAAATTACATTTTTAAAACAGTTGGTTTTTCATGTTTGATGTCCACAGTGTAAAGCTGCTGTGCTGCATACATATAAATATGTATACTGCTTATACTTTGACACATGATAATAAACATGCTTGTGCAAGGGCATCCAATATGGGAGCTATATACTGTTTTACATGCAAGGGTTAGGAAGGCTGTGTCAGTTATAAGAGCTATATAAGTGATAGCATATTTCTTTTCTCCTTAAACTTGTGGAGAAATATAGATTTTTGCATCATATAGTAAGGATATTCAAGAGTTAACCAGTCCTCCCTCTAGAGAGAGTTTGCTGACCTGTTTTTATTTTATAAGGTTATCATAGCAAGGACAAAGGCATAGATAGTTTCCATTATTTTAGTATATTGGAGGTGGCAAAAGTCAAAATCACCTTAAAGGACATCTGGAAAGGGTAAAAGAATACTTCACCAATTTGTGGTTGGATTCTGAAATTTTAGAAATCAGCTGATTGCATATTTTAGTCAACAGATGTATATAGGCCTTTTGTAGGATATAGAAAATCCATGACCTTAGTTAACAAAACAGTATCTAGTGAAGTAATGCACTTGCTTGGTCTGTGTCATCAAACAGAAATTGTATCCAATTGCTGGGCAAGATTTAGTCTGGGCGCAAGAGAAATGCACCTGGGGTGACAATATTATCCCTTGGTATGATCTTGCTTGTATGTGTTTTATATGGTTTTAAATATAAAGGTCTGTAGAAGTATAAGACTTTTCTGATCTTCATTTTAATGTTTTGAGCAGATTAATACAGTATTTAGTTTTAAACTGTGTTTCTTTTCGAAAGTATCTTTTAGTGAAATTCGTATTATGGGTGTTCTACAGCGTCTCAGCCTAACATATCTAGCAGTTTCTGCCTTGGAATTAATCTTCAGCAAACCAACACCTGATGCACTAACCCAGGTAACTTTATGTAGTTTTTTGGGTTCAAGAGATGTAAAGTTGCTGCTGTCAGTGGTTTTGCCTTTTGTATATTATATCATTTAAATCATTGTTTCTCAAAGATTGAGGCCAGCTTCTGTAGCAGTTATGTTTACTGCTGAACTTCTAATTTCTACGTCTTCTTAAATTAAATGCTTGCAGATCCATGATTTTGTCTCGAAATATGGAATCCATTATGAAATTGTTGCCAGACATCTGATAGCCCTGAAATTTAAGTAGTGATGTTTTTAAGTTGGTGAGCTCTCAATGATCACTGTGATAAGCAGTAAGGCTTTGGTGAGAAAAAGTTTAGATACATTATAGTTTGCCTTCAGAATTCAAATGGTACATGTTTACAGAAATGAACAGATTTCTTTCTTAAAGGAGAAGGAAAGGCTAAGTCACTTGGGGGTGCCAAAATGTTAGGCACCCCCAAGTGACTTTAATCGCTTACTTTGTACCCCGGGCTAGTGCCCCTGGAGCCCAGGATAGCTGTAGCGAGTGCTTCCTTCTTCCGCGTTTCTTCTGCAGGCAAAATCCTTGGGCTGGCGCATGAGTATTAGAGTGAAAAGCCGACTTTGTTGTTAAAGTTCAGCTTTTTACTCTAATGTGGTGCTGATCTCTCTTAACAAGGGCACCAGCCCAGGGTACAAGGTAAGCAATTAAAGTCACTTGGGGGTGCCTAACATTTTGGCACCCCCAAGTGACTTAGCCTTTCCTTCTCCTTTAAAAAGGACATTAGCCCAAAATGAAAATTAAGTATAATTTACTTTAGTAAAAGTGCCCAAGGAGAACTGCTGACCTAAAATCTATAATTAGCAGCATAAAGGTGCTTTATTTAATGTGTGGCATAGAATAAATAAAACCCAGAATCCTTTGATCTGTATCACCTTGATGGTTATTCTGCATTTAATGCCATTAAATATATCACTAGTTATCATTTCTTGAGTTGCAAAATTGACTTTGCAAAACAAATCTATCTGTGTTATTTGTTCTCCTTACAGAGCCGAACATGTTTTCTGTTGCAAGATGTACTTTCACATTGGCCTAAATGGATTGTAATATTGGCATTAGAAGCAGTATGGCTGTGCTTGACTCTGTTGCTACAAGTTCCAGACTGTCCTTTGTAAGTGCTAACTAAACATGCTAATTGATGCTGTAACAAAGGAAATAGGTGTTGGTACATTACCTTCTGTGGTTTTTTTTGTGTGGCATGGACTTTGGCACTTGTAGATTTGACAGCAATATGATGTGCCAGTATATCTACAAGTTCTACAACTTCACTGTAAAAAAAAGTTATACTTTAAGCTTATAGCCATCTTTTTCATATATGAGCCTTGTCTCTACTCCAAAAATCTATGTATATTTTAGAATCCTAAATATAAAACATGCCTAATGTATGATCCTCAAATACATTACCATGTGGAGAGTGCTTTCTAGTTGCTTCAACCAGGAACTATGACCCCCCCCTCCTTCTGGCCAGACAGAGCAGGGAGCAGAAATAGACAAGTTTTTATGTTAACAACTAAAAAGGAAGTAGAACAAAAAACAACAACCCATAGATGTGTGCAAAAAAAAACAAAAAACATTATTCATATAATTTGTGGGTTTTTTTTTTTTTTGGTGTACAAAGAAATATACATAAAAATGTAAACAAACTAACATTACATATTTTTAATACATTAAGTTCTACCAAGAGCTGATCTATGACTTTATTATATGGATAATACCAGCAGTAATTCTGCACCAAGCACTGGAGTATACAGTTGTATTTGTATGCTGGTCTTTAATGCAGTTATATCAATTTTTTTATCCATTTAGAGGGTATTTGGGACCTGGTGGAATTGGAGATTTTGGCAAATTTCCTAATTGTACAGGTGGTGCAGCTGGTTATATTGATCGTATGATCCTGGGACAAGGGCACATTTATCAACATCCAACATCCAATGTGAGTGTCAAGTTTTATTGGGGGGTTTTGACTGATTTGCTGAAAAGAAACATTTCTTTAAATAAATAAAAGATGGTAGGTATTTTGCTCAGCTACATTATAGCCAAAGGGAACTTTTCTATCTAATGTATATTACCAAACTGTTCCGTAGGTTATTTATAAATCAACAATGCCGTACGACCCAGAAGGACTACTGGGAACTATCAATTGTGTGGTGATGGCATTTTTTGGCCTTCAGGTATAAAACCTTTATTAAAGATTCTATATTTTTTTATTTGTTTGTAAATTGAAGAGGTAGTCTGATGCCAAATGTAAAAGCCTTGGGATATGGGGTTTGTTTAGTACCACCTTGCATTTCCACCTAACAAGGATTTTCCCATTAATCATCACAGTATTTTTGGCCAGATTAAAATCATTTTTATTGGAGAAAGTATTTAAATTTTATCAATATACAATACTGTGTTTATGGGTTTATATTGCAATGTAAGCAAGTCGATCTGAATCATTACTAATCAGGCAATGATGAAAAATGGAAAGTAAGCTGCTCAGAAAAGAGATCCTTTCTATACATTTATTATTAAAAAAAATAATTAAAAATTACACATTTTATAACAGTACAATTAGAGAATTTAATTACATACAATACTGCGTTTTTAAAAAAAGATTTACTTTTTGTGTTACAGGCTGGGATAATACTCGTATTATACAAAAATCAGCACAAATATGTGTTGGTGAGATTTTTTTCATGGGCCATTATCATGGTATGTAGCTGTTTCTTTTGCTTTATTTTTTAGGATAGTAGCTTCCACATTATCAATTTAACATTACATTCTTGAATAGTGACTTGTTTGCAAAATAATTCTATTATTAATTATAAAAAACAAGAGGATTTGTTATTGATTCAAATAATGTGTCTATTGATAAAAACATTTGATAAAACACCCCCAACAAAGTTTGGTTGCAGCACAGAGATTCCAGGAGCCTACTCATTTGTTGTGATATGCATCCTTCCAAACCTTAAAAGCTTTCTCTATGTCCTAATAAGCCTTTTGTGCTTATACAAAAGAAAACAATGACAACTGCTTCTCCATGTGGATAGGCAATGCAATATAAAAGCAATCAGTGTTTTGAGTGACAGTACTTACAAATGTATTTTGAAAAAAAAACAGATATTTTTAGATGAAATGTCCTTCCCCTTCTCTAGGGTGTTCTGTCAGCAGTTCTAACAAAATGCTCTACAAATGAAGGGATCATTCCGGTGAATAAAAATCTCTGGTAAGTGCAATTATCCATTAACTGATTATCCATAATAGACTTATACATCTCCAGTGTGTGATGTTCTTGGAAATTGCTGGGGGTCTCTTTTTCATAGTACAGGTATAGGACCTATTATCCAGAATGCTCGGGACCAAGGGTATTCCGGATAAGGGGTCTTTCCGTAATTTGGATCTCCATACCTTAAGTCTACTAAAAAAATCAATAAAACATTAATTAAACCCAATAGAATTGTTTTGCATCCAATAAGGATTAATTATATCTTAGTTTGGATCAATTACAAGGTACTGTTTTATTAATACAGAGAAAAAGGAAATCAGTTTTAAAATTCCTAATGATTTGATTAAAATGGAGTCTATGGGAGATGGGCTTTTCGTAATTCGGAGCTTTCTGGATAATGGGTTTCCGGATAAGGGATCCTATACCTGTACTTCAAACTGAAGAAGTTTTACATTGTCTAATGTTTTAGAATTGGTGCTGTATTTAAATTTACATATAGGGCAGTTGTTTTTTTAGATTCTTATAATTCATCATCCATTCTATTCATTTATCATTAATGATGCAAGAAATAGAAAAGCAGTGCTGATTACACCATGTTTGAGTTGCCATAAGACCCTCTGATTTACTTGCTAATAAAACAAAAAATGGGACAAAAGCTACCCAGTATTAAGTGCCAAGTTATATTTGCAGCACTATTTTGGTTTATGGCAATAGGAAAATTGGCTTTGTAGGCCCATGACATGCCAACAGGATTTCCCTTGCAAACCTTGAATCACTCCATAGAACAGAATGGGGATGGTTGAAACAGTCAAACACCTTTTACCAAACCAACAAAAGTATCAGTTTAGATAAATCTGTCAATTTGCCAAAACACAACAGTCAGGAAATTCTTTAAAATCCTAAAATAATTGCTGGAAATCTTTTGTGTCCTATATTTATTGATGTGAAATGATTAAAAGTGATTTTGCTTTCAAACAAATCCCTGGTTATTTCTGTTAGACATTTCATGTGTATTCTTGATGTTACAGGTCTGTCTCATATATCACAACCCTTAGCTGCTTTGCCTACTTCCTTTTGATGCTCATATATTTTCTAGTGGATGTGAAGAAATTATGGTCTGGGGCTCCATTTTACTATCCAGGTACTTTGATTTTCTATAGGGAAAGTTTTACATATTGGCTTGTGGGTGGCCTGAATAATCATTAAAATTCCTCTTCAATGTAAGTAGTAAAAGGAGCAAAGTTTGCTATAGGTGTAATTTTTGCTGTTGTTTTTTTTTATTTAGGGATGAACTCTATACTGGTATATGTAGGCCATGAAGTATTTGAGAATTATTTCCCATTCAAATGGCAGATGCAAGACAGTCAATCACACGCTGAGCACCTCACACAGAACTTGCTGGCTACATCCCTTTGGGTACTGATCTCCTATATCCTGTACAGAAAAAAGATTTTCTGGAAAATCTGAGAGCATGTTTAAATGACTTTGTGCCATCCTTATAAATTGGCTCATGCCTTTAACAGACTAATTATGCCATACTCTGAAAATATTTTAATTCAAAATGGTATTTTAGGTGGGTCAGTGTATACATGTTTCACTGTTTAAAGGTGATATGCAGAAAATACTGTTAGAGGGAACACTGTGCTTGTTAGCTTATCAGTCTATTTATAGTACCACAGTATGGTTGCTTCCCACTAACAAGAAATTGTCTTAGTGGGTGACCTAAAAGGGGTCAACACTGATCGCTTCTGTTCTGTACTTTTTCATTTTTTGTTTGTGGTTATTGGCCCAGTTACCAGATTGAGAAAACAGATGCACCAGTTGCTGTAGAACAATTGTTGCTCGACTTCATAGCATTAATTGCACTGGTAGACAATGTGATTAATGCTATTGGCAGTAGTAATAAACCCAGAACTGCCCTTACTCCTCCAGCTGGATTTTAAAGGAGAAGGAAAGGCAAAGTCAATTGGGGATGCCAAAATGTTAGGCACCCCCAAGTGACTTAAATTGGTTACCTTCTATCCTGGGCTGGTGCCCCTGTTAGGAGAGAACAGCACCAGGCCGGGGTAGCTACAGCGCTTCCTCCTTCCTGTATCGCTCGCGCGCATGCGCAGTAGAGTGAAAAAGCCAAACAGAGAATTCGGCTTTTCACTCTACTGCACATGCTCCTGTCATTTAGTTGTTGCAAAACGAAGCAGGAAGGAGGAAGCGCTCCGCTACAGGTACCCTGGGCTGGTGCTGTTTTCTCCTAACAGGGGCACCAGCCCGGGGTACAAGGTAAGCGATTAAAGTCACTTGGGGGTGCCTAACATTTTGGCACCCCCAAGTGACTTAGCCTTTCCTTGTCCTTTAAGACTGTCAAAGCTCTAAATTCAGATATAGAATGTACTTTGTAGATTTTTTAAATACATTAGCCCACATTTCAAAAATGCTTATTATGGAAAAGTATTACAATACATATAAAACTTCTATAACGTTCACCCTTTCATTGCAGGTGATTTGACACAAATTATACACAAAATGCCAAGAAACATTTTCAGAATTTTGTTCCCTTTCAACTTTAGGTGCCTTTCCTAGGGGAAACATATTTTATTTGGGAATTTATAACTTAAAATGCATACAAATTCCAAAATATTATACATGTGAATGTCAGAGGTCTTATGAACACCCCATATGAATACCTAAACTATGTGGCATATAGAGATTCCACAACATGAATGGTGTGTTACATTTTTCATACATCATGCTCTGTTGCCTACTAACAAAACAAAGGCGGCTGTCAGTATTGAATAGAATAAGCTGTGGGAAGCAGGGGAATCAATAGCATTGGTTTACTAAATGGCCCATTTATCAAACTGCATGTATTTCTGTGACGTAGTTCCATATAAGGACCCAGTCTTCAATTTCTTTTTTATTTTATTGCTATCAGCAGTGTAAAAGCATGTTTGTTTTATATGTTGTAAATTTTTCAACAATTGTATAATAAAAAACATAAGGAACCAGATGTAAGGATCCCTTTATCAGCTTTTTATGAAACCAGTGGGGATATAAGACAACCTGGAGGGGAATTTGCGCACAATGCAAAAAACTCTTGGGGTACTGTGATAAAAGAAGAAATGTTTTCTATAGGTTGAGTCAACCAATCAGCAGGAAGCATGTACTTGATGTCTAAAAAGGTTGCCTTGTATTATAGCACCTGATTAAATTTGCTGTCTAAGGCTAATGCCACACAAGGCGTAGGGCAGATATTTTCGGCAAGCGTAAAAGCACTTGCTGAAAATTCCGCCCTACGCCTCCAACATGTGCCTGCACCCGAATGAATGAGATACGCTCGGGTGCAGGCATATTTAGCCGATATACGCATGAAAACGCAGGACTTTGTATTATCTCGCGTTTTCATGCGTATATCGGCTAAATATGCCTGCACCCGAGCGTATCTCATTCATTCGGGTGCAGGCACATGTTGGAGGCGTAGGGCGGAATTTTCAGCAAGCGCTTTTACGCTTGCCGGAAATATTCGCCCTACGCCTCGTGTGGCATTAGCCTTAGATATGTTGGTTGCAGACTACATTTTTTGCATTTCTAACACTTTATGCAACCATATATGCCTTATGTGCTTGACAGGTAAATGGGTCATTCACAATTTAAGTAACTTTTACTATGATATAGACAGGGGACAGGGATATTCTGAGATCATTTGCAGCTGGTCTTCATTTATTATTCTTTGTATTTTGTTTTAATTAGTTTGCTTCTTGTTCAGCAACACTCAAGTTTGGAATTTCAGCAGCTATCTGGTTTATAGGGTCCAGTGAAACCAGGTAATGGTTTGAAGAGAGAATGAGAGATGTATATGAAAGGGCTTTAATAAAAAGATAAGTCATAAAAAGTAACAGTAATATTTTAGCTACACAAAGCAAGTGTTTTTTTTGCTGCCGCGGTTAGTGACCCCTAATTAAACTCTGGAAAAAGGCAGAAGACAATAAATATAGTTATAGTGTTCTGAAGCTCCCTAGATTGGTATTTAAACTGCTGGTCACTGATACTAGCAATCAGTCCAGTTACTGGTCAGATTTGTGGTTAATAAGGTACTTGTTGAAACAGAAACATAAGTCATAGAGAACAAAGCTGGTCACATAGTCAGTCTGCCTTCTGGTTGCCAGGATCACTTAACCTAAGAACCATCCAGAATCTGAAATTCCATTTTGGAATAAGGAAGAATAGAAAGAAAAAATACAAACAAATAAATGCAAAGTAATTATATAATAATGTTTTAAGTTGCAGATGCTTTGTGGTTGCACAGGTTAACTTGAAATATTTTGCAGGCATGCAGAACACATAACCAGTATGTTTGCCCACCTTTATAAATCCAAATACATAAAATGTGCCCACAGCCTCCCAGGGAAAAGTATCCACCAAACAGAGCGGTTTCATTAAGTTGTTATTGCTTATTGGGTACTATACTCAAGGTATCTAGAGTAGCTGCTTATTTTTCTATACTCAAGAGTATCAACACCATTCTTAGCCCCATGTGTAGATATTGCCCACTTTGTAGCTATAGCAACCTTTTACTAATTGCAGCCCATCGCATTTGCAATAAGCGTAAGGTTTACTATGATCTTCCCATTGCATCCTAAACCAAGTCACACAGTTTAATTTAGGACTCATGCTGCTGTTTTATTTTATAGTTTCATTTAGATTTCTAATATGATTTTTAATAAATGTATTTTTAAAATAAAGTTCATTTAATATGTAATTTATACCTGTGATGTGATTTATTGTTTCTTATGTTGCAGTGCAGCAGTAATGCCATTAACAAAAAGTAGTGTTCTTAACATTACCTAGAGCACAGCAAATTGTATCCTATGTGCAGTCCTTACTGCAATGCTGGCAGTTCAGCTACAAAAAAGGGGAAGTTGTACTCAACCATAGTTTAGTTGCCCCATGTATGTAATGATTGCCTCATGATGACTGCATATGGGAATTCATCGAAATGGTAACAGACATAAGGTGGCATAGTAACAGTTTTCATTGAATCTTGTCAGGCCTTGATACAGACTTTGATAAAGGACATATAACCACACCTGACAAAACTGGAGCATGTTAAGGCTTTCATTGGAGCCCAAGGTGGGCCTGGAGATCAGCCCTGTGATTTACTCCAACTGGTGTACAAATTCAGTTTAATTGAAATGCCATGAAATATGGCAGTAGTGTCTGTTAATAACAACATTGTACAATGATAGTATCCAAAGTGTTAAATGCCTCTACAAGATTCTTGTGGCCAAGCTTCCATATATCTCCTGAGGAAGCATGTCAGTCCACGAGAAACGCTTTGGATACTATCGTTGTACTATGCTGTTATTGACATTTATTTTCCCTTTTGTTTTTTTTTTTATTTCAAAGATTAAAACTGTATTACACTATTTAGCGTGTCTCTCCATAGAAAGTACTTTTGAAGCACATGAAGACTGACTGTCACGTGTATTATGTTTGGTTTTGATTCATTGAGCATCTGGTAAGTCCTGCTATTGAGAGGATACTATCACCTGTATTTTGGCACCTTCATTTGCAGTTTTGCACTTTTGCACCTTTGCACAAATGAAGTTGGCAGCAACACTTGCACTTGTTCTTGTGTTTTTTAATGTGTGGGCATGTCTGCCCACACATTAAAATATTAATATGTGCATGTCTGCATATAAAATGAACCTTAACTTTTATCTCTGAAGTTACGGTAGGCCAGTAACTCAAAAACACTGCTGTAAAACTGAGTTCTATAGACACAAAACAATGACAGCAAAATATTTAATTCATTTTACTTTAGTTTTGTAAAGAATGACCTGCTATATATGTGCACAGTTATACAACCAAAGAGGAATTTTTAAGCTTAAACACTAATGCCAATTTTTGGTCAATACGCATTAAGTTATATCTATAACTTACAAGCATAATACAAAGATCCTTCTGGTGTAATGTTTGCACCACCCACACTGCAATTCAGTCCATATGAAGTAGAAGGAAGTACTTTCACAGAAATACAATATTTCATTATATACATACCGAAGAATACCAAAGGAGTATGTTACAAAAAGAAATGCTATGCAGGAGTTCATCAGATACACATATACATGATTTATGAACATTGGGGAAAAAAAAGTATTTACAATGATGCACTGTAGTCCCTAAGGCTTCCAGTTAGATAATACACTGATTCTAGGCGACATCAGGTTAAACACTGCAACAGTATGATCTTTTCATTAATGCAGAAACGATGCAACACTACCATCAGATTCTCTGTGCACCGAGAAACTTGCCGTTCCATGGCAAGCCGAAAATCTTCTTTGACCCCTTTAGTGATACCTCGTGTCACTGTATGATGTCTGGGATAGAAAAACATGGAAGGCTTTGTTGGTTGAAAAGAATATTCAGGTTCATGCATGTTGTTTACAGGGCATGCAGAAAACACAAAAAAAAAAATCTTTTAAGTGATGGAAGTAAAATGTTTCCATTTCCTAACAAAGGAGTCTGCGCCCTCATATTTATGATAAATGGGTTACAATAGTTTGAATGAAAATACCAAAAATAATTAAGTCAACCTTTTTAAAACAGAGTCAAGACTGAGTCAGTAGCTTATTGGTCTGTGTAAAGGGCCCTCTGACAGGGCTGCCCAACTGATTATCTGGCAGTTTTAAAAATCCTGTCAGGGTGAGGACTACATTGGCTCGCTGATGAGGTCCTCAGCCCAATGGCCTGCATTTACACTGCTGTGATCCGATCATGGCCAGATCAGTCTGTTATCACCCACCTCATGGTGGACATATTGTTCCTTTAAAATAAGCCTTGACATTGCTTGTTGTTTAATATGTTGCAACGGTTGGGCTTAACAAAATACAAACACAAGCTACTTATGGGAGAAAACCATATAATGTCACAACAATACAGTCAAATGAATGCAATAAAAAAAATGAAAATAAAAAAAATTAATGGATAAAAATACCAGACACCAAACTGCAAAAAAAACTATGAGCTGTGAGGAGAAGATGTTGACTGATTCAGCACATCATGAGCAAGCTTTGCTTTGTGGACATGGTACCTGTCATTGGTTGCTATGCTGGCCTGTAGAACAGGTATGAATTCCTGCTGCAGCAAACCCATGGTATTGCTAGAGGTCCTTAAAAAAGAGTAAACAGGAATATTCAAATACCCTAAACAGCTTATCCTCAGCTGCAAAAATACATTAAAAAAAAACATAAAAAAAAGTGCTGGGAGCTGTGATATGGGTATTATGATAACACATTCCTATGTTACATTTATGTGTAGACTTTATGTTATTTTACTGTATGTATGGCTAAAGTTGTTGCTTGCCATTAAACAGTTTTTCTATGAACTGCTTTTTTGTGAACAATAAAGGCTATACTAAACACCTGAGGTCATTTTAGACAAGGCATACAAATAGTTTTCCTTATATACACTATATTGGTAAAAGTATGTACCAAGAATAAATACTTAACCATACAGATAGTTTATATTATGTTAAGTGACCTATTAAAGAATCTTGCCAAACTAGAATGATCCACCATTTAGTGATGGGCTGTGTGCTCCCTCAGAGATCACATGACCAGAAATAATGCAGCTCTATCTGTAACAGTGGGAGTAAAAGACAGAAAAGAAGTACCAATGTATTTCTCTACATTGTAGGGTGGTTGGATATTTAGCCTTAACACTAGATAACCTAAAGGGATGAATTCAGATTTTGAGGTTTCTTGTTATTACTTCTAAATTCAGACTTTGATGTATCCATATTTTAAACTTCTTATTTATTTTTCAGTCTTGGTACATCTTTATTCTGGTATACTTTTATGTGACTCAATCACACAATAATGTCTCTATATGTCTGACTTCTTAAATATGTAAAATATATTTTATGTATATGTTTTTTTTAATATACTATTTTTGACATTGTTATACCCTTTTATAGCTTTTTGAATATGGCTTGTTATGCTGTTCCTTTAAATCTGTTGCATTGTGTTTTCTCCTCCCTTTTTTCCTACAGTGTTTCTCTTTTCAAATACTGGTATGGTGTATACATTTAAGTCTATGATAAAGTGTCAGTTGGACATGAAATGCATAAGGCTTGTGAGATAATAGTATAAATAAAGATTTTTTTTTTCATTTTTACATTTGTTGGCCCACTTGTGGTTCCTTTATGTGCCCAATACTCATTTTCTTTTTTGCTGCAAATACAGCTTGCCCACTCCCTTGAGCTGAAGGTCTGGGGCTGGAGCACTTAGACCACCATTTCACACTGGTGACTTTCTGCTTTGGTTTGTGCATTGGTGTCCGTATACATTTTCTCAAGTAAAAGACAGAACTTTGTCCATTAATTGGCTGATATGACCTAACATGTATGTGTGCACAGTGAATCGTATGATCCCAGGGGTTGGTTCTTAGTACTCATTGGCACATACTACTAAAAAAAAATTATAATTTTATGAAAACTATTTACAGTAGAACCATTATTTTACATTTTTCAGTGGACTAGAAACAAATTGTGTAAAGTCCAAAAAATGTAAATCAGGAAAATGCATTATGCTTATATATTAGTGGGACAAAAAAAAATGTAAAATGAGGGAAAACTGAAAATCAGGGATATGTAAAATTGAGGTTTCACTGTGTTTAGATGCAGCCGGGTTTTACATATGAGCTTTATGTAATATATTTTTATACCGACCTGCATTCTTTGGAAGTATAGTTTTCCTTTTTAGAAAGAGCACTAAACAAGAAAAGCAAAGAAAGACTGTACACTACCTCCCCTGCTGTAAACATGTACTAGAACTAATGTTAATTCCAGTATGTAAGTATCTATGAAGGTTTGTATGCATCTAGAATATGATATGCAATATTCAGCAGTTGTAAGTTTCAAGTAGTTGGACCTGCAGAGTAATCTTGAAATACAGTACATATACAGTAAGTTACCAGAGTAATTCTGCTCATTCTTTAAGTATAGAAGAAACTGCTAATACTTCTTGTATCACACTATCATAGTGTAAAACTGAAGGCCAGTGAGGGAGCCGAGATTAATGCTGCCTTCACAGGGATTTTAATTACCTTAATTCGTTATTTCCAAATCTTTTTACAAAACCATCACTTTCATATTACATGGCCAGTAAATGTGTGTTAAGTCTGATAAATGACCTACTACAATAATGGATTCCTACTATAGGGATGGCAGAGAAATAAAAAGCCACCACCATGATATCACAGCCTCATGCAACTGGCGTTGGTATAAAATAAATGTAAGAAATTACTAAATGCACAGAGGCAGGCTAGATTACCCAACTGAGAGTTATTCTTAAATTCTGTATTCAAATGTATGTTATAGTTTCCATATCACTTACTTTAGAAGCACTCCTTGGTTTGGGATAAGTTCCAGGTGAACCTTACCCCCTTCTTGAGTCCTTAAATAGGCAAACTCCTCTAACATGTCAATATCTGATATTATTAATAGGGAAGAAACCAATGTAACTTTTATTGCTGCTCATCGCTATAATACTATTTAGAATCTGAGAAAACAAAAAACATCTATAATAGATACAGGCACATAACCTATTTAAGAAAATGTTATGTTACATTTGTTAACAACTGTAAATCAGCTCTGTAATTGTAATACATGGACATTGTCTAAGAGTTTTTACCTGGGCTTGTGAAAAAAAAAAAAAGTACTATTACTATTTAAACCCCCAAAAATATATTAACACAGTTTTTGCCCCATAGATTGAAAATAAACCAACCAAACTGAGGAAATTCAAATCCTTTTTCACATAAGCCCAACTGAATCTCATGTCAAAAAGGTAATCCGCACCTCAACAAAATGTAAATGGTTTTAGAAGTTATTTGTAAATTTAAACATAAATACATTTTGAAATGTAATTACCATGAAAATCATTGAAAATATTTAATTAATGTATACATTTTCTTTCTGTGCACAAAAGGTAAAGAAACTCTTTAAACAGATGAATTTAAAACCCAAACCTGCTTGTCATTTACTTCTAACACTAATGGCACATTGGTCATTTAATCTGCTGGTAAAGAAAAGGTAGATCTGGCCTCTTCTACCACATATGTGTGCACTGGACTGAAATATGTACATGGGGAAGCTTTTGAATAGTAAACCAGTATGTACCATTAGCCTAAGGCCAGGGGCATATTAGAAAAAGTAGACTGACAGGCAAAGCTTCAGCTTGTAAGCTCGCACATGGAGTGAATGTTGGCACGAAAATGCATACTTTTGTGTTAGCACACATACTTTTTGTGTGCTCACAGGCCAATGCCACATGCGTGAGTGCAGTCATAACATGGAGTGGCTGGGAGCATAAAGGCCTTTTCTCCACTGGCATTTATAAGCATGGTATGCCACTACCCGAAGTAACAGTGCTAATGCCAGACTTGCACAAAACGATATGTTTATAAAAAATTTATATAAAAATTAAAAAAAGCAAATAAGGCCCAATTAATTACTGTATATGGCTAGTGGCACAAAAGTAATAAGTTCATTTAAGCGAAATTAACCTACAATCACTATAGCTGGGATATATCAGATAAATAATAACAAAGCTGTGTTCATACACTACACTCCTTCATTAATCATTGTTTTTCAGGCAAAAACTATTTTTTTCCATGAAAGTCTCTATACCAAAAAGAAAAAGGATACTTGTGATATAGTTGAAAAAGTTTTCATACTGAAAGTTTCCCTGCTGACATATCTTGGATATAGCTTTTAGGAACAGGTTCTCTCCCTTAGGCCAATCATGCTGAAGTAGCACAATAACATGACCCAGTGCCATGTCATCCCGGTTATCTGCAAATGCTCTGAGCTAATAAAGCAGCACATTGTTAGGAAAATAATCACAAAAAGTAGCAGCCACACTTTATAAGAAGTGTATACTAATTTTTTTAGGTACTTAAGACCAATGGCACATGGGGCATTTTCTCCTCTGGTGTGTAAATGCCAGCAGTGAAAAGCGAATCCACTGCCTTCCGCTTGTCTTGACAGGCATGACATCAGCCCTTCAGTGCACACACACATAGCGGATTTAGGCAGGGTTGGACTGGGCCCCGGCGGCCCAGACCCGACCCTTACCAGCACTCCCCCTCCTGACCCCTCCTCCCCCGACACGTCAAATTTGCGCGCACGGGGGAGGACGTCGAGTGGGGGGCCATGCGAGGGGGGTTAGGGGACGCACTAGGCTGGGCGCACCTGTAGGGCCCCTGGGATGGGAGCCCCGGTGGGCCCTTCACCCCCCAGTCCGACCCTGGATTTAGGTACAGAAATGCTTAAGTATGAACTTTCATGCTGAAATCCACTCTGTGGGTGCACCAGAGTAATACCATGCATACACACATTCAGGAAGTGGAAGGCAGTCGCTCTGGACTGGGCATATTTATCATAAAGGTGGAACAGAGCTTTCCATAGTCTCACAGTGAAAGTTCTCTTGATAAATATCCCACGGAATTGGATACAGGTCAGTGGAATTTCACCTCTAGCTGGCTGTGATATCCTATGATAAATATGCCCATATATATTCAATTTTTTTACATATATTACATTTTGTATGCATGCATACTTTCTTTTGCATTGTTTCCTCTAGCTTTATTTAAAGGAGTTAATAGCTCAGCTTGAATTTAAAGCCTTGCCTAAGCTGCCACTAACTCTCAGGCTGGTTTTCCACTAGCAAGGCTAGAAAATGAAAGGGGAACCAAAGATTTGTTATTTATGAGCTCTGTGGTATGACATCCTTAGGGCAAGGACACCTAAGAATGGCTATAATGTTCTATAGTGGTATACAGAAAAAAACAGGAATTTTGTTGTATTAACACAATTTGTCCAGAATATTTAATGAAATAATTGGAAATAACACATGCTTAGTAAATTATTTTTTTTTTAATATGAATAAGATTAATTTTACCTTGTGTCTGAGGTTAACTATAGGACTGAGATTCAATATATTTTAACTATAGGGTGCCCCCCCTTGGATTATATATATGACTGGAGTAAAATATTTCCAAGGGGTGGGGTGCAAAAAATAGTATGCAGGCAAGCTGATTTTGTAACTTTGTGGTTAAGTGCTGCCACTTGTCTGTATATATATATATATATATATATATATATATATATATATATATATATATATATATATATATATATATATATATATATATATATATATATATATATATATATATATATATATATATATATCTGCTAATTACTTTACTGCATTCCATTGCTTTATCAACTACATACCTTTAAACTTGCCAACATCAGCTGAAGACAGTAAGGCATAACAGATTTACTTGTACATGGCAATAATTTTAAGTCAGAACCTATGGAGAAAAAAAAAAAACAACATATAAATGCTGCAATTAAATCAGTCAAGAAATTCCATAGTTGGCCCAATGGTATTTCTCTGCCTACAGAGAGAAAAGTATAACAAAAAGTAGACTACACCAAAAATACTGTATCAAATTTGTGCTATTTTCCTGTAAGGCAGTGGACCCCCTTAAAGGTCCAGCCTTTGGTCTAGACCCTCCTTAGCTCATGAAATGGGTACAGATATAGAACACATACGTGTATCTGCCATTCAGTAGTACAATCACCCCAAATCTTAACCTTCAAGCTGGAATTTCAGGTGTGCCTTAAATGGTCATTCTTCCTAGTTTATAGTGCAGTGAGAACAAGTGATGAGAGAAATGTTTTCTTCTTTAAAGGAGAAGGAAAGGCTAAGTCACTTGGGGGTGCCAAAATGTTAGGCACCCCCAAGTGACATAAATCACTTACCTTTTACTCCAGGCTGGTGGGCGTTAGGAGAAAACAGCAACAGCCCGGGGTACCTTGAGCGAGCGCTTCCTCCTGCCAGCGAAATCCCTGGGCCGACGCATGCGCAGTAGAGTGAAAAGCTGACTTTGTTGTTAAAGCTCAGCTCTTCACTCTACTGCGCATGCGCATGACAGGAAGAAGGAAGCGCTCGCAGGTACCCCGGGCTGGTGCTGTTTTCTCCTAACAGGGGCAGCAGCCCGGGGTAAAAGGTAAGCGATTTAAGTCACTTGAGGGTGGCTAACATTTTGGCACCACCAAGTGACTTAGCCTTTCCTTCTCCTTTAAGTAATTAACTGCATCAATTCCATGTAAGATTTTAAAGATATGGCAAATAATAACTACAGTGGGCTTAATTTAAACTTACTTAACATTGATATAGTCAACTTTTATTGCATTTAATGTGTTCATGGTACATAACTGTTGAAAATGACAAAACAAACCTTTCCTGAATTTAGGTTTTATTTTGGAAGGATCTTCTTGAATTCTGGCAGACTCCTGTACAGGTGGCACAATATAGTTCATCAGGTCCAGGACTTTTTCACACGTTAACTAAAAGATAAAATACCGTCAGATTAATTTAAAGCAATTAACTGCGTTAGGAAACAGCAGCATAAAAAATTGGATGCAAGTATTCATAGGGGGTCTCTCAAACAGTAGAAACTTGCTGAGTTTTCATTTGTTAAATTGTCCCAAAGTTCCACTGTATCACAACGGGAGTATCACAGCCACTTGAATGTATGGCAGTGGAAACAATTTTATGTGTCAGTAAATACACAGTTATGTGTAATCAATAAAACAACATTATCTCAGTCTAAATAGCATATTTAGCTCCCATGGCTTGGCCAACTAGCCCCACAATACTACACACACACACAGAGAGTTTTACAAGCTGCCTATTTTACTGAAACTTAGCTCTTGCTAGTGGATCTAGAGATCTGCAATTCTAATATGCACTTTAAAGCAATATTATAATTACCCTGTACTCTCCTAATGCAAAGTGGCATGATGCAAGCTGAATGACAGCCCTCTGCTGTTCCAGTGCTCCCTGAGCTATAATCTGCTGGTTTGGGGAACGTGAACCCTGAAGTGCTGCCAAATGATGAAGGCTAGCAATTGCCTTCTTGTGTTGCCCCTGTGTATAAAAAGAAAAAAATTGTAAAACAGATAACCATAACCAAAAAAACCATATAGAGATACTAACACTACTTAGTAGTACACTACTAAATCTAGTGCCACCAATCTACTTTTACACACAGGTTGTACACTGGTCTTGCTAAAGGCTTGTGCACCTTCTTTTGCTTGAGTCCTTCATTTGAAAAACTTATTACTGTGTTAACCAGAATTAAAGATGCACCAAATCCTGGATTTGGTTTAAGGTCTGTATAAGCAAAGGTGATGTTTTTCATCATCAGATTATGGTAATTTTGTTTGGGGGGGGGTTCACTCAAATTTGAATATGAAAACGAGGGTGTGCACATGGTTCTGTATTCAACCGAATCTTTTGCCAACTTTATGTATTTGGTCAATTCAAAAAGTTATGGATTTGCTACATACCTAGAAAGAAGAATGCCACAATTCAGTATTAAAAGGGACAACTTTATTATGGAGAAATAATGTGTGTCTGGTAAAATAATTGTTTTAACTCTTGAATAATGTGTCTCATTCATCACATCCCCATTACTTGAACCATAAAGACACAGTATGGTATGGTAGCCCAAAACCAAAATAATCAGCCAAATCATTTCAAATTCTTGCCCTTGGTTCTAATAGTCCATTTTTTTAGGATGTGCAGTTTGTATTGCTGGTAGTGGATGAATGTTGTTTTGATTAAAACATCGCTTTCAATATCAGCTGCACATTACTTACCTGATAAATAACCATGTCTGTGAGGAAGATCCTTAACCAGAGCCATGTGTCTGTCTTCCATGGCAAGCAAATTCTGGAAAATTCTAAAAATTTAAAAGACCTTAAGTTATGCAGGATATAGCCAAAAGTTAAACTGAGCAAACTCTTACACAGAATAAAAAATATAGATGGAAGGTAATTTAAAATTTAAACCAGTGATTTGGATGTAGTCTGCATTTTCACAAATCGTGTAGTATAATGCTAACATGTTGCATAACAGTAATTACAGTACCCTTCCTGCCTGATGTTGAAGTAAGCTGAGTAAAAAGCACTGCAATGAGGATACTGTTACTATCAGTCAGTCATACGGTTTTCCACCTCATTTAAGTGGGCTTTCTGCAGTTTGAAGACAACTGAAGTGTAATAACACTGGGTAAGAATATCCCTGTAAATATACAATCATGAGCAATTATGTTGATAAAATGGCAACTAATAATCCTTTTACAATTGTACGATACAAAAATGGATTTGTTTTCGGTTGGTTAACAAAGCATTCTCATATCATTTCAGAGTTTGACAGGATATGCTTGTTTTGGTACATAAGGGCCCGTGGCAGATGGGGAGATTAGTGCTGCCATTTTTCCGAAATGGCGGAAGTTGCCTTAAAAGGAAACTTACACGATTTCGGGAAATCACGGCGCTGCCTATGCCATCCCACCGGCAATTTACATTCTAGCTGGTGGGATGGGATTTCGGGGAGATTAGTCGCCCACGACAAATCTAATCTCCCCGTCTGTCACAGCCCTAAAGGTAATCTGTCTTTTTAGTAAAAAGCCACCGTCTGCAGATGTTTTTAAATTCAGATCAGTTTCAGTTTGTACTGGTATTAATTATATATTTTGCTAAAAGTGACCTTGAAAATTTAAAGCCCCACTTTCAGTCAGCTCAGGCACTGACAGGTCCTACCCTGTGCATTTTTAATACGCAATAGTTTAATAAACAGGATGCAATGTTGCTCCATGCTGTAACTCAATTGCCAGCTAACTGGCAGCTATATGCTAGACGTTGTCAAATGAGTCAGTAAATTGTACCTTTTTCTAGTGCTTCTGTTGAATGCAGCAGGTCCCAACATTCTCTTGCTATCTTAAAGCATTCTAGCACTTCATTTGGATTAGCCAGATCATTCTTATTAACAACAACATGGCGATTTCGGCCTTTGCCAGAGACATCCTCATCATCTGAGCTCTACAAAGAAAAATAATGCCTCACAGAACAAAATAACCACAAGGTTATCACCAATGTGCAACATGCGCAACTATATGATCAGCACAAACCCAAAAATAAGATCCATTTCAGCATTATTTGATATTTGATTTTTTTCAAATCATTAAACATCTACAGTAATTAATGTGCACGGTGTACATTTAACCTAATAGCGATTAATTTTCCGAGGTTAATGAGTTGGTTGGCTGAGAAAAAATTCTCTGAGAAATACTTTTCTAGAAGAATACTCCACAATCCTTGATTTATCGTTTTTCTTAATGTCCAGCTAGACTCCAGTAGAAAAATCTGTAAAATTATTAACTGATAAAGCCATACACATTAAGATTCTTTCATCTTGTGTGGCTGACAAACAAGCAGATCTGGCCACCTACATTTTGATTGAGAGAGGGCCATGTTAACACACTAATGCAGTCTGGGATTTTCAACACTGCCTGATAGATACCTGGACCAGGGCTGAAGACGAAAAGGAAGAAGAGGAGCAAGAAGGTATGTATGAGAGTAGAGTGAAAACCAAACTTACAAGAAAGAAGCTGGCTTTTCGCTCTAATGCACAGGACAAAAGAGAAGAGTGGAGAAGATTGCAATGTGATACTACTACAGAAGTACCCTGGGCCAGTGCAGTTTTCAGCTAATAGGAGCACCAGATAAGGTATCAGGTGATTACAATCACTGTGGGGTGGCTCACATAAATCACTCCTGAGTGATTTTAACTTTCCTTCTCTTTTAAATCTACCTGTATATGACCAACATAACAAAGAAACAAGGGCTAAAGAGAAAACTAGTGTCTTCTTTTACTCATTAGTTAGTATCGAACACATTGGCTTTCACTTTTTTTATGTACTTCTTATTTATGTGTGTTGTGCCACAGCAAATTTATACACCTGCTGCTAAGAAGTATTACAGCTTCTGTGCCCTACACTCTGCAATTTTTAGCCAAAAGTAAAATATTATCACCATGGTTTTTTCTCTGCTTTCTGCAAGTTTTCTTCTTTTGTGAATATGTTTGCCAGGAGTTTGTTCAACTTCAGTGTATATGTTCGATATATCTTCCAAAAGAATAATAGGTACTTGGTTTGTTGTGTTTGGCCCTTTAATACAAAAATAAATGAAGAATTAGCATTTGTGAGCATAAGCATGGAAACCAATGTACTTGACAAATCTTTCTCCTTCTGAACAGCACTGGCATTTTTTCACTTCATAATTTCGCTGTTGTTACCACTCTCCCTAAAAGGACCACAGCACAAATTTGAATGTTTTGCTGTCCGCAGGATTACCTACTTGACAGATGGCTGGAATAATGCTTAAATTTGCACTGAACTGCTCTGTCCCCACCAGTGGACCTACGGCTGAGGCATTTGCCGCTTAGCAATGCTCATTGATACATTTTAAAGTGGCCATCGCATGACCCGTGGGATAGAGAGCGTCCACCATTAGTTTATGAATAGGGAAATCAGAGCATTTTGCCATGCTGAAAATTGCACAGGTGGCAAAACACTTGAACTCATGCATATGCCATCTATGCTTTGCAGAGAACAAAATTATTTAGATAAAACTGCATTTGTATGGATGATAATATACAACACAAAGTGAGCATGTTTATGTGCACCATTTAAAGAAAAATAAATAAAAGAAACTTTTAATTTAAACAATGAGCAAAGGATACTTTACACAACACATCATTTTGTATTTTTTACTTTGTGAATGCAATATTTTTACTAATATATCAAAATACCATAGGAAGAACAAACATTTACATGTACCAACCTTGAAAAAGTGATGGCTGAATGCTGCTGATATAGTGAAACACATTTTTAAAGAACACAAGAGTAGTTGAATAGACAACCTGATTTTTATATTTTGCATGGGCTTCATTTTCAAAGTTGGTGATGTATCTACAAAGATCTTTTACACGATGAAAAACATCATTCAAAGTCCTGACAATATAAGATATAAGGGAATAGAAGAGAGAGTATTAGGAACATACTGAACATGTTACCCAACAGTTTCTACAACACTGAAAAAAATTATCTTAAGTGCATTGAAACACTATAATTTTCTGTGGCCAGACAACTGTAAAAAGGGTACACCAAGCAGCATTCACAGAGAAAATGTTGCACTCCCTGTGCATAGTTGGCCTATGGGCAATGGGTAGTACAGTGCAGGGCAGCAAAGTCTACTGCTTAGATCTAAGGCTAAGCTATTTAATGAGATTTTAGGCATTGGGAGGCACAAGTCCATTAAATGCTGTTAATGCAATTTACAGCAATTCTTTGAGGCAAACCATATATTACCTACTACTCATATAATAACCAATATGTATGAAGGACAGTAGATAGTTGCAGTTGTACCCAAGAACAGTGGAGGGGCAACAATGGAGGCACAGGTAAAAAGCATTGGGAAAAGACACAAGGTATTTTATGTGTCTGTTTTTTTTTATATATTAATGCCATTGTCATACACAGCAATTGTTTGTAGCTAGGGTGGTTGCGCGGTATTTACATGCATTTTACCACAGGTCATAGCAACTATAGAAGTGCGTTACCAAATCATGAAAACATGTTTTATTCTGCCACTTAATTATCACCTATTGACCAAGGTTTAAATATTGCAGTTCCATATTTTTATATATCTAACAGATTCAGAAATTATAAACAACTCTTACTATAAACATATAATTACTATAATTATAAACAACTACTCTACTTCTAAGAGTGCCCACAACTAAAAAGGTGTTTTTTTTACAGTAAGTACTTTTTATTACTAAACAATTTACCAAGATTTAAGCACTTCCAATTCAATGGGGATTATTTATGGCCATAGCAAGTCACTTTAAAAGCACTTAATATCAGAGTAATACTGCTATGTTAGTTAGCCGCTGTTAGTCTAATGTCACATGCTGTTTTTCTCAGCCAGCAGAAAAACACAAGGAAGCAAAACATCTATCCCACCCAATGACTCCTCATATGCTTAGTAACAGACATGAATAGGATCTGCCTGGCATTGTACACATACAACACTGTTTTTTTAATTACGATAATAAATCTCCCTTACCTTGTTCCTTTATCCATCTGCCATTCGCAACGCATACCTATAACTGACAAAATTTTAAAAAGCCTTTCCCAGGGGTCCACTATCTGAGATGATTTTTCAGTCAAGCCTTCAATAATGTATTTTTGAGAGTTCCGTTTCGTGGGTGATAAAAGGTCAGATGTTTCCTGTACACCTAGATACAAATAATCTTAATTATTACCACCTAACTGAATACCAACAAGAGGCTTTAAATAGTTCCAGATTTTCCTGGTTAACATGCTGTGCAAGCAAAGTTCTAGGGAATGCAACCTGGTTTTGAATCTTCTTTATCCTGTTTCTGGCTTTGTGTCATCTTAAGCGTGCAACCTCTGCTTGTTAATAAAATTCACAAGTATCCTGTGGTAACCTATGGTCTCACTGTAATCGTATGGAATATAGTGACCCAGCCTAAATTGCATGGGTGGGTTACCAAATTCCATACAATTAGTGATTTTTTTCCTACAACAGAAAATGATCACTAAAACCCAGAAGATAAATAGATTCTCGAGTAACAATGCTACTTGTAAGGGTTTTCCAAGGTTAAGTAACACTGTTATGCATCAGATACTGTGTTTTACAGGAATGTAATGGTTTAAAGCTATTTGTAAAAGTAATTGCTATTGAAGGTAGCACATGCCTGTTCTTTTCTATCCTATTTCCTGGACTTTTAAAACAATGCAGCGGAAGCCAGTGGAAGCATGTAAGGCTGACTTCTGCCACATTGAGACAAGAGACAACCAATAATGCAAAAGTTTAAGAAAAATACTAGTTTTATTTAGATTTCATTAGATTTAGTCATTTAAATGAAATGAATTAAATAAAAATGGTAATGAATGCATACTGAAAATTTCCTTACAATTATTCATTATGTCAATTTCATTTTTTAGTTTAAATTCTTTGTAATGTTTACTGGGAAAGAAACTGAAATAAACAAAGAAAAGAGCTGCAAATTATGTCAGTGCTATAAAAAGAGTAATAAAATATAAAATCAAACAGTTACCCTGATGTTGGTTGTCTGTTTGAGGAGATCGGGTTACATAATTGATATAAAATTCTGCAGCTTTGTTCAGGTATTTATATAACAAACTGGCTGGCAGCCGAACATCCAGGTTGTTTATAATAAGAGGCAAGACATCACAGACTGTAAATAAAAGAAAAGAAATAAGCAGGCAACAATGGTTATATATAAAACATTAATTAAACTAACATTTATAAGAATAAATAAGCTGGATTATGCGGATATTTTATATTTATGCATACAAAGTCAGCTGTGCTTACATGTACACCTACAAGTACTATGTAAAAATAGTTACAGTACAGATGTTGAACCTTCACTTTCCAGGAAAGTTTATGTTTAACACTGCAGCATAATTTGCTGTTTAGGTGGTATCAGCACAATATTTGAATGTATGCCCACAGTACAGTGACATTTTCTGGCTGCTCAGCACACTTTGAAGATGGGGGTATGAAATACGTTACAGTCAAAATTCTGGCGCAGTATACAGTGTTCTTCTGTGTGTGCTACAGACATAGAGGTTTTGTTGCACCAGATTTCGGTTTGTGATGCATGTAATGCCTTCTGCTCAAAATTGTCAAAAACATGATGGCAAGCCTGTGCACTTTCAGATTCTCTTTGCAATGTAGTCTTAAATGGGTTGTTCACCTTCCAAACATGTTTTTAGGGCGAGGGCAGTCGAAGCGTATATACGCTTCTCTCAGTCCTGGGCTTTTCTGCCTGGCTGAGAGAAGCAGATCCACTTCCATACGCCGCTCTGTGTGCGTGCACTAAAACCTATGGCAACAGCCAGAGGGTGCGCACAGAGTGGATTGGCAGTCGGCCTGAAAAACGCGAAAGCTAACATTTTCCAGACTGACAGCCGACTGCTCTGTGTGCGCACCCTCTGGCTGTTGCTATAGGTTTTAGTGCACACACACACAGAAGCGGATCTGCTACTCAGCCAGGCAGAAAAGCACAGGGCTGAGAGAAGCGGATATATGATTCATCTGCCCTTGCCCTCACAGTTCAGGTGTTTTCAGATATAACACTAGAAATAAAACTTTACTTTGATAATTTTTCTTAAATTGAAATTGAAGTTCTTGTCTCTGTTGTCTCAGTATGACAGCTCAGTAATCCAGGTGCAGATTCTGAAATGTTACAATGTGCTGCATTACTTGATACATTTCAGCAATCTCTGGAATACTAGAAACTACTGTATCAAATCTAACAACTGCCTTTAATGGAAAATAAGAGATATATAAACTTATGTAGCAAATCAGAACAGGTTACAGAGTCAATGAAAACCCTCCTAAATTAGAACACATCTGTTTTAACCAATCTGTATGTTAATCTAATAGCCTACTGATCTTGAAGAAATGAACTGATCTAACACAATATTTAGGATTTTAAAACAATGTCTAGGAATCACAGAATGTGTTCTTTACCTTCTCAGCCCACATCCAATATTTCAGTACAATGTACTGTATTATTTAGCACTGCAAATGTATGCAAAGCGAGAATACAGGCGATAGGATTTTCCATACACAGCTGGAATAATGTCCCTGCCCCAAAAAGTTACAAGCTATAAATGTGCCACTTATGCTATTCCTTCAAGACCCATGTTCTCATCTCTATCCACTTTTATCTGACCTAACACTAAGTTCAAGGAAGTTTGCTATCCATTCCCTCCATTATTAAAAACAACACACATACCAAACAACTTTCTAAAACAGTTTACAGGAGATTCTTGGTCTTCAATATTCTCAGCCTCCAATAATGTTTCACCCAAGCTTACCTAGAAAAAAAAAAAAAGACATCATTTATAAAAATCACACAAAGTGGATACTAATTCTTGTTGGTGCAAATAAAGTAGTAGTAAAGTAGTAGTAGTAGTAGTAGTAGTAAAGATACAATATAAATAAATTTGCATTCAAATTTATATTCAAAACGTGAGGCTTCTGACACCTTACACTGCTAAAAGAAAAGTAGCCCATTTGTGGTTCATGCTGCATTTATTAATATCTTCAAAGCTATAGCTACAAGGAGGCTACACAAATAATTTATTTTGATAAAAGACATGCAATGAGCTTCTCACATATTGGTAGCCCACCAATATGACATGGCAATGCTGAAATCCACACTATAAATGTATGTATGTATAAATGTCTTACCCCATGTTGTACCACAGTCTCTGGGAAACGCCTCAACAAAAGCAGCAACATCTCTGCCCGTTCCAATGTGTTGAAACATTGCTCAGTAGCTTTCAACAACATATCACACTGAATGCGACCAGGTAGTGCCTCAAACAAACCTGAGATATAAGAAATAGTTCTCAATCACCACAACAATAAAGTTTTAATATGCATATTGGGCTACATTCAATTCCATCAAATTTTAATAGTTGTGTGTAGCATAAGGCATGTGAATAATTTCTGTTTTAAGTCTGCACTGCTTGTCTTGCATTACTAAAGGCTCTTTGGTTTCTTTTAGCCCTTCTTACTCTAACCATGATGATTTCTTTGCTTTCAGTGTGGCCTCCATATTTATATGCTCATGCAAGGCCCACCCATCTCTGACATCACTGTCAGGGGCTGGGGAATGGCAGATGCCTTGTATATCATACACACACAAAATATGTTCTTTTCAGTAACAGTATGTATTTTAGGCAGAAACTGCTAAACAAAGCAACACAAACCTAAAGGCACACAGAGCTGTACCTTGGCTTCTTTCCGCCTGCATTTTTTTCTGCAGAGAATAATTGAAATAGTTGACGTATGGGTGATGACTCATATCCAAAGCCTTAATGATATTTAAAAAAAAAAAAAAGCAAAAAGACACCTGTACCTCTTAAAAACTGGGTCTGTTTGTCCTGAGAGTCATTCCGGAGAGCAGCTGTAATCACTCCGATTTCCCTCCAAACTACAGGCTGGTCTGGAAAGTTCACAAACCTACAAAAGGGGAAAAATATATTACCTGCTGTGTACCAGAGATTGTACGTGGTGCCTGCCTTATTAAAACAGAAACTGAGACATTTGTGAAAATTTAGCAGAAAACTAGATTACTTGTTCTCAAAGGGCCATAGAGAGCACTCACATATCATATAGCAGTCTTCCAGCGGATGCTGTTCGTTCTGCATTTCTTTCAATACTGTACATTTCATACTGTAAGATGAAAATAGTAATTTAGATCTCACTTTAAATAGACAAAATACTACTTTTATTGTGCTGACATGCATTCCATGTTGCGTAATGTACCAAAGGGGGTAAGAAAACAGCCAACTGAACATTCAAGTTTATACTTATCTAAAAGGAACTTTGATAAGTAGGCACCTATTTGAAGTCCTTATAGTCAAAGAGAGAAGTAGTAAGCAGAAAGCAAAAAGGGGGGCAGAGCTTCACACTAGACAAGGAAGTAACTAAAAGAACTGCTGTGCAGCTGCTTGCAATAGAGAAACAAAATAAATCTGCATGAAGGGAAAAAGGTATGTTATTCTGGGGGCTGAGATCTTAAAAAAAGGTTTACTTATTTTTTAATTCTTGGGCCCGTGGATACAATAAAATCAAACCTTAATACTGCCACACATAATTACATTGTGACAGTTGTGACATTACTCACAACTTTTTACTTCCTACTTTGGGGGGGAAGCCTTTTGGGGAGATGCTTTCCTATTTCAGCACAAAGTGTGGTCTGTAAAGGATTGATTTGATGAGATGGAAGTGGAAGAATATAACTGGCTTGCACAGAACCCTTAGCCCAACCCAGCTAAACACCTGTGGGAAGAACAGAAAGCTGCCTCAGAGCCAGGCCTGATAACTACAATCCACTGTCCAACAAAACAACTGCACATTTGGCTAAATGATAGTTGTTCTAATATCTAATGGAAACCTTTCTAGAAGAGGAAAGAGAAAACAACCTTCATATTATTTTTTTTTGTTTAAGAATGAGATGTTGGAATGGCAGGTGTTCAGATATTTTTGGTCTAGTAGCGTATCTATATATTAAAAGTTTTTACCTCACATTTGCATTATTATGCTAGTTTTGGTTTAATGAATAAGGCAATAATAATGTTTGGATAAATATATTGTATATATCTTTATTTAAAGGAAAAGTAAAGTATCCAAGGCAAATTTTTAGTTCTAGCAGCAGTGCCCCCTCTTTAATCACTTCACTGATACTTGCCCCAACTTATCTGTTGTGCCCCCATAGCATGTTTAGAACTAGAGATGCTTGATGGCATTGACTACCACCTTTAGCTGTGTCACTTCTGTTTCCAGCAGGCATCAAGGGGATCAGCAAGCAGCACATGCACACTGGCACCCAAACTGGAATATTGGGGTACTGTGAATTCAAGGTTAGACTGGCCCAAAAGGGCACTGGGAAAGAAACTGTTGGGCCCCATTTCATTGGGCGTGTTGGTGAGTGAGACGGATTTCTGTTGACCAGTACTCAGTGGTGGTAGAGATATGGTGCCGTGTCAGACGTATGCAGAGGGTGGGCCGTATATTCACTTCTTCCCATGAGACCCAAACATACCAGTCTGACACGGTGTGCATGTTCCTAGCTGAAATCCATGCTGGCATTTTAAAACCCCAAATTAAGGAAAGCTTTGTGGTTTGGTCAGGGCTGCCATCAGAAACTCTAGGCCCTGCACAGTTTATTTATATTGAGCCCCCCCATGAACACAAGCATGCAGTAACAATATTTTGGCCATGGCCCTTGTGTTTTCAACATAAACAGCTGATGTTACTGTATAAGCAGATCATATAAAGAGTTTGACTGATTAATGTGCTAATAAGTCATTCAGTTTATTGGGGGTCAGTGGAGTTTGCCCTAAGTTTAACCCCTTCCCACCTAATTGCCCCTGCTCTGCGCTTTCATTGCTTGATATGGAAGTTATGTAAGTTTTCACATTAGTTATGTAAACTGCATAAGTTTAGGGGCCCCAATAACTAGTCAGTAGTAGTTCATAAAACAGTAAAAATAATTAATGTGCTAATAAGTCAGTATTTTAACTGGGGGGGGGGGGCACCAGTGGAGTTTATATGTATGTTACGCGAGTACCCCCTCTTCCCCCAATGGCGGCCCTGGGTTTGGTAGTTTGAAATAGAAAACCACATTACCCATTTTGGATTCCTCATTTGCACATTTCAAAAATATATGGTTTCCTGAGGGTGAACCTACTGTTAGAGGATATTCTGGCCTTGAAATCTGAAGTATGATGATTTATTTTTTTTCATATTTAAATTTTTAAATCTTGTTGAAGTGGGATTACACAAAAATTTTGAAAAAAAACAGAAAACCCAGTTTATCCTGAAAATTGATGAATAGTTTTCCTAGACAAACTAAAACTACTCTTCAGGAAATGCCCCTAAATTGAAATGACTAGCAAATTACAGGGCTCATGTAGACATGGGGCTTGGGTTTATTACAGACCAACAGATTTAATAAGACCTAAAGGCACACTGACCCGTGGTATCAGGTGATTACAATCACTGGGAGGCGCCTAACCTTTTGGCACCCCCCCAGCTATTATACCTTTCCTTTTCATTTAAAGGAACAGTAACACCAAAAAATGAAAGTGTATAAAAGTAACTAAAATATAATGTGCTGCTGCCCTGCACTGGTATAAGTTGTGTGTTTACTTCAGAAAGTCTACTATAATTTATATAAATACGCTGCTATGTAGCCATGGAGGCAGCCATTCAAAGGAGAAAAGGCACAGGCACATAGCAAATAAGTTCTGTAGAATACAATAGTGTTTTATCTGTTATCTGCTATGTAACCTGTGCCTTTTCTCCAGCTTGAATGGCTGCCCCCGTGGCTACACAGCAGCTTATTATATAAATCAGTGCTGTCCAACTTCTCTGGTACCGAGGGCCGGAATTTTTCCGACCTACGTGGTGGAGGGCCGATAATGGAAGCCAGTTTTGACCACTCCCCTTTTTGAAACCGCACCCACTTGAAACCACACCCATGTTATCACATGACCATACCCATATTAATGGTTGTAGTACAGCAAAAACCTGCCATACTCTGCCTGCCCTACCCTGCCTGTGTGCCATACTCTGCCTGCCCTACCCTGCCTGTGTGCCATACTCTGCCTGCCCTACCCTGCCTGTGTGCCATACTCTGCCTGCCCTACCCTGCCTGTGTGCCATACTCTGCCTGCCCTACCCTGCCTTGGTGTGTGCCATACTCTGCCTTCCCTACCCTGCCTGTGTGTGCCATACTTTCACTGTGTGTGCCATTCTTGGCTGGTTTGTGCCAAACTTGTCCTGTGTGTGCCATACTCTGCCTGCCCTACCCTGCCTGTGTGTGCCATACTGTGCACACACAGGCAGCCTACAGTAACACAATGCTGGCACTGCTCCTACAGTCTGCACAATAACTATATATTAAAAAACTTTTTAATTGCAGTACCACCTCAGTATATGTTCTTTTTGTAGTATGCAGGGATTATTTGTGGGTTTCTACTGCTCCTGAGGTGTGAAGAAGTGAACAATGGGGGTGATTACAGCCTGAGCCTGAGGTGTGAACAATGCAGAGATTAAAAGGTGTGAACAGTACAGGGGATTACATGTATAAACAATACAGCCTGATTACAGCCTGAATCTGAGGTGAGAACCATGCAGGGGGGGCAGTTAATCACAGTACTGATACCATTTAAAGCTTACACAAGAGTAAGCCATCAAAGCAGCCAGACAGGTGGGGGGCCACACAGAGGGGGGTCGCGGGCCGCCAGTTGGACAGCACTATAAATTATAGTAGTGTTACTGTAGCAAACACACCAGTTTTACCAGTGCAGGGCAACAGTGCATTTGTATTACTTTAAAGCTCTTTCATTTTTTGGTGTTACTGTTCCTTTAAGGAAAAACATATGAAGAACACAGTTGCCCACAGGAAATCACACTCAAGACAGGCAACAAAGTACCCATAATATCCCTGAATAGCTCCATATGCAGAAGGTTCTTCTGCATTTTAGCACAGTTGCATTGTCAGTTTTACCAGCAGGGATTCACAAAGGGATTAACTCAAAGGTATTTTGGGTGCTTTGTTGCTTGTGGGAAGCAAGATTTCTCAAGGGTGACAGAGAGTCCCATTTGCCATTTCCCTTAAAGAAAATGTGGGCAATATGGGCTAATTTTCCCACTCAGATAAACTGCTTTGTATTGAAGTATCAGCAATGCTATTAGACCAAAGCAGAGCAGTGACAGCGACATAGAAACAGGAAGGTCCTGTTACCTTGTTACCTACCAATTGTTCTGTTAATAAACTCCAAATGGCAGAAGGGGGTTGGCAGCACAAGCGTCCTACAAAGGAGCTATGGGCTCCAGAGTGAGCCCTGGCGCAGTTGCAACCCCTACAGTAGCAATAATAAATCCACTGACCACCACTGTTTTCAATATTGTTTAAATGTTGTCGCACTAACTCCCTGAGCTGTTATTCAAACTCAGCTGCAGAGCCTCGGTAGTGAGCCTACCACATTGGGTTGAATATACATTTAGAATGGGCGCCAATTGGTGTCTCATGTAACACTACGCACCTGAATATTGAAGTCCTGAGGGTACAGTGTGCGCGCTGTAATGAGCCAAGCTCTGGCCGCACATGTATCTTCTTGCACCAACTCCCGTGCTCTCCGCACTAGGAACTCACAGTCACCAAGACCCGCCATGACTGGAGCTCTCGAAGCACTATTATTACGTCATCTTCACGCGACCAAAACAAAGTAGCCTTGTGTATATGCCGCCACAACTCAGCCAATGGGGGTTTCTAACTCCAAAGTTCTAACGCAGAATTCTAACGCAAAGTTTAACAAGAATCACACAGTGATAATTTTTACAGGCGTACTGCCTGTAAGAGAAAGGCATTAAAAAAAAGTGTAATGCATACAGAACCTGCAGCATAACTGCAGTGCAGAAATGCTATAACACAATCAGTTGTAGACAACGTTGGCACTTGATTCGCGTTAGATAGGGTCCCTTTGTTAACAATTTATTCTGTCTCCTATTAAAGCACATTTTTAAATGAACCTAGGTTTTAATATCTGCCTGCTCTGCCTGCATAATTACATATTTGCACCATGGTATATTACCTTCATGCAGCACAGTATCAAATCTACTGTAACCCCACAGTCTCCCCAAGTTTCTTCTTACTTCATAAAAAAAAGCCATGCTAATTATTCTCCACAACATACCCTTTAATGTAATTGTAACCCCTATTTGGCTATAAAATAGTCAAAACCCATGCTAATGTAGTGTTAGAGCATGGGGTACATGCGACTCTTAGAGAGGATGGGCCTTCCCTATATGGAAGAGACCTGTGGAGCAAGGGTGTAGTGAAACTACAACTCACAGTAGCTGTGTGCAGTGCAGTGCAGTTTAGCAAAGATGGACGCCAGAAGGTTCTTGCAGTTGAACTATAGCACAAGTTTATTTTCAAAGACAATTGAATCAGCAGGGTTATACTCGCAATGCAGATATAAATGTTAAATGATGGTACACTCTGAGGACCGCAAAGAGAGGATACACACCGGTTTATCCCACCTCTTTTGGGAGTCTGGGCAGGGTAAATACACCTGGTCAGCTTGGCACCCCGTTGGAAGCAGTCAGGATAGATACCTCAGTCCTCAGGTTGATAACCCCGAGCTTGAGGGTCCTACAGCCGACTGTGGAACAGGGTTGAGATACTGCCTGTCTCCTATGTCTTAAATCGTGGCCCTATGCTGAGGCAACATTGCCTGTATGGAAGGATACTTTCAGCTACTTTCCTTGGTGAGGCTGAGCTGATCTTGCTTCTTTCCCTCTCTATCTCACTCTCCCAGAGAGTGCTCTTACAAGAGTATCTATCTTACTGGTCCTCGTTCATAGGGAGTATTACTTTCCTCTAAACCATTGGTACCTATGAGACCAAGGGGCACATTTACTTACTCACGATCGTTCCGACGGCGTCCGATTGTGTTTTTTTCGTAATGATCGGTATTTTGCGATTTTTCAGAAAATTGTCGCGACTTTTTCATTGCCATTCCGAATGTTGCGCAAAATCTGCCGATTTTTTCGTAGCGTTAAAACTTGCGCGAAAAGTCACGCCTTTTTCGTAGCCTTCGCGCTGAGTACGAAAGATTCGGATTCATTCAAGCTTCAGTATGGTCACTTTTCTTGGGCCACGTTGGAGCTGCAGGGTGCCATTGAGTCCTATGGGAGGCTTCCAAAATCATGCTAAGTCTGAAAGTTTCGCCCGCCGCTTACGAGCGCTCAATACGAAAAAGTCGCGACAAGATACGAGCACATCGTAATGGCTACGAAAAACTCGTTTTTTTACGCACAAATCGTATAGGTAACGAAAAAGTCGCGACAATTTCCGAAAAGTCGTAAGGGCTGCGAAAAAATCGCAAAGAATACAAAAAAGTCGCAAAATGTTCGTTTTCCAATCGGAATTTTTCCAATTCGGGTTCGGATTCGTGGGTTAGTAAATGTGCCCCCAAATGTCAGAAAAAGTGGCTTGCCTAATTCTGGAAGCTCTCTAAGTGCTTGACAGTGTATTGCAATAGTCCCTTGGACCTTGCATAAATACAGTATCATCAGCGCTAATTCTGGGGCTGGAGTCAAATGTGGCAGCAGCTCTGAACTAGTGTAGAAAGTGCAATTGTGGCTTTTTGCTGACCCTAGTAACTGGCCACTCCTTGTAGCTTGAGGAAAAGTTCTCACCTTGCCTTGTGGCAGGAACAACCCTGTAAGTTTGACTCCTATGTTGTATATATCAAGGAAAATAACTGCACTTTTGCCTTCTCAGACTCCCTTCATATCAAATTATCTTCATTTTTTAAAAGAACCAACTTCTCAACCTGCATCTTTTTTAGGACTGATATACTAAAATATTTTGGGTATTTGCAAGTGAAGCATTCCATTCCTCATTATCTGTTTTAGGCTTCTTGACTGCTACTGAGAGGTAGGTTAGGCAGCAAATAATAATGAGAGGAAATAAATAATAATAATAATAATATAAATAGAAATTCCCCAGTTAGGCATAATAGAAATTGAAATAGAAATTCTCCAGTTGGGCATTGTAGTGTGTCATCCTGCTTTCCATTATATATATTTGTTAAATCTTGGATAAACACAAGATGAAGTCAAGGCTTTCCTTCATTCATTGTACACTTAGCTGCTGAAAAAGATATGTATGCACAGAGTGTTACAAAACTTGTGCAAGCCTTTAAAGGAACAGTTCTGTGTAAAATTAAACTGGTTAAAATAGATAGACAGCGCAAAATAAAAAAATATTTGTTATATAGTTAGGCAAAAATGTAATCTATTACTGCTATTAACTTCCTGATTTCAGCTCTCTAATCTATTAGTCAGCGACTTTAGGAGGGGTACATGGGACATAACTGTTCAGTTAGTTTGTTAGCACTAAAGTCAGATTCAAAAGCTAACTGCTAACTACTTAGAGAGCTGTAAAGGAGGAAGTAGTGTTCTGGCTATTGTGTTAGATATCTGTTCACTCCAGCCTTTATACATTTTTGCCTAACTATATGTACCCCATACGTCGTTGGCAGTAAAAAGGTTAAAAAAGGAATTTTTTAATTAATGTTTCTTCTGTGAATTAATTGTGTCTAGTATGTTTCATGGTGTTATCTCCAGTCTGGCGGTCTAATATGAAACCCACCTGGTTTCAGGCCAGTATTTATTAAAGCAACAGGCCAATAGTTTGTGCAATGTTAAAAAGGATGTGAGGTCTGTAGAAGGGATTTGAGCTCCATGGAGGTAACTGTTATAGAGTTTGATCAAGTAGTGCAAGAGTATCTGTAGGTATAGCTTGTAGTATTGAAACGGGAGCCTATCTGAGCCAGGGGCTTTACCGTTAGGAAGATATTCGAAAATGGCAAGTACTTCCTCTTGTGTAATTTAATTAAAATATGCCAATCATCCTCCTGAAACTTGGGTATTTTGGCCTGTTGAAAGTAGTCTGAGAGAAAAGGAGTCTTGCCAGAGGGTCTGAGACCTTGTTCATTTCATAAATATATAGGGCAGTATAATATTCATGGAACTGCATGGGTATATGATCCGATACCAAGTGATCTAAATTGTTTTTAAATTGCAGCAATATTAGAGTGTGTTTTTTGCTTTCTTAAAGTGATCCTGACACAAAAAAAAAATTTCAAAATATCAATGTAAATAAAAAGTTACCTATAGCTCATGTTGATCATTTTTCACTTATAGTTCTGCTTTTGTAAGTAATTGTTACTTGAAGTGAGTGAGTATGGCACACACAGGCAGCATAGGGCAACCATAGTATGGAACACACAGGCAGCATAGGGCAGGCAGAGAATGGCACACACAGGCATCATAGGGCAGATATAGAATGGCACACAGCAGGTATGAACTTTATACATGGCAGAATAAAAGGTATATTGCCGACCAAGTGGGTGATCTATACACCAGCTATTATATAAAGATGTGTTGCATAGTAGTTGTCTAAAATCGTAGGATAACACATGACAGCCGCTGAGGAAAATGTTGAGATCAGTCTGTGGTTTGGGTTTGCCTTTTTTAAACTGCAATCACTTCAAACCACACCCATGTTATCACAAGACCTTTTAAGCCCATACCCACATTAATGGTGGTAGCGCAGCAAAAACCCAAATGCTTGGTGGTCACTGTATGAATATCACCCTTTATTCATATGTGAAAGAATTATATTATGTCAAAACATACCCTTAAATTCATATGCCTCATCCTCCCCTGTGTGTAGAACCCCCAGCACATAATTACATACATTAGGGACCATATAATGACTATTTCCAAATGCTAACAAACTCCCAGAACAAACCCCTGGCAGATTCACCTCCCACAAGCATCATAGTAGGGCAGGCAGAGTATGGCACACACAGGCAGCATAGGGCAGGCAGAGTATGACACACACAGGCAGCATAGGGCAGGCAGAGTATAACACACACAGGTAACATAGCGAAGGCAGAGTATGGCACACACAGGTAACATAGGGCAGGCAGAGTATGGCACACACAGTCAGCATAGGGCAGGCAGAGCATGGCACACACAGGCAGAATGGGGCAGGCATAGTATGGCACACACAGGCAGAATAGGGCAGGCAGAGTATGGCACACACAGGCAGCATAGGGCAGATATAGTATGGCACACACAGGCATCATAGGGCAGGCAGAGTATGGCACACAGGCAGGGTAGGGCAGGAAGAGGATTGCACACATAGGCAGCATAGGGCAGGCAGAGTATGGCACACACAGGCAGCACAGGGTAGGCAGAGTATGGCACACACAGGCAGTACTCTGCCTGACCTATGCTGCCTGTGTGTGCCATACTCTGCCTGCCCTACCCTGCCTGTGTGCCATATTCCAACTGCAAGTTCAAAGGAAAACTCTGCCTTTCTAATGAATATTAAAACATCAATCCCAAATTTCACACAGTTTCAACAGATAGTTCTCAACAACTGGCAATAAAACAACACTTCACTCACAGTCACATCATTGGCTGAATTAGCACATGTTTCTACATGTGAGCAGTAACGCCACATCAAGGCTTCAACCCTGTTACTGGCCATTCACACACCATTCATGCCGGGTGTAATGCCTCAGGGGAGATCCAATGTGAATAATTCGCCATTGGTTCCCCTTAGTGAGATGTCATTTCACTTACACAAAAACACAATGACACACATGACAAATTTGACACAAACAAAGACAAAAGAGGCTTAGACTGCACGTGTCTATGAGTTCCACCCTTTGCTCATTTAACTTTAACTAATTTAATTAAACTTCCAGGCAAAGGTAAAAAAAAAAATTCTAAAGTGGCTGCCAATTTGCCTCAGATAGGGAAAAAACCCTTGGCCTGGAAAAACTACAGAACTACAGTATATACATAACTAATTGGTATGGGTTCTATAGACATGTGCAGGAAGGCAAAGCAGACTGCGATCTTAGAATCAGCTCCCCTTCTGCTTACACCCTTAGCCTTTCGTAACAGTACTTATACTTACCCCTTAACTTACCGTACCCAGATGAGCCACTGCCCTGCATGATTCCACAATCTGATGTTACTAAAGAAGGAGAAGATAATGGTGTAACCAAGGAAGCAAGAGATGATACAGGCTTTTTGCAGCAGGTGGAGCTGATCGTGAATCCCACATATATGCCCTTGTCCTCTGATCTTATATACCTATGATAGATGGAATAGCATGTTAGTATTACTGGCTGGATTACATAAAAATATATGTACCTACTGCAGCCAGGAGGACTGTAAAAACGAGAAGTTTCGTAATGTAATTTTTATCCTTATCGATAATCAAGATGTTACAAAATATCTATTATAAGCAAGAGAGTAGTTACTGTATTTGCTTTTAGAGGTCCATATGTAGGGTTTAAATTATGGAGCAGTAGATGTTTTAGTTTGCCATGAATGTGACATCCTTGTTTGAAAAAGATTACAATTGAAATACTCATTAGAAATGTAAGTGCCATATGACTTCCGTATGTGAACAGTCCATTTCTCATGGACTGTCATGGCTGTGTGATTATGGAGACTTGTTTGTTTAATGCTTAAATAAAGGTTTAACCCGCTGCTTTCTGATCCACCTATTTCACTAGTCACTGTTATTCACCCAGGGCTATAATCATTTCTAATTGGTATTCACAAATTATGTACTTACTGCTTCAGGCTGATAAGGTGATTGGGCTCTTTTTTCTTCCAGCTTCACCCAATCAATTGACTCATAGAATGGGTGGAGCCAGATGTCTCCTTGCGCACCAATCAGTTGTTCTGGATTTTAATAACACAGATTTTATACTAGCTAACAACAGGATAATTACAAATGACTTGCAAACATTGCTAAGATTATAGGTTTGCAAGTTAGATATTCACATTTCTAAAGGGTTTGGTGAAATTAACATCCAGTCATTCACATTTTTCTTATATTCCAGAACTTGTCTATTGGTGCATTGCCTGTCAGCCCTATTCTAAAAGCTCTTGATTAGCAAGAATTTGGCAGTGAAAACCTTCAGATTAACTATCCCTATAACAATGTAGCTGATGGAAAAACAAAACACATAACTCATAATGGCAAATAATTAAAATATGGATTTTGAATGCATTTTCAAGTCAAGTTCTATTTACTGTTCTTATATTGCTGCATACCCAAAAGTTGATTCAAAGATGATCAAACATCAAATCAATCAATCAATCAAATTCAGAAATCTTAATTCCATTTCAGCCAAGGCAATGGAGCAGTAATGGGACATAACATATTTGTGTTACAATACTGTACCTCACATATTTGTGTTACCATACTGTACCTCTACTCTACCTCTACCCACTTTTACTACCCACCTAGCTTTGAGGTCACTGGTTTGAGATCACTGCATTAGAGTTACCAGCCAAGGGAGATACTACTCAAGTCATTCTCAAACAGCACAAGGATTTCAGTAATCTAAAGGTTTCCACTTCTTCACATAGTAAGTATAAATTGTAATACCCTTTTTCTCTACTTTCTAAGATGTTGTCACTGTGTGTACCTGGGGTTTTCTAGATAAGGGATCTCCATACCTTAAGTTTATTATAAAATTATTTTAAACATTATTTGAACCCAATAGGATTGTTTTGCCCCCAAAAAGATTAATTATATTTGAGTATAGGTATGGGACCTGTTATCCAGAATGCGGACCTGGAGTTTTCCGGATAAGGAGCCTTTCCATAATTTGGATCTCTGTACTTTAAGTATACTAAAAAATCATTTAAACATTATTTAAAACCAATAAGATTGTTCTGCCACCAACATGGATTAATTATATCTTAGTTGGGATCATATACAAGGTACTGTTTTATTAATACAGAGAAAAAGGAAATCATTTTTTAAAATCTGAATTATTTGATCAAAATGAAGTCTATGTGAGATGGCCTTTCCATAATTTGGAACTTTCTGGATAATAGATTTCTGGATAACAGATCCTATACCTGTACTGTTTTATTATTACAGATTAAAAGGAAATCATTAGAAATCATTAAAAATTAGAATTATTTGTTTAAAGTGGAGTTTATGGGAGATTACCTTTCCGTAATTTGGAACTTTCTGGATCACAGGTTTCCAGATAATGAACCCCATACCTGTATATAGATGACATTACATAGTCATATGAAACCTTGGGTGGAAGTGTGTGCTATATAGGTAATAATGTGCCCTTAATATAAGAAGTTCCATGACCATACAATTCTGACATAACATCTCTGAGATAACAAGGGGTACTTTTTTTTATAAGAAAATATAACAATTATTAATATATAGGCAAAGCACCTAATATTATGGTTGATCTGACCCCTGACAGACAATAGTTGTGGATTATTGCTAAAAGCTACAGCTTAATAACAGCTAAAAATACTACATAATGTGTTTATATACATCAGGTTTCTTTATACTGCACTTTGCAGTTGGCTATATGTGGTGCTGGGGTAGTTAGGCCTTAAAGAGGACCATTCGTGAAAATAAAAATTGAATATAGCTACATTTGTATTTCATTCATTGAAATTCAAACCTTTCTAAATATAAACAATGAAAAATTCTGTCCTATTTCTGAAATAATCAAGTTTATGTTTACTATCCCCCCCTTGGCGTCTGTTTCTCTTTAATTGACAGTTAGATCCAATATATAATTTATGGGCGCTCCCTTTTTTAGCATAATCTAATAAAGTCTCAAGCATGGAGCAACAGCCAAAAGTCTTTATTAATATAGTAAAAGCATCAAAGAAACATACAGTAATGGGCTCAGCCCCACAACATACCCTGCTCGGCTTGACGTGTTTCGTGGCCCATAGCCACTTTCTCAGAAGCTAATAGAGTAACTGATTTTGGCACAAATCCTGCATGTAGAGAAAGCGATGGGGTTTCTGGTCATTTCTCATATATCTTCTAAGCAAAAGGACCCCCCCTAAAAGATATACTTGAACTGTCATTCCAAATCGGACTCCTGACTCCTGTATGAAGAAAGAAGGAAGAAAGAAAGATGCTGAGAGGGGAGGAGTGAAGAGTAACTTGATTATTCAGAAAAGTTTCAGCAAATTTCTTGAGTTTTCAAGTAAGTTCTGTGGGGGTCTGTAATCAGGGGAAATGTTCATACCTATGGGGGTGGTTAGATTAGATGTAAATGTAATATTTAAATGTATTCAAATTTGAGTATAAAAAAATCTTGCAAATTTGAATAAAACAAATCAGCTAAAACCTATTAAGCATTTAATATTCAAACTATTTTATTTTTTTAAACAGTCTTAAAAGGGTTTGGGCATGTGGCAAGAAGAGGAAGATTCCAATTAACAGGGAGCAGAACCAGGATATCAGTTTGAACCAGGACAGAAACCAAGGGACTTGGGACCAATATGGTGGTTTTAACTATTTACCTCTGGTTACTGTATATCTCCTGACCAGGGCACTGTTTTTTTATTCACAGGGCTCAGCCCTCCCCCACCATTAGCTTATAGGAGAGAGATTGCCGAGACCAACGCCCATTTTTGAAGGTATAAGACCACCAATTTTAGAGATGGGTGTGAGGGTGCTACAACCACCCTCCTGCAGAATAACTCTGCTTGAGTAAAAAAAACACACAAAAGGGGGTTGTGGGGGCACTCCAAGGATAAGTAAAATATATCCTATATCTATAAGTACAATAGAAGTGTTCATGCAACTGGCACTGTATTTATCATGCCATGTGTTTCAGGGTATTATAAATAGAGTTGGTCATGCATGGCCCTGTGTGTTCTGGGGCATCATACAAGGATTTGGTACTGTATTTATCCTGCCGTGTGTTTTGGGGGTATTATATATGGAATTGACACTGCATTTATCACAGATATGTGATTGTAATGGTAATGTCATTAATTGCCAATAAAGAAGAGGCAAATGCCAGTCAGGGCCCCCTGCACACCCAAAGGATGAAACAAATATCATATACAATATATTTAAGTAAAACCTTGTATTATTAATAGAGAACTAAAGGTATAATCACTGGAAGGGTGCCCAGGCCAGTGCTTCTGCTAAAAACTGATTCAGATTCTTCCATCTGTCAGCCTAGGAGTTTTCCAGCGCTGACCAGAGACAACAAGATGATAATGTCACACAAGCAGCTCACACAACATGAAACCCACCCAAGCTTTGAACAGGGGAAGCGGGAGTGGAGAGAAAGGGAGAGACAAAGGGAGAGGCAAATCGTAGTCATCAGATCGGGACAGGCAGCAAGGATTCTGGATTCAAGGATGTTGTTTTGGGGCTCCAGTTGAGTCAAGTTGCCACTGGGGGGCCCTTTGGGCTGGCTGAAAAGTATCTGTCAGATTACTGTAGTTACAAAGCTGGGGGATAGTATTTCTAGTGCTGTGGCAAAAGTAGTTTATTTCTTTTTTCAGTTTGTCATTTTACAAAACAAAGCTTCACTCCAAGTATTTACTATACAGAGGGCATTAGTCATTTATTCTGTGCAAGTGTTACTGTTACAGTCTGTAGTATGAGGAAGCCTGTAGACTGCTAGTACCAACCTTTTAGGTGAAATAGAAGATCCCTTGCAACCCCGGTTTTCGCCACAAGCACCAATATTATCGTATGGGGTGTATGGTGTATCAACAAGACGACAAAGGCTCACAAAGGCTGCGGATATCGGTTGTCAAGTCGATCGGCAGGCTAAAAGATTTTAAAGGTTGAAGGCACCTAAGCAAAATCTATGTTTAAGGGCTCTGGCACATAAGGAGATTTGTCGCCGGCGATTTTTAAAACAGCAATTTGGCGACAAGAGGAGCAACAAGACGCCAATGCTAAATCAAGGGAAATCGCCAGTGTCAAAACATACGAGGCTACTTCAAATCGCACACAGACCTTTTTCTGAGCGACTTGAGTAAACATGAGGGGGGGTTAACTGTTGAGTGTACCATGGGTAGCAGATCACCTGGAGCTCAACTCGCATGAAATCTCTTTGTGGGTATTGTCGTGGCGACTTGTCGCCAAAGCACCAGGGGGGAAAAATGCAGGCGACAAATCTCCTCATGTGCCAGAGCCCTAAAACTGAATTGGCAGGTGAAGGTAGAATACCTATTGTTTCTTCCTCCTTATCTGATGATTCAGCCCTTAACGTCAGTGGGGGAAACAAACAATCTTTTTAAACAAAAATCTAGGCAATGCTAAAAAGGCATGCAGCAGAGATTCAGCATCAAAAACCAGGCATTATCAAAAACATGGGTAAATTTAATTTAGTGATCCTAAATATTTAGCTTTGGTAAGATTTTTCATAGACTTGCATCTCCGGGTATTATTGAAAAAGTGTCTTCTAACCAAAGTGTTGGCTTACTGGCTTTTCTTTATGCTGTAGCTTTTGTATGGGAGAGATATTTAAGGCCAACATCCATATTATAAAGACACAAGTCCAACATGGTGGTGCTATAAATCTATGTAAGATGTAGCAAGTTTATAATTTGGCTTGTACCCTTTGTGATTACAAGGTGGGGTTATAGGAATTGGGTTAAAATGCCAGGCAAGTGCTTCAATTGCATGTTTTATTCAAAGGCAACAAAACCCAAGTCATTGGCATGCCAAGATCTGGCCCTCCCACCCGCCCCATGCCAATAGACTGCCAAGATCTGGCCCTCCCACCCTCCCCATGCCAATAGACTGCCAAGATCTGCCCCTCCCCGCCTCCCCATGCCAATAGACTTATGGTTTTCGGTTTTCTCATTTCTTATCTTTAATGTCAGTTCTTTTTTTAGTCCCATTAAATAAAGTTGTCTTTCAAACAGTCAAAGGATTGTTATTCGACCCTGGTTTTATCAATACTTTGAATAGCCCAAAAACAGGTTTGTGGTCCGATTGTCTCATAAGTGAGCAAGAGCCATATTTCAGAACATGGATATCATCCTGATTCCGGCTCTTGTATATCACTTGAGCAGTGTAGGAAGGCGTCCTCTGTTTCTTACTGGTGTCATAGTCATCGGATCCAATATTAAATCTATATGTGGGACGGAAATGGATTTCACCTTCCTTAAATCCTTTGAATATAGATATTCACCTCTACTGACAGCTGATCGTACTGCAGGAGGGACCTCATGTCATTCATTTAGATTTCAAGGCCAAAAATTCCACTAACAGAAGGTTTATACATTTTTAGAAAGAACAGATTCTGGGGAATCCAGAATAGGTAGAACTGTCTGTCTACTCCAAAGTACCAAGTTGCAATGCTTTCCTAAAGTTATTGGCTTTTATCAAAATTTGTGAATTTTTTAAAAAATCCCTTCAAAGCTTCCAGTCTATTGTATCTTATCTCCTACAGGTCATAAAGTAACCAAATAAAACACCCTAAATATGAATGCCAGGGGTCCACTGTTTGATGCCCAATATGCATAGGTGTATATGGCATGTAGGGGCCCCAATGTGAACATACCCCCATATCATTTCTGTTGTTTTAGCTTCTGCAAAAGCTAGTAAAAAGTACACTCTAGTACACTGCAGACCGGTTTTGCACTTCTTGGTGCTCATCAGTGTAGTGCAGGGTTTTCTGATCAGCTTAGGTAGAGCCAGGAGTGGGGATACACAAACAAGTTGAAAGGGTTGAGGAGACGCTTCATATGTATGCAAATAAGTCAAAAGGGATTCTGGGAACAAATTCCTTAAAGGAAAAGTAACACTAAAAAATTTTAACTAGGAAATCTATTCTACCCTCCCCCAATAATTGCCCTATCCTGAAAACCATTTGTTATTTTGGATGCTTTAGTAGAAAATACCTGTAAATAACTTGGCTTCCTGTCATTTGAACAAAGGCGATATGGCGATGCCAGGAAAAGTATCGGGAGATGCATCAACTATGCAGTGATCAATTAATCAAGCCTAGCCTGACTTCTGTAAGGAAGGAGTCAGGCTAGGCTCAATCAATCGATCGCCGCATAGTTGATGCATCTCCCGATACTTTTCCCGGCATGCCATATCGCCTTTGTTCAAATGACAGGAAGCCAAGTTTAACAGGTATTTTCTTCTAAAGCATCCAAAATAACAAATGGTTTTCAGAATAGGGCAATTATTGGGGGAGGGTAGAATAGATTTTTTAGTTACAAATTTTTAGTGTTACTTTTCCTTTAAGGCTCCTAGTGCAGGGTTTTCTGATCAGCTTACACTGATGAGTCACAAGAAGGGTGAAATTGGTCTGTAGTTGGGAATCTGATCAGCTATTATTCTGGCTCAAAGCTTCCAGTTTGCAGCATCTTATCTCCCATGTATCATTAGGTACCAAGCTAAAACACCCTGAATTTGAATGCCAGGGGTCCACTGAACAATTTGATGCCCAATATGTATAGGTTTACCTAAGTATGTGGCATGTAGGGGCCCCAATGTGAACATACCCCCATATGATCTATCATTTCTGTCATTTTATCTTCTGCAAAATCAACACATTTACATCATTATATGTGGGATAACGCTAGTAAAAAGTATATTCACCCCAGAAAGCCATATATTTTTGGAAAGTACACATTCCCCCAAATCTAAAACAGGTACCCATGTCTTTCTACTCCAAAGTACCAAGCCGCAAAGCTTTCCTAAAGTTGGCAATTTTGATAACATTTCCAAAAATCCTCTCAAAGCTTCCAGTTTCCGGCATCTTATCTCCCAGGTATCATTAGGTACCAAGACACCCTGAATTTGAATGCCAGGGGCCCACTGAACAGTTTGATACCCAATATGTATAGGTTTACCTAAATATGTGGCATGTAGGGGCCCCAATGTGATCTATCATTTCTGTCATTTCAGCTTCTGCAAAATCAACACATTTACATTATTATATGTGGGATAACGCTGGTGAAAAGTACACTCACCCCAAAAAGTAATTTCCAAAAATCCCCTCAAAGCTTCCAGCAACATCTTATCTCCCACATAGCATTAGGTACCAAGATAAAACACCCTAAATATGAACCCCAGTGGTCTACTGAACAGTTTGATGCCCATTGTACAAAGGTTTATCAAAGCACATGGCACCTAGAGACCCCCCAAATATACCTTGTGCACACTAATTTCATGGCTTATCTTTACCTAATTAATAAACACATGGCAGTTTTATGAGGGGTAGAAGCTGCAGAAATGTAGCATGACCCCTAAAAACCATATTTTTTTGAAAAGTACACATTCTGACAAATCCAGCATGGGTAAAGAGTCCTTTCTACACCAAAGTACCAATCTGCAAAGCTTTTCTAAAGTTAGTGGTTTTTATGACATTTCAGAAAATCGCATAAAAATGTTGCAGTTTGCTGCATTTATCTCACACAATTTCTTACATACATAGGCAAATCACCCCAAATAGGAACACCAGAGGTCTACTGAACAGTTTGATGCCCAATATGCATAGATATACCAAAGTCTGTGGTTTGTACTAAACCCAAAATGAAAATAGCGCATATGGATTTCTCGCCGCCAACTCAGCTTTTGCACACAGAGCCCCCTGACAGTGTATTATGTGCCGTAAGACCCCTTTACTATACAGAGATCCCCAGAAAACCATATATTTTTGGAAAGTACACATTCTGATGAATTAAAAATAGGTAAAGTAATTTTTCTACACCAAAGTTACACATGGCAAAGCTATGCTAAAAACAGATCAGGAACACTAATACAGGGATAAAAATGCAATAAAACCACAAAAATTGTGCAAATCAATGAAACAACAAAATAAGTCACATGACAGCATAATTAGTAGTCAAAATATCTGATCCAATAGTCATGCTGTCAAAATTAACAGTTTTTAGGAAAAAAAAACAAAAAAAAAGTAGTAAAATGGAAAAAAAAAATGTTTTTAAGTTTTTGTGTATACATGTGGACATGTAAAAGTTGTGTGACAGTGTACAAGTGTGTATATGAGTGTATATAAGTGTGCAAAGCACAGTGGAAAAAAACAAACCTGTGCTAAATTGTGTGCTGTATGTGTGTGTAAATGTATGTAAATGTATATGTGTGTGTAAAAGTGTTTATACATGAAAATAAAATCGCACTTACCTGTCCTGAAGCATGGATCGCTTGCCTGGTCCTTCTGGCTGCAGTCCTCGGGAGGAAGTAGGTGGGAGGCGGTGCTGGGGGGAAAGCTGGAAGCAGTAGAAGCTACAAACGCGATTGCGTCTGCTGCTTGTAGTTCGGTCCTGCAACAATCGCTCGTTGCTGAGGGGGTTGGGGGCACATCTGTCTCTCTCACTCTGTCTGTGACATCATCCAGCCCGGCTACAGACTGGGGAGAAACTTGGTTGGCTGGATGCCCCAGTGCACCTAGGTGTGCCTAGGTTTGGAGTAAAAAAACAGGGGTGGGCCCATCAGTTTATAAAGGGAGCCCCTGTTGTTTTGCCAGCTTTTGGAAGAGAGATCCAAAGTGAGTAGCCAGTACCTATTGTTGTGTCTTCAGACTGCAAAGACTGAAGTCTGCTGGGCTGCTGCTGATTACAAAATCCTCTGTGGAATGTCTGTGTGTGTCCCCTGGTGAGGACAGGTATTGCTCGCTTGCCTGCTATGTGGGAGCAGCCGCCTTTCCAAAGGGGAAGGTACTCTGGTGCAGGTAGCGCTAACTGGGGGGACTTAAGTGCTCTTGGGGAAGGGACTGGACTGAATAAAAAGGGTTGTGGTCTATCCAGATCCAAAGTTGGTACTGGACACCAACAGGGACTGTGCCAGGAGTGGATAGACTGCATGGGTTCCTCAGGGCAGGATAATCAATCAGTTATCCATAAAGTTGTGTTTATACTATTTCAATGGTTATATAAAGTTATCCTTGCTGCAAAGTAGCGCTAATTATTTTTCCTAGTGGAAATCCCCTTGAGGTGTGCTCCTCAGTGTCCACTAGGTGGAGGCACTGTGCTAAAATCCCAGTATCTTTCACAAGAGAACTATAAAAATCTCCTGTTAATCAAGTATACAGCCCAAAGAAATGAGTGTGCCAAGAAAAGGTTACATTGGTCTGGGCATATTTTGGGGCATATTGTAGAGAAAAGTCCCCCAAGGTATATACTGTGGCAGAATGCCCGCAGGGACTCCTGGGACCCTGAGGTTTTGTCTCCTAGATCTACTTTGTAGGTCTTCGCACATATTTTTCAGCTGTTTTAATTGCTCCCTAAGCATTATGTTTTCTTCTTCCAGGTTAGATTGTCTGTGCATGAGATCATCAGTGAAGAATTGTAATTTGTCTGTGCAGTCTTCTTATACATGACGTTCAGTGTGAATGACTTGAACAGCCACTGCAACTGCATCTATAACAGCTTTAGTGAGGGCTTCTGTAAGGTTGATTTGTAAAGTAGCTAGATGGGCAGTCAGTGTGTGGGCTGTGATCTTTATCTGATTCTGATGAGATCTGGTGTTCAATAGCAGTGTGTGTAACCTGGGGCGGTGACTAACCTGCAGAGGAGTGTTGCTGATAGCATTCGTCCTGCTGTAATGCTGCTGGAGAGGAGTGCAGGGCCGGAACTAGGGGTAGGCAGAAGAGGCAGCTGCCGAGGGCGCAACAACTGGGGGGCGCCACGCAGGAGCCTCTCCTCCCTACCCCTAGTCTGCAATCTGTTTCAAGTCACTTCTTATTGCACATCGTCGCCCTCCCCCCCCCGCGTGTTCCATCTGTGCATGCGTGCCAAAATACACGGGGGTGTGCGATGCAGGTGGCCAACCGGGTTGCCTAGGGCACCCCTGGAGGAGTGTATAGAAAGCTCTGTTACAGCATCTTCATCATTGTTGCCATCTTGGATTTGTGTACACCCCTCAACCAGGCCAGGTTTGTTCAAGTATGAGCAGCAACCACTATGGGCATACAGGCACTCAAGCATCTCAACAGGGTTCACAAAGTTTAGAAGTAAATAAGACTTTATTCAAAGCTACATTAAAACATGAAGCATCTCCATAGACTCTACGTGTTTCATGCCCTAAGGGCACTGAATCATGGGCTAATTGTGAGCCACAGGAAGTGGATATTTATAGGAAACACAATCAAATCAGAAAAAATGTGAAAAAACATATAGGACAGACTTAAAGAGACAGTGTCTATCCCTATCACATAATATACAATATGTACAGATAAGATAAAAACAAAACAAATCTCAACAAAATACTTGTAGGGGGGTAAAAACAGCTAGTAGGTATACATATTAAGTTACATAAAAATCTATGTAAATGATATCCAATGAAAATGGATAAAAGAAGCAGTATATATGATTCACCCCAGAGTTCCAGACAGATATTGGCCTAATAATTACATGAGACATTAAATTCAGCATTCATGCCTACTGATATTCTGGTGTTCAAAGTGAAAATCCAGAAGACCTCACGTTTCTCAACCAATTTAAACAAATTGCCACCTCTAATATTCAAGCCTACCTTCTCTATTCTCTGGACACTGAAATATCTCAAATTCCCTGACACACATGAAGAAAAATGTTTCAAACCATTACATATAGTTACATAGGGTTGAAAAAAGACCAGAGTCCATCAAGTACATTAGTCTCTTTATGTGTGTTAATGTCAGATAATGTTTGCAAATCATCTCTTTAAGTTTGGGTGCGGTTTGGCCAACATATTAATTCTTACACCTAAGGCAAGTAATAAGATAAATGACATGCCATGGGGCACATTTACAAAAGCACGAACACTCCGAGCGTATTTTCGCCAAATTTTTCAGCGTCCACACGATTTTTTCGTACCCTGCACGACTTTTTCGTACGCTTGCCGCGAAAAAATCGGAAAGGTTTTACCGCTGTTTACAATGGTTGCTTAATATGATTCACTTTTTTAGTAGCATGTGCAACAAAACAATCGACTATAGAAATATAGCGACACATAATACAAGCAATATATTACATGGCTTGCCATGTTCCCATGTTCTTCTCTTCCCAGAATGCCACAGCCATGTGACCTGTGCTCTGATAAACTTCACACATCACACTTTACTGCTGTGCTGCAAGCTGGAGTGATATCACCCCCTTCTCTTTCCCCCTAGCAGCCAATCAGCAGAACAATGGGAAGGTAACAAGGTAGCAGCTTCCAGCAGATATCACAATAGCATTCAATACTAAGAAATCCAAGTCTGGCTTGGTACTCCTCCAGTTACATGGGAGTAGGAGAAACAATAGATTATCTAAGGCAGTGCTGTCCAACTTCTGTTGTACCGAGGGCCGGAATTTTTCCGACCTACGTGGTGGAGGGCCGATAATGGAAGCCAGTTTTGACCACTCCCCTTTTTGAAACTGCACCCACTTGAAACCACACCCATGTTATCACATGACCATACCCATATTAATGGTTGTAGTACAGCAAAAACCTGCCATACTCTGTCTGCCCTACCCTGCCTGTGTGCCATACTCTGCCTGCCCTACCCTGCCTTTGTGTGTGCCATACTCTGCCTTCCCTACCCTGCCTGTGTGTGCCATACTCTGCCTGCCCTACCCTGTCTGCGTGCCATACTTTCACTGTGTGTGCCATTCTTGGCTGGTTTGTGCCATACTTGGCCTGTGTGTGCCATACTCTGCCTGCCCTACCGTGCCTGTGTGTGCCATACTCTGCCTTCCCTACCCTGCCTGTGTGTGCCATACTCTGCCTTCCCTACCCTGCCTGCGTGTGCCATACTTTCACTGTGTGTGCCATTCTTGGCTGGTTTGTGCCAAACTTGGCCTGTGTGTCCATACTCTGCTTGCCCTACTCTGCCTGTGTGTGCCATACTCTGCCTTCCCTACCCTGCCTGTGTGTGCCATACTCTGCCTTCCCTACCCTGCCTGTGTGCCATACTTTCACTGTGTGCCATTCTTGGCTGGTTTGTGCCAAACTTGGCCTGTGTGTGCCATACTCTGCTTGCCCTACTCTACCTGTGTGTGCCATACTCTGCCTTCCCTACCCTGCCTGTGTGTGCCATACTCTGCCTTCCCTACCCTGTCTGTGTGTGCCATACTCTGCTTGCCCTTGCTGGCACTGCTCCTACAGTCTGCACAATAACTATATATTAAAAAACTTTTTAATTGCAGTACCACCTCAGTATATGTTCTTTTTGTAGTATGCAGGGATTATTTGTGGGTTTCTACTGCTCCTGAGGTGTGAACAGGGGAACAATGGGGGTGATTACAGCCTGAGCCTGAGGTGTGAACACTGCAGGGGTTGAACAATGCAGAGATTAAAAGGTGAGAACAACACAGGGAATTACATATTTAAACAATACAGGGGGATTACAGCCTGAATCTGAGGTGTGAACCATGCAGGGGGGCAGTTAATCACAGTACTGATACCATTTAAAGCTTACACAAGAGTAAGCCATCAAAGCAGCCAGACAGGTGGGGGGCCACACAGAGGGGGGTTGCGGGCCGCATGCGGCCGCCAGTTGGACAGCACTGATCTAAGGGGTAGCGTTGGCTCTTTCTGAAAGCTCAGACTCACAATGCACCGAGTTGGCTGCCTACACAACAATATTACAACTAAAAAAAAAAAACATTTGTTGGTTCAAGAATAATATTTTAAATGGTAGAATGCAGGCCCGGATTTGTGGAGAGGCCACAAAGGCCCGGGCCTAGGGTGGCACAAATTTGGGGCGGCACCAAAATCTTAAAATTTTGCTCCCATACGGAGCAACGGGGACTTCTCCCCACTGCTCCGTATGCAAGTGTGGCCTTCCGCGCATGCGCACGGTGACCCGCTGTTCGCGCATGCACATTCGCGGGGGGGAGGTGGGGCGCAACTTGCGGGGGCGGCCTCAGGGCGCCATGACTGGAAATCCGGCCCTGGTAGAATTAATTATGTGCTATGAAAATCCACACTCACCAGCACAGTCTGGCCTTTCTACTCTGTTCTGCCTGGCACACAGTATTTAGAGAGACTTCGGCACTCTCAACCATGTTCAAAATAGCACAAAAATACTGGCACAACAGGACTTGTTTAAGCGGGATAAATCCTTCTGATTTTTAATAGTAACAAACCATATAACGTTTCGGGGGCATGCCGTCATGTCTGACGAAGGGGCGTGCTCCAAAAACATTATATGGTTTGCTACTATTAAAAATCAGCAGGGTTTATCCCGCTAGTCCTGTTGTGCTGGTATTTTTGTGCTATTTATGTGCTATGAAAACACTGTAATTTAGTAATACATCCCTTTAATATGTAATCAGAAAAATTTATTTATCTTTTGCAAACACAAGCTAACAACAGCAACAGCAAAATAGTTAAACTCATTATTAAAAACTCAGTGTTACAGTGGCTATTTGCAGCAAAGCAAATGCCATAGTATACTATACCAGTGCAAATCCTTTCCATCTCCCTACTACTTGTCTCTTGTTATGGCTTGAAAAATGCTGGCAACCTTAACTGGAATGCAGTAGGGACAACGCTGAACACAATAACAAGCATGAAGTATAGGAAACTAGTCAGACCTGATTTTGATGTTTTTCCTGTTTGTTATTTTAAGAGCACAGATTTACAGAACTGATAAGATTGTAAACTTAATCAACACTGACCTTTCTTGAACATACAAAGACAGATATTGGAACTGCTCATATCTGTTCTGTGAGGTGTATTCTTACCTGATAACTACCATACTAAAGGAAAAGGAGAAGTAAAAGGAAAGTGTTCCTTGCATGTTAAAAAAAATCTGTTTTTTAAAAGCAGCAGGAACAGTAAAAAAATAAAAGATTTTAACATGTATTTATATAACATATACCATTAAGTTTATGGCACATGGGACATATTGATATCTGCCCACTGGTTTGAGTTTAAAAGTGGGCATACATGAGCCGATTCTAGCTGCCGATATTGGTCCCTTAGACCGCCTCGGCAGCCCGTGTATGGGCACTAACGACGGGCCTGCCCAACTGATATCTGGCCTGAAATTGGCCAGACATCAATCGGGCAGATTTAAAAAGCTTTTTTTTTTTAATCAGCTCGTTGAGCTAGTGCTGCCTCCCCAGGGGCCCCCACCCCCCAAGGAGCCCCCACCATGGCCTGACCTCCTCCCCCCCTCAAACGGGCAGAAATTAAACTTACCTTCAGAGTGTCGGAGGAGGGAGATCAGTGGCCCAGGGGAGCGGCTGGCAGAGATCGGATCTGGGCAAGCGGGGCCCACCAGTCCAACCCTGGGCACATTTCTTGGTAAGTTCAAAAAGGGAAGTAAGCTCTGATTAACCCTGACTACTTAAAGTCATCCAGATCAGCCATCTCTTTGGTGCTGTGCAATATTATGAAGACAGCAAGCGCTTATGAGCAAAATGTGTAGTTTCATTGTAATGAAAAGGGGCTTTAGGTTCCTAGAGCACTGGGCTGATCTTTCTTTGGGGTCCACTTTTTACACAGGGGGGGCATATTATATACTTGATATGGAGATCCCACTATAATTCTTCAATAAATAGTGTAACGATCAGACCAAAAATTAGTCTCAACTAAAAAGAAAATGCCAAAATGGAAGGGCTGGAATTATTTGCATGCAGAAAATTATGATTAGAATTACTATAACAGAGAATGGATGAGCGATGAAACTGAAGATGACTATACACTTTTTAGGAGGATATTCAGAAAAATAGAAGCACCCTCAGTGCAAAACAAACAGTATGTTCTTTATTAAACAATAATGGACTTACAAAGAAATAATTATTAAAGGCTTATTAGAATTCTTTACACGCTGACAGAGTGTGACCTGTTCAGTGAAGCACAGCCTTACATCTCCTTTTTATGAGGAAGGGAGTGATTATAAAAGGTGGAGGAGTTTGTCTTTATGCAAAGCCAGAACAACTTATAGCACTAGGGGTTTGTTGAGGTCCTATGGGTAGAAATTTCAACTGGACTAAAGATTACTAAAGAAGGTTATAACTGGTGTAAGCCATAAACCTCACAATATAAGTGTAAAAGACCAGCTATTACAAATGGAAAAATCTTCACATTTAGGTCAAGTCATAATTATGAGTGATTTCAGATCATCCATATATTTACTAGTTATGGGTTGCCAAGTCATTGCAAGCTGTGCATGTTTCATGAAACATTTTATGAAACATTATGAAACTTATGTGTATAAATAACATGCAAGTTAGAAGGTAGAAAGGAATGATGCCTATGTGCCTTCCTCCTGCTCCTAATGATAATAGCAATGATGAACACAGACAGCCATTACCTCCAAGCACTCTCCAACTGGATGAATAGATCAGATCATGTTTCCACCTAAACCTGACCTAGCTCCCTTCCTTTTGTGTGATACAATGATAGCTCATTAACCCTTTATGCCTTTCCAACTCACCAACTGTTCCACATCATTAAGGTACCCTTTCTGAATTGGAAGAGGTGGGGGTTGATTCTCTAGTTGTAGTTATTTTTTACCAGGTGAATTAGATCAGGCATCTGATATCTTGTTTGCATATCATAGAGAACACAATTTCTGCATATGATTTGTATTTCAGTATAATGAGAGATCTGGTCAAAGGGATAAATACTTTAAATGTGTCAATTTATTAACTTCTTACCTGCTAGTGGTTATAAAAAAAGCTCTGCCTGCCTGCACACAGGAGCTCTTGATAACAATGAGATGTGTCTCTGTCTCTGCAGAAAATCTCAGGGAGAACTTTTTTCACTGTTTTCACTCAATTAGTCACTCAATCGGTTATTGAAATCAGTCATGCAGAAATTGTGTTCTCTATGATACAATATGATATGATATGCAAACAAGATATCAGATGCCTGATCTAATTCACCGGGTAAAAAATAACTACAGACAGGGCCTGCTTTCCTGCCTTGTACTTGTTTTTTTCTGTTTTCACATACTTGTTTTGCTTGTGTCTCAATTCTGCTTCCTCCCTGGTCCTCACTCTCCACCTTCTAGGACAAGTGTCCCCTTACAATCTTTTTTTTTTTTTTTTTTTATTATAAATTTTTCATAGGAAATGGGTACAGAAAAAGAAAAAGGGGAGGAAAGGGAAGGGATTAAAGCAGTCAACAAATTACACTTAAAATATATACAATTATCAGCAAAAATTGACAACAAGTCACTTCTAAACACTTAGTAGTATATCTATAGTATCTTTATTCTAGTGGGAGGGAGGTTAGTAGCTTATACCTTTATTTCCCTTTATTTCTTTATTTTTATAATGCAACTAGTTTTAAAAAGATTTTTAAGACAATCTATAACCTGGTTTATAATGTTTGTAAATAATTAATCCAGGGTGACCATACATGCCAATAATATTGGCTCTTATTTTGTAACATAAGTGAAATTTCCTCCATTTTTCTAATCTCTTCGACAGTTACTTGCCATTCAGAGTAAGAAGGAGGAAAGGTTGATTTCCATTTCTTAGGAATTAACGACTTCACCGCATTGAGAAAGTGCAAGGTCAACGAATCGGATAAAATAATATTTTTTTCAGGTATAGTGTTTAGTAAAATTAATGCTGAGTTCTCTAATTTAAGGGACATCTGTGTAATGTCATTAATTGTATCTATTACTTCTCTCCAGTAAGGTTGAAGCAAAGGGCATGTAAGCCAAATATGAAGGTGGGTACCTTCATCTTCATTACACCTCCAGCACATTTCTGAGCTAGTAGAATACATTTTATGGAGTTTAGCAGGAGTATGGTGCCATCTTGTTAACAGTTTATAATTAGCTTCCCAAATTCTAGAAGCTCTAGAGGCCTTATGTGCTAGTCTAAATAATCTATTCCAGATATCCATAGATAATGTAATATTTAACTCCTTCTCCCATGCCTTGCCAAAAGACCAGGAGGAGGTCGACAAAGTATTAAGCAGTAATTTATACATCTTGGATAAAGGTTTATCTAGTGTTTGATTTTTATCTAGTACATTTTCCCATTCTGTTAGAGGTCTATCCCAATGTTTCTGCTTAGATAACTGAATAAAATAATATAGTTGATTATATCTCCAAGTATCCCTGGGATGTGAACCCCACCGTTTCTGGATATCGGCTAAAGGTATCAATCTATTATCCTTAATTAAATCGCCTACTCTAGTGAGCCTGTTATCATACCATTCCCAACTAGAAAAGGAACCAGGTTCCATACTTGGAGTAAAGTTTGGATTATTAAGCAATGGTTGAAGTACATATGGGCATTTAGATAGATTATATTTTTCTTTATTGCTGTGCCATACTTTAAGGGTTGCTTGTATGAGAGGATGTGAGCTTACCTCTACTAGTGTCGAATCATTATTTACCCATAGTAGATTCTTAAGGGGGCAAGGCACGAAGGATTGTTCTAGTTCTATCCAATCCTTCCTATCCTTGCCCCAAGTCCAATTTAACAAACGTGTTAAATGGTTAGAGATGTAATACAATTTGGTATCTGGAAGTGCCAAACCGCCCTTATCCTTAGGAAGTATAAGAAGATCATATTTCAGTCTCGGTTTTTTGCCGGACCAAATGAATCTTGATATCATGGATTTTAATGATGTAAAATATGCTTGTGGTAGGTGAATTGGAAGTACTTGTAATAGATAAAGAATCTTAGGAATAAATGTCATTTTAACGGCCTGGATTCTTCCAAACCAAGATAGGTGTAACTTTCCCCATTTTTCTAATAATTTCTGGAGGGCTGTCATTAAAGGGATGTAATTATCCTTATAACAATTTCCCAAATCTGAATGTAAGTCTGAATGTAAGTGTCCCCTTACAATCTAAATAGGCCTTTGGCCTTGACACTGGACAGATGCATCATAAGATCGGATCAAAATTATGCCTTTTTAATCAATAATCAATTTTTTATTGCCAGTAAGAATTCTAACATGTCACTTTATGATGTACCTACTGTACATACTTGATGAGTCTCCTTGCTGAATGCATTGGTAAGAGGCATAATAATAATTTATAATTAAATTTTTTTATCAAGACACAGCTGTCAATGTCTTCTTATATATGTGGCACACACATTTGATTTTTAAATGTAACAGCCAGAATATTTTTTTATTGCAGACAGTGCTAAGTTGCACAAAGACATAGTATTAACATAATTAGTAAGAAAATAACCCTTTGGCAGTTATTTTCCTTTTTACACAGTAACTAAAAACTTTGATACAACATCTGGGAATTAACAGAAAAATAATACATTTGTTTGTACAATGAATTGAAAGTATCTCTATTTAATAAAAAAAAGAGCAGTTATTGTCACTTTGAGTTCCTTAATACATTATGACTAATCCCCAAGTTGCCTGCAATGGTCTTTCAAAAATACTCTGGCGTCAATATATTTTTCTTTGTCTTTTACTGATTGCAAAGAGTTTTGAAAAATGAGTGGGTGAGAGGACTACAATACCCTGAAATACTTTGTAATGATTACTATAATTCTAAAGACATCAATTTAATGTGACGTAACCTATTGTAGGAAAGCTAATGTTTCTTTGGCATAAAGTGATGCTCTGTAATTTTCTGGAATGCACATTAGTCTCAGAAAAATGTACTTTTAAAAGGAGCTCATCCTATTCTGTTTATTTGTGCATATTATATAATCAAATGACACTGCATTGCAAATAGACTTTTCCTCATATGTCAGTAAAACATGACAGCATTCTGTTTATTTCATTGTTTCTTGTTTCATCATTGGTTCCAGCTTGAGGAAGGTATTTAAATGTCCTCTTGATAGGATTACCCTGATGATAAATGTACTTTTATTTAAAAATTGAAAGGAGAGAAATAGGCAAGGATATTTTAAAATAAGAATCTCATTGGTTTAGGATGTTTTTCTCCAACTTTTATAAAGTTTATTTAAAGAAAAATTTGCATGTGACTTTGCAATTAAGAAGATAAAACCAAATGCAGTCCATTTTGATGCCTGCTAGTGACTAGATTTCTACCGATACTTGTAGCTATCATACAATATCACTTGACAAGAGTCTTACACTCAGTATTGTTGATACAATCAATAATCCTAAGTCTTTACCAGGCCCTGTGGTCAAGGGTTTTGCCATAGCCATCCATAGTGAGAGATGAAACACCACCTAGATTAGCATCAATAGCTAAAGTACCACCCAGATCATGAGCTGGATTTGAAGGACCACCAGGAGCTGGAGCTGAAGGACTGGTGACCTAGATCAGCAGCAGGAGCTGAAATACCAGATGGATTGGTGTCAAGACAACTACCGAAGTCAATGGCAGATCGATTACCACAGACAGCAGCAAGATTACCAACAGTAGTAGCATGGTCAGATCTGAAGGTTAGGGCAGACAAGCCCTCAGGCCTGGAAGCCAGGGCAGACAAACCCAAATCCAAACAACGGATTTACAGCACAGTTATTAGGACAGAATCTCAGTAACTTGGATGGCTTGTTCTCAGAGAAAAGGGCAGGGATCCAAACCAGGGTATTATAAGAAACATGCTTAAATAGCCCCTTTATTGGGCTATTGCCTGCAGCTGGATCACAGGTGGTGTTAGGCTCATGCGACACGTGGCGTAGGGCTGATTTTTCCGGCAAGCGTTTTTCAGCCCTATGCCTGCTACTTGTGCCTGCACCCGAATGAATGGAATACGCTCGGATGCAGGCACATGTAGCTGATATATGCATGAAAACGCTAGACTTTGCATTCTCTCACGTTTTCATGCGTATATCGGCTACATGTTTACGCGTTTTTCCGCTTGCCGAAAAAATCAGCCCTACGCCACGTGTGGCATCAGCCTCAGACATTGATTTAACTACCAGACCTAAACCACACTGCTTCCTGTAGCTCAACCTGGAGGAGTACTGGCCAGTACACCTCTGGTCCCTGGTTCTAAATCAGGGAGAATTCCTCACACACTTATGACTTTGTTGAGTGTTTAAATTTTTTTTTTTCAAATTAAAAAAAAAACTTCAAAATATGGTTTTTATTTTAAATACACATTTAATTACATAAACATACATTTAGATCAAGAAAACAATAAAGAGAAAAAAAGACAGATGAAAGAAAAGTGGGAGAAGCTAGGGTAGAGCCTGGGAGGGCAACTATGTTGGTAGGGGGTTGCTGAGAACCAGTCCAATTCTGGGGCCTGGTGGGTCAGCCAGGTCACCCAAGGGCGGGCCAAGCCGACCAGGCACCCTAGGCAACCCTGTCGGCCACTCCCCGTTCAGATCGCGCCCCCCCCCTGCACCTCTCCACCCCCCCTCGCTTTTGCTTTGGCGCGCATATGCCGTTAGGGGGGGGAGAGAGGTGCAGTGGGGGCACGATCCGAATGGTCATTGCCTCCACTGCTAATGACAAGCGGCGGGGGCAATGAGAGAGGAGGAGGACCAGGGGTAGGCAGGAGAGGCTCCTGTCTGGCGCCCCCGAATCGTTGCGCCCTAGGCAGCTGCCTCTTCTGCCTACCCCTAGTTCCAGCCCTGAGGTCACCCATATAGCATCAAATTCGTCTGGACAACCACAGGCTATACACATCAGTTTTTGCTTAGGTAAAGAGTCACTGACCAGTTTTTTCCAGAAGGCCAGTGAAGGAAGAGCTGTCGCCTTTCACTTCAGAAGATTGGGTTTTTTTGTATAATAAAATAATTGCAGATAGCTGAGTTTCTCATAGCTGCCCATATATAGAGGAGATCCAAAGAGAGTATATTGGGAAAGGCCAGGGTATTCTCCACATATGTCCTGAGTCCCTGTATAATTGGGCATTCCCAGAATACATGAAAGAAAGTAGCCTACATCATTTGAGCACTTTGGCCATTGGTCACAAGCTCCTGAGTAAATGCCTGCAACCCTCTGAGGGGTCAGATAGGCTCTATGAATGAATTTGATCTGAATGTATCTATCTCTGGCTGACATAGTCAATTGAGACACTGTTAGAATTGCAGGGTGAGTTGTTGGCTGGCTGGTGAGGAATGAGTTAACATGCACTGGCCACGCAGCCTATCAGAGCCAGGCATAGGTTTGTTAAACCCCCTGCGTGGACTCCCCCTTGCCAGTTCAATCAAATCTCTCACACAGCTAGTACCTTTGCAAACTTTCAGCATTACCTGGGAGCTGTGAGTAGTCACAATAGTTTTAAAACGTTTGCCTAGCAAGCCGGCAGCTGCACCCAGGAGCTGAGCAGTGTGTGTTGTTACAATTGTTTCCAAATCAGCCTAGCAGCAATCCTGCTGACAAGGAGTCAGACTTGCTACTTTGTTTCGGGTCTCAAGCAAGGGGATCCAGTAATAGTGTAACTTTTGCCTTATAACTCTGTCTAGTGCTTCCTTCCACATTTGATTGTTCAGACCTTATGTCTATTAAGGTTTTTACCCCTGCCCATGTAGCTGTATCCAGCACTGTACTGAAGTGAGTAAGGAAAATTTCCCTGAGGCGGGTCCATTTGGACCATACTGTATAGTTTAGTTTTTAAGCATTTTTGAAAGGTGGCTACTACAGTTTTCATAGGTACAGTGGTTGTGTAGTGCTGGGAGATACCCTATATGGAAGCTTGGCTAGGGCTTCAAGAGATACACTAACCACAACCTCTAGCACAGCTGTCATATTGTCTGTTCTAGGTGCCAGTCACCAGTGGAAAAAAAACTAGCTGTTTGCTAGGAAATAGAGTAAGAAGTTGGGCAGGGCAAGTCCCACTCTAGTTGCAAAGGCTTGCAAGGTGATGAAATCTGGGCCTCTCCCCATTCCATATAAACCCCCTTATTATTGTATCTAAATGTTTGAAGAACAAGAAATGTAGAGTTACGAGGGGTTATGGAAGACTTATAGAAATTTTGGTTAAAATATAATTTTTAGAATATTAATTCTACCAAGAACCATCAGGGGAAGGCTAGACAGTATAGGGGTGATATTTCATTGTTTGTACTGTTTCCAGTCCTTCTTAATAATGATGCCTTGGTATCTGAACGTATGTGCCACTTTCAGCATGTGTAAGGTGGAGGGACTTCCAGGTGGGAGCAGATCAATGGGAAAGAGTATAGACTTGGAGTAGTTCACCTAATGCCCAGAGAAGGTACAAAATTCCTTGAGCTCTCATATCAATGACAGCAAAGAGTTCCCAGGGTTTGCCAGGAAGATGAGCATGTCGTCTGCATACAACAGACTGCCCCCTACTTGTAGCCATTTGATGTCAGGGTCTGAGCAAATGCATATTGCTAGCGGCACTATGGCTAGGGTGAACAGGAGGGGTGACTAGGGGCACCCCTGTCGGGTACCTCAGAAGAGTGGAAATGAGGCAGATACTTGCCTTCTTATTTGACTTCTGGCTTGTGGGGAGAAGTATAGAGCTTGCACCGAGGATCTATAGTGGGGCCCAAAGCCATATCTGCTGAGTATTTTCCACAGGTAAGGCCAAGCCACTGTGTCAAAAGTGTTTTCTGTATCGAAAGCATTTATTCGATTACCTGAATTGCTATGTTGCACTGATAGTTTGGTGTACAGCTGCCGCAGATTCACATTGGTGGCCTTGGCTGGCATAAAGCCAGTTTGATCTGGATATATCAGATACCCAATAACTGTTTGCACCCTAGTGGCTAGTATTTTCCTTAATATTTTTATATTGCAGTTTAGTAGGGAGATAGGTCTATATGTGTTTCCAGGTTTAGGAATTAGGATGATACTGTATGTGCTTAGAAGGGATGCAATAGGACTTTATTAGATACTGTACTGAACAGTTGTTTGTGCTTGGGAGAGATCATTCCTTCTGCCTGATGACTTCCTAGGTGCCAGTGTGCCAATAGCTGCTGCCACCTCTTCCATGGTAACGTCTTATTCTAAGAGTTGGGCGCTTTCAACTGAATTTCTAATTGGTTCAAGAAGGGTGCCATTTTGTGGACCTTAAGATTAGGTGGTACACTATATATGTTCTGTTAGAAGCACCTGAAGCATTCTATGTTTTCAGTCTTGCGACTCTCTGCTATAGTGGGCGTAAAACTGTTCAAAAAGGCTTTCCACTGGCAACAATAGAAGTCACTGGTGGAAAGCCCTAGCATTCCAAACTACTGATAGCTCAGCTGTCCCACTATTGGTGTTCCAATAGGGGTCTCATTGTGATTCTGTGGTTAAAAGGTGCTCCCTACTGAAGTCATCTGCTGGTTCTCTCACGAGCAATTTGGGCAGGGTCTGTTTGCCAGACATTCCGTTACTGCGTCTAGGTGGTCAAAGAAGTGCTACTTGCAATTTTCTGGCTGGGAACAGCATAGTATAGGTGATCCCGGCATACTGCAGGTCATCCTTCTTTTCTGCAGCAGCATCCCAATCTCTGTAATTCAGGAGTTTCATCAGAAACACTTTCTTTGGGCGGATTCAACCATAAATTGCGGTGAAAAGATATCTGAGCCCAGCATCTCTTTCTCTACCATACATAGTGGAGAGCTGCTAATGGAAGCCAGTTTTGGCCATAATAATATTAAAATATTAATATTATTATTAATTATTATTAATATTAAAACCGCACCAATTCAAACCACACCCATGCTATCACAAGACCCTGCCCACATTAATGGTGGGAGCACAGCAAAAACCCAAACGCTTGGTCCTCACTGCAGGGATATCAACCATCATTCATATACAAAAGAATTATATTATGTGATATTAAGACACACCCTTAAATCCATATGCCACCTCCTCCTTCCCTGTGGATAGCACAGCAACCCCCAGCACATAATTACACACCAGGGACCCTTTGCATATTATTTCCTTCTCTTCACCAAGGGAAATGGAAGACACTGAATATATTTTCAGTTCCTTATAATACTAGGATAGTCACCTGCCTGTCCCATAAGGACCGTTACCAACCAACATGATCTATCAATAAACCCAAGTCTCTGCTCCCCTAAATAGTAAACTTTACAAGTGTAGGTAAGATTACAGCTCTCACCACGATTTGTTACTACAGTCACTTCCTCCACAGCATTGTATGCCATTTTTCACTGCTACCTGACTTTGCCCCATTAACATCAGTTGGATGCACCAGGTTTGAGGTGACAGGGTCAGACTGTCCACACAAAAAAAATTGTGTGGTGTGTTAAGTAAATAGAGTAGATTTAATCAAACAGCATAGTGTTAGATTTCACAGTTCTATTCAAGATTCCCCAAACTATCATAATGGAACCTAAGACAAGAATTAAGGGCCTGGACACATGCATGAAGGGGATGTTGGATATAATCTATGCAGCATTTGAATATGCAAGCATGATGTAAATAATGTATTTACTACAGTGAAATATAAATATCTATTTTACAAAAAGGATGAACTTTGGACATTTATCTTTTTTCAGCCTCACCTGTACTGTTACTGTTGTGTAAACCAAAATTCAAGTAAATGAGAACAGTCTATTTTTTGTAGGAACATATGGCAAAGAGGGAAAGGAAACTATAATTTAATTTTCTAAAGGTCATGATATGAGCAGACATGCAGACTGACACATATTTTCATAGCTATTCCATAAGATAAATTATTACTAGTTGAATGCCAAATGAACAAAAGGTATAGGAAGGGAAGAAAATGCAGCAAAGGAATTCCAAAAACAGCAAAGGCTTTATAAAAGTCTAATTGTAAAAATAGATCTCTGTCAATTGCATGACTTCCTTGTGTACCTTTATAGCAAAAATGTGTTTTTCTTCCCTGAAAGGTACATTTGAATTATGAAGTATCACAAGAACTTGTTGTACTTGTTCCTTTTGATCCCTTTTCCAGTGACATCAGCAGTCATTATTTTTTAAGAATGTTGGGTTCTTTAAACAATTAGTAGTGCATATGTTTGTGCTGGCAGCTCTAGAAACCAGTTTTTAAAATATTCTGAACAGGGGGTCCAATTTTAACTAAATTTCAATCAGAATTCCCAGTTTGGGAGATACCGACATAAATGCATTGTTGTAATTCATGTATTGAGTAGGTTCTGCCATTTTAGCTGATATCGGGAACACACAAAGGGCCATACAGAGCTTTTATTTGGGTCATAATTTCAACTGCTGCTCATTTTTTTTTTTGTAGGTGCTAATTTGCAATCTTTCCATCACTGCTGCTAATCGCTTACCCATTAATAACCAACCTTACCACCTGCAATAAATAAATAAGAAAATAAATAAATAAAACAGGTGAAAATGTTGTCATCTTTGAATAAGGTAAAAACTGCAGGAAATGTATCAGATCTAATGTTTTCTGACAGCCTAACTCATTTCTAACCATGAAATGGGGATGTACTAATGTATGGCTGGATGGATATCTATACAAAACTACTAGGATACACAACTATGTACAATCTCTTGTTTTTTGGTTTACTTGATTTAGATCTCCAGTTGCTATGTATATGTTTAATTTTTAAATGTACCACAGTGTCTCAATCTCCCACACATGATTTGCAGTAGTGATGTGCAGGTCAGAACCAAACCTGGCCCTAACCCGCAAAATATTGCTATTGTAGGACTCACATCAAAGGCCTACCTGTAACTTCTTACTCTGTAAATTTATACATGTAACTGCCACTTTAAATACATGTAATGTTCCTTCGCTCTTCAGTATGGCTCCTGCCTGCCTCACAGAAAAGTACAATTAGCTCAGTGTTTGAGCGCTTGATCGTTTCCTGTTTCACCTGAAGGTGACGCTGCTGCTGCGTTCGCTCAGCTTTAACCTGTGTCTATACGACACTGAGCTGAGAACAAAAATAAACGGTGCCTACAAGGGAAGAGAGAAATAAGCCGACACCTCACACCCTATTTTCTAATGGCTATTTAGCCCGTTGTGCGCTTTCAGTCCTTGGTTGCTGCTTGAGAAGGCGGGATTGCACGTTGGGCACTTAAATCGCTTCTTCTGCTTGGTAAAGGGCGCGTTTTCCTGTTTTACCTTCACTTGCTCCGCTTGTAGAGCTTGTTGATGAGAGGATGAAAGGAAAGTTTATCTGATCTTTATTAGCGCATACCGTATCCGCCCAGCTTCTGGGACTGACCCACACGTGTTCCGCACTCGGTGCTACCGTACGAACAGCATATCCCTGGAAGTTGTCCTGATCGAACCTGTCGGATTACAGGAACTTCCCAAGAACTTTAGCAGAAAGATCTCCCAGGGACCTGCAGCTAACACCGCAACAGCAGGTAATTGAACCTGAATTCCATCATACCTTTATTACGATACAACTCTCCAGCATCCAAAGCAAACGATTCTGGGAGTTGTAGTTCATAACAGGTTGGCTGTTGTTTTGTTCTCCCAGCTAAGTAACACTATAAAGCGTTAAACATGAATTGAATACAGCAGTTAGGCTAATCAATATCAATTCCTTTGCACCCCAATGATATCAGGGTCGAAAGGTTGTCAATGTGTAAAATGAATGACGTTTTATATTCAGTTCATGCAGGTATCCCGATCCACTGAAGGGCATGGGGCAGATGCAGGAATTAGCAACTGATTTTGAACGTGTGCCCATGCTGAAGATATTTTGATTTATAGGGAGCAAAATAGTTATGCTTTGTTGAGCTCTCCAGTTGCCAGATAAATCTGCTGCCAGACACCTGTTTAGGGTTCCAGGGGCTAAATCACGGTTTCCTTTATCACCTTCTCTGACAGGTTAGTTGTTTTGTGTGAGCTATAATACTTTCCAACACACACATTAGACCTGCATAATTGTGCATAGCCCAAGGGAAGAGTTTTGCTACAGTTTCTAGATTATATTAGATCACGGACACCTTCTGAGCAGCAAATTGTACACAATCAGCTCGGTTAGATGGACATTCTATAGGACAATTCCTGTGAACATGGCTTACAAAAGCAAGACTCTGTTGCCTGTATTAAGATAGGTAGTATAAATAAATAGCTCAAGTTGGCTGTATGCCATTATAGGTTATATAGCTCTCACAAATGGTCCCACTGTTGACTAAGTAGAACTGTGGATTAGAAATGAAGGCATTATGCAAATCTCTGCTTCGAATGCCAGTTCACATGTAAGCAGGTTAAGGACCTTGATGGGATATAATGCTACAGTGTGGCAGGTCTTAATTAGGGTTACAAATACACCCCATTATTGGTAAAAATCTCTACATCTCTATTTTTATAACATTCCCAGACATGGGAGTTGTAAGATGTGCAAGATGTATATAATGGGAGTCAAATATAAACAACAAGCAAATTTGCACCTGTGTAGTAACCCATTGCATCCAATCATATGATTGCTTACAGTGTTAGGATAATGCCAGACAAGGCATAGGGTGTATATTTTTGGCAAGCGGAAAAGCGCTTGCTGAAAATACTGCCCTATGCCTCCTACATGTACCTGGACCCAAATGAATGGAATACACTCAGGTGCAGGCACATGTAGCCGAAATACACATAAAAATGTTTCTGTATTTCGGCTACATGTGCCTGCACCCGAGCGTATCTCATTAATTCCAGTGCAGGCACAAGTATGAGGTGTAGGGCAGTATTTTCAGAAAGTGTTTTTCCGCTTGCCAAAAATATACGCCCTAAGCCTCGCCTGGCATTAGCCTAAAACCTGCGGCTGGCTGAAAAAAGCTAATTATTTATTAGTTGCTATGAGTTACTACGCAGAGTAAAATTTGTCTTGTGTGTATACTTGAGCACCAATTGTCTTTCAACCTAAGCACTGGACCTTCTCCCCCATTAACTATTACTACTGATGCTATTCCAGCAACCCTGTTTATTCAGCACTCTTGCATGGAGTAACCCTTGTCTCTTCCTTTTCCTTCTTCTCATCATTCATTGATCATAATAATGCTGCTTTCAAATTCTAATCCTTTGTGATAGCAGAGCTGTCAACCAACCACATGTCAAGAGGGAGATGATGATCCACTCCAGGCCTTTTTAAATCTTTATTTCATGTTACTATTTAGTGTGAAGAGGAATTCAGGCCTAAAAAAAGCAGTACTGGATGATTATCTCCCTTATGAGATGGAGTTAGTTGACAGCTCTGCAATATATTGATGAATGAGAATTTAAATTATGAAGGGGCAAAGTTGTAAACTAAGAGAACCTTTGCATTGATTTGCTGGTATTGTTTTGTAGCATATCTCTCAATAAGGAACTCTTGCAAGTTGAAAGTCATCAACATTTCCTATCACACCTTTTTAAAGGAGAAGGAAAGTCCTTTTGGCATTTTACTGCCAATAGATTTGCCACATTAGTGCCACCTAGAACAATATATTTATTCAGCAGGAAGCTTTACTATACCTGACTAGAGAGCCCTAGAAGCTCTCTCTGATAGCAGCTGCCATTTTAGATTCTTCTTGGGAGCTTCCTACTGCCAGGGCCGGAACTAGGGGTAGGCAGAAGAGGCACAAAGATTGGGGGGGTGCCAGGCAGGAACCTCTCCTGCCTACCCCTAGCCTGTGCTCCCTTCTCATTGCCCCCGCTGCTTGTCATTACTCTCCCCCATGCTTGACAGAACTGTGCATGTGTGCACATGTGGGGGGGGGGGGTGCAGGGGCAAGGTGGCCAACTGGGTTGCCTAGTTTTTGCCTTAGTTTTTACCTTTCCTTCTCCTTTAAATACAATGAAATGAAATGTAAAGTCACTGGCCATTGCTAGGTTTTTAGGCAACCTTTTCAGTTACTTGAATAGCTTACATTGTACCCCAGAGAGGCTTCTTTAAAAATTGCACCAGCCTAGGTTTTCCATTAAAGGGTAGTGTGTAGAATCCAAAAGATTTTGTTGATTTTCACATTGCTGAAGTGTTAAGGACTTTTAAACCATGGTCCTAATTACAATATTCTATGTATGTCTGGCTGTGAGTAGGATGCAGATGTTTTTGCTCAATGATTTGTAACTTATTGGTAGCTTATTTCTAGTATATGGAAGTGATAGATCAAAAACAGGAGTCCTGCTGTTTTCACAATAAAACATCACTTTTCTGGATTTGACCAAATACTAATAGAGGAAAACCTGTCACTTTGAGTTATCCAGTGCTTTAAAGTCACATGAGTTTAATATTTCAGATTCTTAAATGGTCGATCTAAATCCTGTAAGAAATTGTTGGATTTGGCCAACGTCATCCCTGGGACTGGTAGATCCATATAATAAACCAAATCTAGAAACCTAATTTACATTTTACATATCAAAGTTGGGGCTGAAGGCAGTAGCTGCGTGGGCTTTCTGCCACCATATTTGTGCCAGTGTAAAAATTACATACTAACACAGAGTATAAATGTATTAGTAGTTAGCATGGCATACAGAGAGTATATAAACCAGCCGTAAGAGGATTGCTGAACTATGTGAACCTAAAAAGCAGTTTCAGGAAGGGTGTGTCAAAAATGAAGTGGAGGGGGGTGGTTCATAGACTGTAAATCAGAACAGGCAGAAAGTAACATTTGTACACACCATGCAAGAGATTACATACTAAGAAGCCATAAAATAACATAATAATAAGTCAGGAAACACAATAATAAGTCAGGAAACACAATAATAAGTCAGGAAACACAATACAGTGTATAACACACAGCACCCAGACACCTGATAGGCCAGTGAACTGTACACTAACAAAGATTTAATAAAAAATGTAAAGTTGATGGGACATGTAACCTATTAGCTTTTCTAGCACAAAGGTAAGGGATGTCCATGCAGTATTGAACTCACACTGAGAGTAGGAACTGATGGAAGAGTAAATAAGGGGTATATTTATCATGCTGTGTAAAAAGTGGAGTGAAGCATTAGCAGTGATGTTCGGATTTATTTTTTGTCTCACTGGGCCAGTGACTTTCAGGTGGCCCATTGTGGTTTTATGTAGGCAAAATTTTCATGCTCACTACTCATGTTAAAATGCCATGTGTTAAGGTGAGGTTAGCCCACTGACAACTAAGGTGCAGGCGATTCGTTTAGGAGCCTAAGGAATACAAGGTTTCAAGGTTATTAACCTGTGTGTTTGGGCTACTTTATAAAAAAAAAAAAGGGCAGTGGGCAAAAGTTAAACACTAACCCATGTATTATTGGTCTTCAAATATGATTATTTTATTTAAAAGTTCTAAGATTTTTTTTTAGGTTGTCTCATCTAATTTTTTCTTAGGCTAACATCACACTTGGCACCAATCCGCTCAGATTCTGAATTTTGGGCTGAAAATGTGCACTGAAATCCATCCCATGTGAATCAACAGACAAATGCCATGCCTGTCAGAGCTTACTGAACACAGGGTGGATCGGACTGTATTTGCATTTTCTTTTAGCAAAGAAAAAAGGCAGTCGTATCCGTTTCAGGCCATAGATTCCTCCATGCGATCCCTGAAAGTATAGATAAGTGGTTGTTCACCATAGAATTGAACTTTTAGTGTGGTGAGGAATGCATAATTCTAAGAAAATATGCAGTTGTTTTTCATTTTTGTATTCTAAGTGTTTTTTGATATATGAAGTTCTAAAAATTGGGGTCATGTTGACACACATATGATAAATTATTTGGTGCGGCTTGTGAACAAGTTTTATAACTTTTATTTTGATCAGCACACATATTACTGCATCACATGCAAGTACATGCAGTGAACATGACATTATGGGCCCACTTTTATTCTAGAATTCTGGGAAACAAAACTGCATTGTGGTAAATATTTTACTTTATCCTATGCAAATGAGGTTTATTACAGCTCTTAGACTTGAAATTTAAACTATTTGGTTGCTAGAGGCCAGTTACCTGAGCAATCAGAGAACAGTTTTGAAAGTAAAAGATGCCGTAAAATAAAAAACCTAAATCATAAAATAATAAGAACAACATTGAATGGAAAGCCAAAAGCAGAAATGTTTGTAAATTGCTGGAGTCAGTGACCAGGACAATCTAGAGATTATTTGCAGTTAGCTCTCAGGAAAGAAGCACAATAATAAGACTAATTATAAACTAATTATTAGCATAAGTTCAATAAGTTTATTAATCTTCTGATGAATAAAAAAGTGTTTTTTTAAATCCATTGGTTTAAATAATAATGTTTCTCAAAATGACCATGCACAAGTGGATTACAAAGATTCTCCTTAGTATCAAAAAGTGGGGTAAACTTGTGTGATATAATTGTATCAATAGATGGTAATAATGTTACTTTATTTAAATGTAATTTCTCTTTTGTAATACATGGGGTGAAAAATAAGCCAGGAAAGTTCTGTACTCAACTGGATGCTTTCCACATTTTTAACAAATAAGTAGTGCAAATTTGTTTGGATTTCCTTGACCTCTTTGGGATGACGAGATGGAAAATGTAACCAAGCCAAGAAATACAACAACACATCCAGCGCAGAGCTACTTTATGAGCCTGTTTTATAACTATGGTTTGAGCTTTAAAATAATTGCTTTCTCTGCACAGCAGTTCAGTAAAATTAAATCAATCTCTGGTCAGTAGAAATTTCTATATGAGCCACAAACTATTTGTCAAATATCCCCCTTCCTTCTTTACTGTGGTACTTTTCTTTGGCCAGAAACCTTCAGTTTCTCAATTCCTTACTTGCCTTTTGCGGGGTCTTGCAAGTCACAACAGACATTAGTAAAAAAAAATGGTCAATGGTTGTAACATACTCATTCTTTTACATCTCATTTTTGGTACAGACAGTAATAAAATGTTGGTTAAAGTGCTAAATCTAAGCATAGAACATTTGAAACTACAGTAAATAAAATGAACACTTAAGGCAAAGGAGAATGTACAATTTATAAACAATAGGTTTGATTTCAGGCATTTTGCCTGCTGCAGCTTATAATAGCCTGATATATCCTTCTATTGTCCTTGAAAACAATTCCCTGAAAGCCCTGGTTCAAGTGCAGCCAACCTGGAAATGCTAAAGTGTATGTTTTGGGGCGAAGAACCTTCTGAAAGAAGCTTGCATAAGTGCTTTCAGGTGTTCACTTTTATCAAGGTTTCTTGATAACCTTGAGTTCGATTAGGTAACGCTGGACTACATCTCCTCATAGGTAATCATCTGTGTGGTTAAAAACTGCCTGTCCACGTTTTAGAACATTGAAATGGGGGAAATAAACTAATTCCCACCCACCATGTCATTTCCCTGCTCCCAAGTTCTGAAACTGGACAGTCGTTCCAAGAGGATGCAACAAAACAATGCCAAATACTGATCTGTGTGCTATTTTCAATGCATTAACATTGGATTTGTCAAAACACACATGAAACTCTTCCCTGTTGGTTGCAATTTCATCAAAATGGAACGCCCCCTCATAGCCACATTTACACAGGAATTTTGGGAAAGAATGCTGCATTGTGGGTAAAGAAAACAGGGCAAATTGATCCCTAAATTACACTTTGCACACTCTGCTGTGTGGTTGTAAATTACTCTTTCTGACTTTTCTCTCTCCCTCTCTCTTTCTGGTATTGGTGACCCCTGAAAATTCTGAAAGCAGGAAAGTATGTTTATCCGAGCACCCAGGCCCAGATTCTGCTTAAATACGGAGCAATGGGGACCAGATGCACAGAAACTTCAGCATGTCCTCTCCCCACTGCTCCATATGTGAGTTAAGTGGGCGGGAGGGGATGGGCAGAGAAAAGGGGTGGCCTCTGGGTGCCATGTCATTAAATCCAGCCCTGTGAGCACCGATGCCTGTACAGATTCTTATCTGCTATAGTTACTAATGGATACAATTTGGAACGTGTTACTATACCTATATATATTCTAGTGCCGTTGATCTTTTCTACTGGAGATGCCCACCTGCCTCCCCTAGTTCACTCCTTACAAACCCCTGTCACTCTCGAGCATTACCCAACCCCCAAAGTGTGCCATAACCTAGGAACAGGTAACTAAGCAGTTACCTGGGGGAAGGAAGGGGGGCACGTCGGTAAGAAAAGAATAGCAGCACTGCAGTTATATAGGCATAATGGAACATAGGAATTGGAACGTGTCACCTTCTCTAAAAAAGACCACAATTCATTGGACTTGTGTCGAAATTACAGTCTGCCTATTGTAATTAAAAGAAAAATCCATATTTTCCCATTTTCTGCCATTATAAAGCATTCATTTGATCTTTATCTACCTTAATATAATTTAATTTATTCATTTATAAACTGATTGGTCTTTTTTGGTGAAGGTCTTTAGAAAATTGCAGAAATAATTTGGCTTGTCTGAATTGTGTGAATGAGTGAATTTTCAATTTTCAAAGAAAGACCGTATGGTCTTTCTTCCCCAAGGAAAATACTCTCTTTTTACTAAGTTAGGACTGACACAAGGACACTGCCATTAACAAGCATATCAGCTTATGCATACTTTGTACAAGGCATGTAAATTAATGTGTCTTTTTTTACTAAATGCAGACATTTTTCTTCAGTGTGTACAAGACTGACATCTAGTTTTCACTTAGCTATTTAATGGAGTGCTGGGGTAATGTGTATAAAAAACTTTTTACATAACTTGCATGCTTGGTTGCATCATTGTTCCTCTAGCTGAAGGTTGCCATAGGGCAAGACAGCAAGTACAAGGCTCAGATGTGCTCCCCAACTTTTTCCTCTGAATGACATTTTTTAAGTTAAAGAAGATCTAGTTTTCTCTTAAAGCTGTATAGTGGAGCACTGGGGGAATGTGTACAGCAGAAAAACCCATATGCATGGTTGTTCCCTTTGCTTAAGGTCCACGTAGAGCAGTGCTGTCCAACTGGCGGCCCTCGACCCCCCTCTGTGTGGCCCCCCACCTGTCTGGCTGCTTTGATGGCTTAACTTGTGTAAACTCTAAATGGTATCAGTACTGTGATTAACTGCCCCCCCTGCATGGTTCTCACCTTAGATTCAGGCTGTAATTTCTCTGTATTGTTTAAAAATGTAATCCCCTGTGTTGTTCACACCTTTTAATCTCTGCATTGTTCACCCCCTGCAGTGTTCACACCTCAGGCTCAGGCTATAATCACCCACATTGTTCACCAAACCCCTGCCAGGTTCACCTCCCACAGGCAGCATAGGGCAGGCAGAGTATGGCACATAGGCAGCATAGGGCAGGGAGGGCATAGGACAGGCAGGGTGCTGCCTGTGTGTGCCATACTCTGCCTGTCCTATGCTGCCTGTATGTGCCATACTCTGCCTGCCCTATGCTGCCTGTGGGAGGTGAACCTGGCAGGGGTTTGTTCTGGGAGTTTGTTAGCAGTTGGAAATAGCCATTAAATGGTCCCTAAGGTGTGTAATTATATTGCTGTGGATTGCTATGCTATCCACATGGGAAGGAGGCATATGGATTTAAGGGTGTGTCTTAATATGACATAATATAAATCTTTAACATATGAATGATGTTTGATATCCCTGCAGCGACCATTGTGATAAAATGGGTGTGGTTTGAAGTGGGTGTGGTTTAAAATGGGGGAGTGGCCAAAACTGGCTTCCATTAGCGGCCCTCCACCATGTATGCGAGCAAAATTCCGGCCCTCGGCACCGCAGAAGTTGGACAGCACTGATGTAGAGGACCGGTGATCTAATATCTCCCACGTATAAATTCCAGGTTAAAATAATCTCCTGATGTATTAAAAAGAAATCTGTTAATTCCTTAGGAAGGACTGGTTTGTCCTACAGATCCCTTAGTTCGGGGGTTTATTTGGTTGTAAATCTTGTTTTTATTCAGCCAAAACTTGCCACCAAGCCATGAATTCAAAAATAACTACCTGCTTTGGGGGCACTGAGAGCAACATTCAAGGGGTTGGTGAGCAACATGTTATACACAAGCCACTGGTTGCGGGTCACTGCCTTAGATTGTCATAATTGTCCTACGGCATCCAGTTGGGCAGCTATGGCTTATAATATCATGTTGCAATGTACCAGGCTCATTTGAGAAAGATACCTCTATTTCACACATATTGATGTCTGCTTTGAAATATCTTTCTAGTTGCAACTTTATCTGAAATTTATACTTGGTTTTCACACATTGTCAGCAATATAAAATGTATGTTAATTTAACTGTCACTTATTGAATTACAACTTTTATCTGTTTATGATTTTCAGTGCAGCATCGGTTATCTCACATACACACAACAATGAATGACAGTGTCATAAAATTATTTCTAGCGCTACAAGAACAAAACTAGGATTTAATAATTCATTTTGTCTTTGCTTGAACAGCTTAGGTGTCTTCATAGCATTTGTTGGTGAATGATATATTGCATATGTAAATAATTCTTTCTGCTATTTAAATTAATACATTTCATATTTCAGTTGCACCAACCAGAAGATTTATATCGATATAGGATACAAATATATTCCTAATTGACATTTTTTGGGAACTATGTGTTCAGGATCATGCACATTTATTTTTTTAGATCTTTATATAATCTTTTATAGAGTGTATGCCATATAATGATTTATTTTATTGAATGGATTTTATATTTACCATCTGTTTTGGATATTTACATATCTTGTGTTTGGATGCTAATCAGATGAAGGAATCCCCAATGCTTCAGCATCCAATTTGCACTACAAAAACCCTTTTGACATTTCATGGTATGTCAGAGCTATTAGTACGTATTCAGTACTTTGTCATAAAACACGCTAGATTTCAAACTTTTGATTAAAAAAAGCTCATATATTATATAAAAAGAGGTTGGACCAGAAAGGGAACCATTCTCATGTATACACTTTAATAAGTGGCATAAATACCAAATGTTACAGCTACCTGGACACAATTATATCATCTTTTTAATATGTGTATTTTATTAGTGAGCTATAACAAATGTATTTTAAATATGGAGATCAAAAGAATTATACAGCTGGTAAGGTTCTGTATGCAGATGTTATTGCAGTATGTCAGTATGTTATTGCAGAGCATTTATGAAAATATAAACGGAGGCTACCTAGGCACTTTTTGGTTGCATTGTTGTATAATGTGCAAGACTCATTTCCTGCCATGCTTACTAGACAGCTGGATATGTGAGTCTAAAAGGGCTTGAAAATATGACAGAATGTTACAATAGGCAAAGTGCGATTGACATAAGGCGTGCTTTTTTTATTACTATAGACTATTATAGTCGAACTAACTATTGAAGACTATTGAATTGTTGAAGACAAAATGTTGCACCAGTTGATGGGCTTGCCATTTCACGCTCATACCCAGCCCAGTTTACAAACTGCCACATATCTTTTTGTAAAATATAGGTTATATAATTTAGCTGTAAAATTTAAGTGTGTAGCTGCTCATAAACAACATATTTTCTTTAGTTAAAGCAAAAGCTTTTAACGGGCAATAACAATATATTATAGCAAAATCATTTGTGCATAAGGAATAGAAAAAAGTGCAAACTGCATTAAAAAGCAGCATGGCGTTTTGCTTGGAGAGCCAACAAATGCGTGCAACACCTTTACATGATAGCCCAACCCAGGGTGTCTTTCATTATACTACCATCACCATCCTGCTCCTGACTAGAATTAGTATGTGTGCTCTACCAGGCTAACATTAGCTTTGCAAGTTTGAACTGGAAGAATAGTAAAAAGAACACTTACCCATATAAATCAGTAGGGATATTATAGCTCTTCTCTGTGCCACATTCTACATGGGAAATGCTAAATAATGAGTTCTAAATTTATGTACAGATTGAGAAGTCAGCTTGACTTCTTACATTTTGGAAATGTCCCTTACTTGACATCACCAGTCTTTAATCAGCTCTATTAAATATAACATCCTGTATCACCCTCAGCTGTCACAAAAATAGCTATCTCTCTTTAGTTGGTTCATGCTTTGTTGCTTGTTTAACAAAACCACTTTTTCTTCATCTTTAAAAAAAATTAAAATTCAGTAGAAGATATTTTATAAAAGCTTCTGCATGCATTTTCTTCATATATTTCTTAATATATCATGGTAACTAAGCAACTGTAGAGCCATCCACATATTATTCTGAGTGTGCTAAATTGATTCATTTACATTTTTGCAAGTATGTATTGGTTTTGATTCTCAGATGGATCATATAACGACTATAAACTTCTGGATAATTACTCTGAAACGAGCTGTGGTTTTATATAGTAGAATTTGTGATTGAAATCAGCAGAAGTGGTGCAGCTGTTGCTGTGATGAGATTAGCTGATGGCTATCATGATTTTTCCTTAGTACCTTGAAAATAGTTTTTAGCAGAAAGCATTGCCTTGATATTCAAGAAGTAGCTTGAATCAAGCATGACATTGAGAAACAAAGGTGGTAATGTGCAGAAAGTGTCAGTACGCTCTGCAGGTGCTTCACTGCAGGACCCCAAGAACGACAGGAGCCCAAAACATGTAAGGCATGGAGTCTGCAAGGGCCTACTTAATAAAAATGCCATTTTTTACTGGAGTGCCCTTTATGTATGTATGTATGTATGTATGCCTTTTTTTTTTTTTTTTTTGCTATTGTCTATGGTGTGGAATCCGGTGGAGAGACCACCCGGATATGTGGAGTAAAGAAGCAGCAAAGTGCCTGTAGTACGAGTATGATTTCCGAAAATTCACATTAGATACGAAAATTTCTTATGTGCTTTAATTTTGCGAAAAGTCGCGTCGTGCTTATACGAAAATATTGTGTTACGATCCAAAAGTTATGAAAGCGGCGCGAAAACCTTTCTTACTTTGAACCTTCAGTGCATGATTTTGGAAGCCTCCCATTGGACTCAGTGGCACTCTGCAGCTCCAACCTGGCTAAAGAAAAGTCACAATACCGAAGCTTGAATGAATTCCGGAACTTTCGTACTCATTGCGACAAATGCGATTTTTCTGAGAAAAAGATTTTGGCCCCTTAAAGTCAAGAGGGGTGAGTTTTGAGTGGCATCTCCTCTTTGTTGATTTCCACAGATACTCATAAGAATATACACTTTTGGAGGTATATATTGCTTAGATATAATGTGACACTGTTATTTGATCTAGAATACACCATGTATTTTCATTTCACTCAGGCTTAGTTGCTTCTCATGAGAGCCAAATTGTTTGGGAGGGCACTTAATTAACAGGCCCTTTAAAGCGGACCTGTCACCCTAAGAAATAAGTCCAAATTATTTTCTATATTGTTAGTTGAGCAAAATAAACTTTACTTACTCTATATAAATAATATAAATCTTGTTTCCTTCCATCTCGGAATTACTCAATCACAGCAAGCAGGCAGGCACCATTTTGTGGGCACTGTTATTAAGACAAGCTTTGTATCATGCCAAAATCTTATTTATGTGCCACAATGGGGGACCAGATGCCCATGCCCATGCACTGGCTACACAATTAGATGAGGAGGAGGGAGGGGAAAAGTGAGATGTGCAGTGACATCTAGGAAGTGCTGAATGGAAAGCTAAAGTTATTGTCTGCCCCGCCTCTATGCCTAAGGCATAGAGGCGGGGCAAGCAATATATGAGTGACAGCTGTGATTTTTAAATGCCTTTATAATGGGTTTGGATGTGTTAATATAAAAATGAATTTGGGTTTCATGTTTAATTTGAACAGGACTTTTATTATACAGATTTTCATGTCTGGGTGACAGGTCCACTTTAAAGAAAACATTGTACTGAAGCCATACTGTAACTAAGGTAACAACCGAGGAAAAACACTTCTGGATTGTTGCCACAAGAAAATCTAGATATTGACCAACTAAAACTGGAGGCCTATGAAACGGAGACATTGTTCTATATCAGTAGAAGATTGAATATATCTTTATGCTCACTTTACACTTAGATCACAGAAATAAAAGATGGTAAAGAAAACTAGAGAACTGCAATAGTCTACATAGGTGTAATGCTTACAACTTTTTAGTACAGTTATTATAAGACTTTTCTCTGTAATAAAGTTAATGTACTGTATTATTTTCAGCATGCAGCAGTTAACCACGTTAGAAGTCCATATTTAATTTAATTGTTGGAGTATATATTCTAATTTAAAAGAACTGCAGGTATCTAACTTCTTTTTGATTTAACCCATCTTTAGGGATCAACATAAACTGTTTGAATTTTTTACCACCTTATATGTCAAGGTGAAACATAACAGTATGGGATATGTAGTAAAAAACAAGGGGCAGATTTATCAAAATGTGAAGGTTATGCATATTTATTAAACGGTGAACTCTAACCTTTACCCATTGATAAATACGCTTCTGAAAACCCCATAGGAATGAATAGAACGTGATTGAGTTTTTATAAATTAAGGTTTTCACTCACATTTTGATAAAACTGCCCTTAAGAATGTTAAGAAAGTTGATCAATGGGAAAACTGAGATTGAGCATGATTATGAAGTTTTTCCAGTTTTTCCTCAGTCACTGGTATATTTAGGAAAACTTCAAATTGGAAATACATGATCATGTTAAGTTGTGAAAAAATACTCCGTTATAATGAAAATGGCATTGTTCTATTCAGCAAGTATAAACAAACATGAACTATAGGTTACTGCACTGGGCAAGGTCCACATGTGGGGATAGTACTTATTTGGAACACAAATGTAATTATGGTTTTGGTCAAATCCTCTCTTCCACCTTGAATCAACTCCAATTCTTTATGTATGGAAAACATGCAGACTGTAGTAGATGCTGGTAGTGTCAAGGACTGCTAGGGGCACAAAAGTGAGTGTTCCAAGCTGCCTGGAACACTGGAAGCTGCCCTAAGTAGCATATTTTGCACTGAAATTAATAGAAGGGGACCGAAGATGGGAAAAGGTTTTTTGACATCCACACTGCTCTCTGTGAGTAGAAAAAAATGTAATATGAGCCTAGGCTTTAAAGCATGGATCCCCAACCTTTTTTACTTGTGAGCCACACTCAAATGTAAAAAGCGTTGGTGAGCCACACAAGCGTGAAAAAAGTTCTTTGGGGGTGCCAAATAAGGGTTGTGATTGGCTATTTGGTAGCCCCATGTGGACTGCTGGCCTGCAGGAGGCTCTGCTTGGAGTAAAACTGTGTCTCTGTGCTTCCAAAACTTGCCTCCAAGCCCAAATTGTAAAAATGGGCACCTATTTTGAGGCCACTGGTGAGCAACATGTTGCTTGCAAGCCACTGGTTGGGGATCACAGCTTTAAAGTAATTCCTGCCATTATGTTCACTTCTTTCACCAATTTAAAGTAATTCCTACCACTACGTTCACTTCTAAATGTATGTGTTTGCATCAGCTGTAAAATCATTTTTTCATGTGTAGAGCCCACTTTTAATAACAGATAACTTATTTAGACTACAATCATTTTAAACCCTAAGAGATTAAATAAATGTTGCTGCCAAGCAAAGACAGGTATAATCTATAACAGAAATCCTTATTTTTGCAAGTTACTGCCCCTTTAAGTTTGTGCTATATAAAGCTTTGCCCATGCCCATTTTTAATTTGCCTGGGGGACTTTAGTTAAAATCCTAAATCAAATTAATGTGTGGGTATAATAAGGGAATGTCAACAGTTGTTTTAGAAATTATGCTGGATTATAAAATGCATAGAGATGTTTTAATTTCAGATTCTAGAGCAGGCATTATTCTGCATTATTAATCAGCAGCTACCAAATTAATGAAAAAAATTACACTATACCACTTGCAAAGGGCCTATAAAATTGCACTCTGTGCTGCATTAAATATGATCTCCAAGAAATGAATTAACAAGCCATCTTTATGAAACACTGCAGTGCACAGCTATGTTGAATGAATGGGACTCTATGCAGGTTAGTGAATAAATCATAGTTCACAGGAAGTGTCCTTAAGGTGTAGTAAAAGCTTGCTGTGTTCTCCCAGAGTCTATTGAAACTAATTCAGATTTTTTCATACATGAGAAATTGGCAAGCCTTTGTACTTTGTGCCTAATACACCTATGCATAAATAGAATAATTTATCAAAAACATTTTGCATTGACAAGTTAAATATATTTTTCTAAAGCACACTATTAAAATGTGAATTTTTTAACAACGTGCTAAACTAAAGAAATTATACAAGGGTGCGGCAGAGTGAAAAGCCCCAGTGTTTTTAGCTCTTTTAAATCTTGCAGTCCTGTGATCGGTGACACATTAAATGTAGCAGTCCTGAATTTTAAATTGCACTTATTCAAATAGTTAGGGCACAAAACTATGCATTTTCTAGGTCAGTACTAGACAGTAACCTAATTATTCTAACAGGAACCTGGAAACTGCAAAAAAGACTTTATGTCCCTCTTGTCCCTTTGACCCTGAAGAGTAGTTAAAAATATAGTTTCGCCCCTCAGGAAAGGAGTAAGGGGGTAGAGGAGTTTGACATGGATAGAAAATTCTGATGTGGGGTTTGAGAAGTCAAAATGTTATAGGGTAACCCCATTGAGATAAAAAATAACAAAAGTGGTATAAAGGTTATAAGTCACATAAATGTTTTGCCAGCTTTGTCAGGGGTGACACACATATTGTGACCCCTCAATAGCTTTGGTTTTGTCTTAAATGACAAATAAATGCATTGAACAATTAGGGGCATATTTATTTTACTATGCTGTGTAAAAACTGGTGAGAAAATTCACCACACATTGCCAGGCTTTGCCATGTAAAATTGGCATAATTTTTTTATGCATTTTTTCTTCCGCCAGAACTTACATACCGGTGTAAAATCTGGCGTTCAGACGGCTATCTTCTCCGTTTATTTTGCACAGCTTTTTATGCTGTTTTTCAGCAAATTTGTTTTACACAGCATAATAAATATGCCCCTTAATGTTCTACAGTTCTGTCAGCTATTGAAAGTAGTTATAACAACTTATCAAACCAAGTGCAAAATTGCAGCAAGTACATCTGTTTGTGTTTTGTCAGCCTGTGTCAGCATCGTGTTCAGTATGTATGTGCAAGTGCCAGTGACCTGAGGGGGCTGGAAATGGAAGGACAGAGGTGTCAACCTTGAAGAGAGAGAACAAATAACAAAGATTTTAAAATGTTTCAATATTCATCTTAATGAACCACAACACTGCAAAATAATGTGACTATATAGATGAAAAATGGAAAAACTGACCTCAGTAGAGGTGCTGGGACCTTTAACCATGTGCCTGATGGAACATGCCGTGTAAAAACTGCTTCACTTTATAACCTTCCCTCTATAGGTTCCTACTATAAAGCAGCCTGAGTGCTCTAAAACAGACCTGGAAATTGCAGAAATCAATTTTTGTATCCTGCTAGCCCCCCCCCCCCTTGAAAAGGAGCAGGTTTGCATGCATCTGCCATTATCTCCATTATCTTCTAAGTGAGACCATGCAGTTTGCTGTAACATTATGACAGCCCAACGAGACAGGCTTACAACAATCTAAACTGACTTCCGTAGACAAACAAAATTCCCAAAAAACAAACACAAATAAAGCGGCTTGTTTGTATGGTGCCTTGGCAAGGATGTCCAGCAGCGAACTTGCCCAGCTATGTCTAGACACAAACTGCACTCATTTTCAGACACACATCAGATAGAAAGAGTAAACTGGGCTTTTGATACCAGTGGAGAGCACAAATAAAGTTTAGGCCTATCTTACCTAACTAATTAAGTTATCTTATATGACTAATTAATATTCCAGTCAAGCCTCTCTGCAGTTGCAGCTGCCTGCAGTAGCTCTGGGGCTGGGCCAAGAAGAGTACCTTTAGATACTGAGTAATTCTAAGGTGACATCTGTATTATAGAGGCAGGCAAATTGGGAGGCTAGACATTTTACACTTTAAACATTCCAGCACAAGTACATTCTAAAAGAGCATTATGCCAAATGCATAACAATTGAGACCAGCGACCAATATTCCTGTACTCATCTATGGAGGGAACCTCACATAAAGCATACGTTTAGTGGCAATAAACTTCCACTGTGCTGTACAAAGAATCCAATAAGATAGGATTTTCACACCGGTAATGTTATGTTTACATGTTTGTAGAAGGATGTATGTAATAGTGATTACTTGATTTATTGCACTTGGCAGTACACATTATTGTAAAAGTTGTCTATTTATTTAAGACATTTCATTACTTTAGATTATGCTGATAAATATTTTACTTCTAAACACTATTAATTAAAAATGTATGACGGTAGTCATTGGTTATGAAAGCTGCTGAGCCAGGTGTATCTTACAAACCCGTATCAATTTCAGACGGGTCCATCTCTGCATTTATATATTATGCTGCTGAAGAATACTTAAAGAAATATACTGTACTCTGTCAGAATATCTGCTGGAAATAGTGACCTAAACTGGTATTATAAAAAGTGTATATAACTGACTGGACTAGTGATGCAATAAAGTAGAGTTTTACATGCTTTAACTTAAGTTGTGATCATATACTGCCCTTTTTCTCAATTGTCAGTGTAACGCTTGTTACTGTTATTATTAAAATAGTTACTACCTCTCCAGTTTTATCACATATGACAAAGGCCTTAGCTTACAACATGAATTCTAGAAAAGTTTAAAAGAAGCCATCTTCCTTAGTAATCGGTAGAGAAATGATTATATCTCCTTTATTGCATATAACAAAGATTTTGTTTTTTTTTTCCTTTCATAACCTTTGTTTCTTATCAGTATGGGTGTTCTCTTGTAGGAGCAACAATTTATCACGGGACACTAATTTCTGTGTGTTAGTACCCTAAAACTCACATTACTGTGCATCACCATGATATCCCCGTGTAACTGTAAGGATCAAGAGTATATAAGGCATTATATTGTTGCTATAAAGAGTCTGGAATAAGGGGCGAGTTGTTCTGTTACAGGTGCAGTAGCACTTGCCAGTATATTCTTAAATAGTTCCATTGTAAATCTTCCATGCCACCACAACATTTCCATTCACCCAGTTTTTTTTTGTTTTTTTTTAACACAATGCAGCATTTTCCCACAGGATTTTGGGGTTATAGTGGTCACAGAGGAGTGATGCTCTTGATGCAGTTGTGGTGCGCATATCATGGTTGCATCTGATTTGCCAAAATTAACGCAACTGCTTATGCACTTTGCCTTTAATTGTCCGCTGAATATTTTAAAGTCTGGCTGGTGTCATTTCTGGTGTTAGGTGTGTGACTAAACTGAGCTAAAGGCAACTTTACAGACATGTTTAAAATCTGTTCTGTGCTGTTATCCAGAATACCAACCCTAATAAGATTCATTGGACCAATATATATCTGACGTAATATGAGTACAGGTATAGGACCCATTATCCAGAATGCTCGGGACCAAGGGTATTCCGGATAAGGGGTCTTTCCATAATTTGGATCTCCATACCTTAAGTTTACTAAAAAATTAATAAAACATTAATTAGACCCAATAGGATTGTTTTGCATCCAATAAGGATTATTTATATCTTAGTTGGGATCAATTACAAGGTTCTGTTTTATTTCTACATAAAAAAAGGAAATCAGTTTTAAAATTCTGAATTATTTGCTTATAATGGAGTCTATGGGAGAAGGGCTTTCCGTAATTCGGAGCTTTCTGGATAAGGGGTCCGATACCTGTATCTGCAAATCTGTATGGCTCACTTATGTCAACTACAGTAAGCAAAGTGCAGTTTCAAGTGCAATCACCATGCTTTTCCCCAGAATTCCAGCATTATCTTAATGCAGTTGGACTGCATCTACCACAATTGTGTTCAATTTGCCAAACTGCAAATGCGTTTCATAGCAAATGGGCAAAATTGCTCTGAATATTTCCAAAGTAATTTTTTGTGTTAGGTGTGCGAGTATGATGTGTGCAACTACACAGGGCACAAAGTGAACACTGGAGTTCCCTCTTGGTCAGGAGGAGCAATGTCGGACTGGGAACCCTAGGACCACTCTCCCAGGGCCGGATTTGTGGAAAGGCCACAAAGGCCCGGGCCTAGGGTGGCAAAAATTGGGGGGCGGCATGCCGCCCCGCCGCACCAAAATATTAAAGTTTTTTGCGCATACGGAGCAATGGGGACCTCTCTCCCACTGCTCCGTATGTGATTGAAAAGGCCCGCGCATGCGCAATCGCGAGTTCGCGCATGCGCAGGGAGGTTCGCCGTTCGCGCATGCGCAGGGGGGCGCGTCAGAGAGGGGGCGGCCTCGGGGCGCCCGGCAAACAAATCCGGCCCTGCACTCTCCAAACTATTTTTCCTCCTTTCCTCACCCAACCTCTTTATCTATTTCTCCTCTTTCTTCCCATTCAGAAATAGGGAATGATCATGAAACAGACCAAATGGTCAGGAGCAGAAGGGCCCACATACACCTTGGCCCACCGGGAGTTTTCCTGGTATCCCAGTGGGCCAGTCCGACACTAAGGAGGAGGTGGTAGCTTAAAGGTTCCCCTGCGTCAATAGGTGCAGCAGCACCTGATTTGTAACAGAAGGCAGGAAAGGCTGAGCTGTGCTGAGTGCAAATGTACGCAAGGGAAAAGTAAGTTGCCCACTGCACTTGCGTATGTAAATGAGGCCTTAATAGTGTTACTGTAAGTTAGATCCATAGCTGATTTGCCACCTCTCCTCAGTTTATCGAGTCCATCAACACATACTCTGACCACCTGTTGGACAATATTTCTTTTCCTGATTCCTTTTTATCAAGTAGCCAATTATAAAACCTTAGCATCAAAGGTTCATTAAATAATGATCAGGTGGTTACAGATTCCCTGAAAAAACTAAATGTGGGTAAAGTGAAAAGTTTACTTGTAAAGATACTTGTAAAGACTTATTAAACAGCCATCTTAAATTATATCTTTAATATCTTTAACCATATTTTTCCCCGTCTTCTAGCTAGACAAACCACTTGAATTAAGAGAAAGTGGAGTTGCGCAGTGTAATTTTTGCCCAGATTTCTCTTTACACGTCTCTTCATTGTATATACGTCTCACATCCACATTTGCAAATATATACTGCTAATATTAGTAATGTAATTATAATACCAGCTCTCATGTTAGTTATGTGTCACTTTATAAAAGCTCCTTTTGTCACATTCATTGCTTTAAGTCTGCTGCACTCCCTTGTATTAAAACAAGACAATAACTTTTAGACACTAAACCACCTATATTTTGTCCTTATTGTATGAGTTTTTGGCTCTACTGGGTAACTGCTTCCTGTCTGGGGCAAACAAGGGAAAACGACAGGGGAAATTAGGAAGGGTTAATTTGTCTTCATTGACTTTCACGTAAAAAAAGCACCACAATAGTTCCTAACACAGGTATGGGATCCCTTATCCGGAAACCCGTTATCCAGAAAGCTCAGAATTCCGGAAAGCCGTCTCCCATAGACTCCATTTTAATCAAATAATTCAGAATTTTAAAACTGATTTCCTTTTTCTCTGTAATAATAAAACAGTACCTTGTAACTGATCCCAAGATATAATTAATCCTTATTGGATGCAAAACAATCCTATTGGGTTTAATTAATGTTTTATTGATTTTTTAGTAAGGTATGGAGATCCAAATTACGGAAAGACCCCTTATCCGAAATACCCTTGGTCCCAAGCATTCTGGGTAACAGGTCCTATACCTGTATATACTAGATGAAAATATTTCTCACACACACACACACACACACACACACACACACACACACATATAAAATTGCAGAATGGAGAGCACACCCAAATTCAAATGCGATACCTGGGTGCACGAGCAGTAATAATAGAATAAAGGAAAAATTGTTGGAAGCTTCCCTGACGAAGGTTCTAGTAAAGAACCGAAACGTTGGACCAATAAATCTCACTTTATTGCATCCTACTATGGTCTGTTGTCCGTGAGTATCCTTCGTGAGAATCCTGTGAGTGCCGACAATTTTTCCTTATATATATATATATATATATATATATATATATATATATATATATATATATATATATATATATATATATATATACATACAGTATAGGACCCATTATCCAGAATGATCGGGACCAAGGGTATTCCGGATAAGGGATCTTTCCGTAATTTGGATCTCCATACCTTAAGCCTACTAAAAAATCAAAAAAACATTAATTAAACCCCATAGGATTGTTTTGCATCCAATAAGGATTATTTATATCCTAGTTGGGATCAATTACAAGTTACTGTTTTATTACTACAGAGAAAAAGGAAATCAGTTTTAAAATTCTATATTATTTGATTAAAATGGAGTCTATGGGAGACGTGCTTTCCGTAATTCAGAGCTTTCTGGATAATGGGTTTCCAGATAAGGGATCCGATAACCGGATTCCAAAAAAGTTGGGACACTAAACAAATTGTGAATAAAAACAGAATAGAACATAAATCACGGAACAAAAGTTTAAATTGAGAAAATGTACCATTTTAAGGGAAAAATATGTTGATTCAGAATTTCATGGTGTCAACAAATCCCAAAAAAGTTGGGACAAGTAGCAAAAAGAGGCTGGAAAAAGTAAATTTGAGCATAACGAAGATCTAGAAGACCAAATAACACTAATTAGGTCAATTGGCAACATGATTGGGTATAAAAAGAGCTTCTCAGAGTGGCAGTGTCTCTCAGAAGCCAAGATGGGTAGAGGATCACCAATTCCCACAATGTTGCGCAGAAAGATAGTGGAGCAATATAAGAAAGGTGTTACCCAGCGAAAAATTGCAAAGATTTTGCATCTATCATCATCAACTGTGCATAACATCATCCGAAGATTCAGAGAATCTGGAACAATCTCTGTGCGTAAGGGTCAAGGCCATAAAACCATACTGGATGCCCGTGATCTCCGGGCCCTTAAACGACACTGCACCACAAACAGGAATGCTACTGTAAAGGAAATCACAGAATGGGCTCAGGAATACTTCCAGAAACCATTGTCAGTGAACACAATCCACCGTGCCATCCGCCGTTGCCAGCTGAAACTCTACAGTGCAAAGAAGAAGCCATTTCTAAGCAAGATCCACAAGCTCAGGCGTTTTCACTGGGCCAGGGATCATTTAAAATGGAGTATGGCAAAATGGAAGACTGTTCTGTGGTCAGGCGAGTCACGATTCGAAGTACTTTTTGGAAATCTGGGACGCCATGTCATCTGGACCAAAGAGGACAAGGACAACCCAAGTTGTTATCAACGCTCAGTTCAGAAGCCTGCAGCTCTGATGGTATGGGGTTGCATGAGTGCGTGTGGCATGGGCAGCTTGCATGTCTGGAAAGGCAGCATCAATGCAGAAAAATATATTCAGGTTCTAGAACAACATATGCTCCCATCTCTTTCAGGGAAGACCCTGCATTTTTCAACAAGATAATGCCAGACCACATTCTGCATCAATCACAACATCATGGCTGCGTAGGAGAAGGATCCGGGTACTGAAATGGCCAGTCGGCAGTCCAGATCTTTCACCTATAGAGAACATTTGGCGCATCATAAAGAGGAAGGTGCGACAAAGAAGGCCCAAGACGATTGAACAGTTAGAGGCCTGTATTAGACAAGAATGGGAGAGCATTCCTATTCCTAAACTTGAGAAACTGGTCTCCTCGGTCCCCAGACATCTTTTGAGTGTTGTAAGAAGAAGGGGAGATGCCACACAGTGGTGAAAATGGCCTTGTCCCTACTTTTTTGGGATTTGTTGACACCATGAAATTCTGAATCAACATATTTTTCCCTTTAAAATGGTACATTTTCTCAGTTTAAACTTTTGTTCCGTGATTTATGTTTTATTCTGAATAAAATATTAGAAGTTGGCACCTCCACATCATTGCATTCAGTTTTTATTCACAATTTGTTTAGTGTCCCAACTTTTTTGGAATCCGGGTTGTGTATATATATATATATATATATATATTTATATATTGTGACATGCTGACTGCCTGTACACGCAATTTTGGGGGAATTGTGGCTTTATTTCTGTATTCTATTTTCTATAAAGTCTACCAAGAAATATACAGGCTTTTCTCTGCATGAATCTTTTTTTAAGTTTCTAGTCTACCAGGTGTTTAAAATGTTTGTGTATAATTTTAGGGAAATGCCAGTTGCTTAATTATATCCTTTTTAACTTTAGGGCATAGTTATAAATTCACAGCAAAAGTGTTCAACAGAAGACTTCACATCCCTGTTAACTTGTGTTTGGTATATTTTGCGGTAAATTCTCTGCTCTGATAAATATGCCCTTCTGTCCAGTCTTTATGGCAAAATAATGCAGTAGGGAGAGAGAGTTACAATACAATTATATATTTATATGATATCACACTTTTTATGACATATAATGTGCAAATTTACAAGCAATTCATAATTTTAATAGGTTTAGACTGACAACATTATTTATCATTACCAATATATTATATAAGTGAAAACGGGGCATCATTTAGGATGGTTTGAGCTGGGAGTTCAGGGCAGGATGCTTTAAAAATGAATAGTTAAAAAAATCTACCATTGTCACGCACAAAATAATCTGTTACTTTATTCTATTACACTGTAACCATTTACAAAAAAATTGTATATGAGTGCAGATCTTTAAGAGACCCAATCTAAAAATCTTCTATTGGAGGCTAATGGGAGCCAAAAACAACAGCTGCCTAAAGCTCTTTGCAGATGTTCCCTCATCCTTTATCTTGCCAGCAATTGTATTGGTGGGATCTTAACATGCAGTCCCTCAAGGACAAGCCTGTGTCAAAATAACTGTATTTATCAAGATGCAATATGACAAGATTTCCAAAACCAGTTTATAGGGCAACCATAATGTTTTGAATATTTGTACATATTTTGTCTGTATATATATGTCAATATATTGAATTCTAATATTTAATCTTTGTGTAGTTTTCCTATGCTTTTTACATACAAGTGCCTCCATTTTAGGCAGTTTACAATATGAGTTGGCATCATGCACAAGGGTGTAAGTGCTTGAAGGTACCTGCTGCTCCTTCTGTTAAGGAAGGTTTTTTCATTCAGAGCTGCCCAGATTTGGAACTGCTTATGTATCTCCAAGTGTCATGGGGGCACCCTAATGTAAAAATAATTGGCCACTTTCACCAAGTTCAGCGAGATATTTGTCCTGTATATAGCCACTGATTTCAGTTAACACTAGCTTATATACGCTAGCAAATTTTCTCTTAAAGATAGTGCAGATAGAGAAAATTCGTACATCCTAACGAAAATTTGCCAGCATTTTCTTGCTGCAACGAAAATTCGCATTTTCGTGAATAAGGGTATTTGTCACAAATAACCGACTGACGTAGTTGCACAAAGTGTGGCGAAGCTTCCTGAGGTGAAAGTTCTTACCTTAGTAAATGTGCCCGTAAATGAAAAGTCTAAAGAAGGGCTGTTTTGCCAATCGATCTACCTTACAAGTGATTTGAGTGTTTAATTAAATAACTTAAAATAGTAACCTGGATTAAGTATAGGGATAATTCTTGAACGGATTGTCTGATCCGATAATAATGTTTGTGTAAGGTACATGTGTCAAACACAAGGCCTGTGGGCCGAATGTGGCCCTTCTGGCCGTTTTATGTGGCCCCTGGTGACTGTGCCTGACCATGCAGCACCAATCGCCTGACTGCACTGTGACTGTGTCTGACCATACAGTATCTTAATAAAAAATTTGGCCGGCGACTTAGCCTGGGTTTTAGATTTCGTCCCCCCCCCCTTGATTGAGTTTGACACCCCTGGTAGGGTATATAATATAACTTGATTGTAAGCAGTTTCCCACAACTGTCCCAAAGCTGTCAAATTCAGACATATTTTGTGCTCAGTGCACTGAACAAGCTACAAAAGTCCTCCAGTGTTTTTGGAGCAGAGAAATTACCTCTAAGCTAAATAATGCTGCTAGCAACTCTATAGGGCAAGGCTTAAAAAAAAAATTAATAGTGGGAATGAATTTAGAAGCAGTACTGCATTATACAGGTCTACACAGCATGTGTTGACCATGTATAATGTCACAATTGTTGTACATGTATATTCTTACAAGTTTTGACGCAGATAGGGTACCAAAATCTCAGATTGCACACCTTATAAGTATTTTGATTGTGTGCATTATTTGTTTATGTAAAAATGTATGTAAACATATATGTGATTCATTTAGGTTAGCATATGGTATGGCATTTTAAAAAAATTAAAACTCTCAATTGGATATTGGGGCACTGTGATGCTATTTATAACATTTTTTACATAGTTATAATAAAATCTGCTAGTTTGACCAGTTATGATTGTTTTGATGCTAAGAACAAAAAGACTCTGATTGCAATTTATAAATCTGCATACCTTTTATATTTATTATATTACTGTTATTCTGTAAAGGTATTCATACCTCGGCACCTGATAAACCAGTCTTGTGTGTCGGTCAGACTGTGTTGCTGATTTAGCAACAGACTTTGGTCTGGTTTCCAAAACAAAATATAAAACCTTTAGCAATGTCCAGGTATCTGAGCTGAAAATGAATGTTTCAGAATTCCCAAAATTAGTCTCAGTGCTGTTTAGGGTACATTTTCATGTATCCAAAATCTCATTAAATTCCTTCTTACAAAATAAAGTTAACTAGCTGACATAAAATAAGTCCCAAACATAGTTTGAAATGTGTCTGTGTTTTGTTTTATTTATTTCTCTACATACAGCTCGATTAATATGCCAGGTTAATAGGGATACTATCAACAAAAAATAAAGCTTGTATTTGTGCTTATAATAGTGTATCAAAATTATTCAAATACATTTTGTTCTTACTGTGTTAAATATATATAGTCAAGAATGCAAAGTAAAATGTAATCAAATGGTTCAGTGTCTTTCCATTTCTTGGACAAACCAATTTTGATCATGCTTTATAGCTGTTTCTAGTTATGGTTTCATGTTTGCAGCATCAATATTTTACATCTCAGCAAATTGACAGTAAATACTGCTTATGTCTGTCTTTTTTAACCAAAACACTCTGAATACAGTGGTTGGATTTTGTCTAAATGCCTCTGTTTACATCCTGCTAGGATTTTGAGCCCTTGAATATTTCAGAAGTGCAATTCTTTCTTTCAGAGTGCTGACTGAGTAGAAATCACAAGCAATTGGGCAGTTGGGCAGCTGCATGCTATTATAGAGTATGACGAGTAGCAACCCAAATTAGGGTGCTCCATAGGCCAGAGGTCCTTGTGTGGCACCTCTGAATTATTGTAATGGACTAGTGTATTACACGATAATAATAAGTTGGGTTAATAGGGCAAGGAAAACACACCATGGCAATTATGCATGTGTATGAAATCTGGCTATATTTTATAACTCTGATTAGTAACTCATGATTCATCAAAGTACTAGTGCTTTTTGCAGAATTGTAATCGTTGGCTACATTAAAAAAAAAAACAAAAAAACAAAACTTCAAAGTCATTTTACCCATGTTAGTGTTGAAAACTTGCTAACCCAGTCTTCACTGGTCAAATCTATTGCTGGAGTTTCTGGGAAAAGTGCAGAATGGTGAAGATCCTTTACTTTTGTTTTGTTTACAACAGAAGAGAGCATAATTCTAAGAGAGTCACTTTTTTCTACCTTTTATTTTTTTTTTAAACTTTGAAGCGGGCGGCGAAAGGAGTGGCCTCAGGGTGCAAATCCGGCCCTGCTAGGACAGTATTGGGAAATACTGTCCTAAGGGCATGTGGAATTAATTGGTGGGGAGAGGGTCTGTATAAGATCTGTGGCATCTACCATCTTACATACATTGTGCCACATGATTAAAACTTTTGGCTAAAGTTTGTATTTGCAAACTTCTTTACGAATGCTAGCGTTTATAGCACCTGCAGATACCTAGTTGAGGGTGCATTCAGAATATTTTAGCAGTATGTTAAGTGTCTATAGATAACTGTTTACATTTTTGCATTGTGTTTCTTAGAGGGACATTTCTCTACTTAAATGTTAGGGGCATGGCCTAGTGTCATTGTTGGAAATATCTAACCTCCAGGGCCGGAACTAGGGGTAGGCAGAAGAGGCAGCTGCCTAGGGTGCTACGATTGAGGGGTGCCAGGCAGGAGCCCCTCCTGCCTACCCCTAGTGCTACTTTGTCATTTGACAAGCGGCGGAGGCAATGACCGATCTAATCGCCCCGCCCCCCCTGCACCGCCTCCTGTGCTTTGGCGCGCATGCGCCGTTCGGGGGGGCAGGGAGGTGGGCGGAGTTGGCCGACCGGGTTGCCTAGGGCGCCCAGTCAGCTTGGCCTGCCCCTGCTAACCTCACTAAAGATAAACATGTTTGTATGATATGGGGTGAGGCAGACTTAGCTCTGAATGTTTGCTTGCAAAAACTTTTCCAGACAAACTAAGATACTGGACTGCTATAGCATATGCTGATATGAGGGTTAACAATTGTTATGGCTGTTCTAAACAGTAGTGATGAGCGAAATATTTCTGCAGGCGTGGATTCGCTGTGAATTTTTGCGTTTTGCAATTGGCGGAATTTTTTCGCAAACGGGCGCAAAGTGCAACAAAAAAAATGGCGCTTACATAAAAAAAAGTTGGCATGTGCGTAGAAAAAAAAAATTTAAATTTTTTTTTTATTGATGTACTGAAATTTGGGCGTCGTTTTTGCCGTTTCACCAATTTTGCACAGATTCGCTCATGACTAGTTCTGACATTCTGACAAATCAACTCATTGATCAAAGGAAGTAATTGTTTGCTAAATGAGCCAATTCATTAAACACTTTCCTGGCAGAAAATAATAATAATAACTGTAAATTCTAAGCTGCTGGGAATTGTAATACTTTTGAAAACTATACACATTGATTATTTTTATGTTCCTGTGTCCTGGAAGCCACCCAGCCACTCAGTAACTGGTCCAGCAGCAAAATGCCCACAAAAATAATGCTTACATTAGAAATAAATATATAGTACAGAAATCAGGTATGATCAATACAGTAATAATTTGTCTATATGAATATTATATTTCCTAGTAAGTATACTTGTACTAATTGTATTTGTTCTGTGTATATCACCTTGTTATCCAAGTTTAAAACCTAAAATGAGAAAGTAACTGCATTTTGTTGGCTATGGCATCCTGACATCTTCAGGTAAAGGGCAAAATTAAACACTGGCCTAAACTAGTACCATTTTTGATAACAGCATACCACAAGCTGTTATGACTGGAAATTCATTTCCAGATGAGAGGAGCAAAGCCTTACATTTCCAAAGTGTTTCACCCTATAATCTTCACTATAAATGGCACAGTTTGGACAAAAGGCTTTAAGCTTTTAAGTTTTATGAATTAAGTTGTCTGTGAGCAAAACAACTTTGGATGTTTTTAGAATGACCACACTGTGTTGATGAATTTGAATGATATATATACTGAAAGACAAATACAGTAATAAACTTCCAATTAATTTGTTTTCCTTCTGTATGCTAAAAGAATAAAATACTTAAATACAACAAAGGATGTTTATTTTACTACATAATACATTAAAAAAAATGTCTAATAGCTTTTGCATTTTTCCTGGACATTCTAAAACTCAAAAATTACTGTAACCCTTTCAAATCGACACAAAAGGGGAATACATGTATAAAAGTCCTTATCCAGAAACCCATTACCCTAAAAGCTCCAGGAAGGCCATCTAATGTTTAAAAAATATTTCCTTTTTCTCTGTAATAATAGAACAGAATCTTGTACTTGATCCAGCTAAGCTGCATGAATCCATATTGGTGCCAAATAATACTATTGGGTTTATTGAATATTCCAATGATTTTTATCAGACTTAAGGTATGGAGATCCAAATTTCCCTTATCTGGAAAACATCAACTACCAAGCATCCTGCATAATCACAGCCTTCTTGATGCGATGCACTTGTACGAAAGTGACATCACACATGTGCAGTCTTGGGGTTATATTTAGCTAAATACAGCCCTCTCTACAATACATAATGATTTGTGACAGTCTTCCTGCAATTTCAAATTCCTGCTCTTAGCATCCCCTGATATTAGGATGTTTGAGCCAAATGCAGTATTATCTATTTCTAGTATCTATTCTACAACAGAACCACACTGTTTTTGTAATTCCGTCATGAACCACAGGTCTTGTAATCAACTCCAACCTGCCAACTGTTAAAAAAGGCCATCATATTTTACACCTTATATAAATGTAAAATAAGTGGTAATTTTTATTTACTTACATAATTGATATACATCTGATGGTTCCTTTCTAGATTAAGAAGACAACATGTGGCTACATTCAGTAACAGCCCAGCACCAATTCTTTGTATAAATAATCTTTCAGCTCTTTAAATTTGTGTATCTGTCACATGTAAAAAAATGCAATATGCCTGGTAAAAGCAGAGTACAAAAAAGGATGTTAAATGTGTTCAGTATTGCTTTATATCATACATTAATCATCTTTACTCTGTCGTTGTTGCTTTGACAACTTAAAAAGCAGAACGACAGAACTAGTAAACTGTTTACTAGTTTAGCATGTTTCTATGACACAGGAATTTTTTGTAATGTTTTATTCAAGTTTCAAAGTATCAAAGATGATAAAACAGAATTAAAAAGTAGAAGTAAAAAAAAAAATCATATATACTAATGTGACCAAGAAGATTGCATGGGGTGTATCCAAAAGGAGAGAGAAGTACTCCAAATCTGTATGTGAAGGAGTTAGTCATTTAGCAATGGAGCACATTTTTGTGAGAGCAGGGGCAATAACTAAGAGAAAGAACCTTTCTTAAAAGAAGGAATTTGTTATTGCCGTTTCTCACTCTGAAGGGAAAGACATGAAGTGATCAGTTTACTTTCTGTAGAAGTATCCCTTTAGTGTTGTTTATCATTTGATTAGTTTTCATGTTGGTTTAGTACAAAGGTATTGCACAAAAAGGACACTATTTTGATGTTTTTGTTGCAGCCAAGTATTTCTGGTTGTAAAATATAAAATTTGTTTTACAATGAAGAAAAAAAGATGTAAGGACATACAGAACAGAAGATCATGTGTATAGTCAACATGAAATCTTTATTCTATTTAATCTATTTTTTTTAAAAGGACAGGATTTGGGTACCACATTATTCCGTAGCTTCCAACTGTCCCGATTTTCGTGGGACAGTGCCTCTTTTGACAGCTAAACCCGCAGTCGCAGATCCTTACTGAAAAGTCCCTAATTTCCCTTTTGATCTCGTGCACTGAAAGCTAAAAAAGATACAAATTTAATTAAAAGTAGCTTTTGGCAGAGAGCCCAGAAATCTTAACGAGCTTTACCTGCACTTAGAAACATTGTTTCTCACATTTAATTAAATAAGTGGGCATTTGGCAGAGAGTCCAGGAAGTTAACAAGCCCCCCCCCTGCACTGAGATACAATTGTAACTAATAAGCTAAACAGGTGTCTTGGGGGAACTGAGACTTGCAGCCTAAAGGGCAGTTCCAACTTTTTTTAACAAAACTGTAATAACACATAAGACAAGACCTCAAAACCCACAGAAATGTGTTCAAACTTTAAAAACCTGCCAAATTTAGTCAAATGGGAGTGGCATTTAGGGGGTGTGGTTTCAAAAATGGGCATGGTCAGAACATTTCACCTCTTTCCATTTTCAAAATGTTGGGAGGTATGCATTATTCAGTACCCTGAGAAGGCATTTCTTTTGGTAATAAAAGTAGGGAAACGTCTAGTTACTGTATACGTTATAACTGTACCCCTATTTGTGTTTATGCCTTGTAAAGCACTGAGTACATTTGCAGGAGGATTTGCAGGATAATTCCAATAGGATTCCATGGATGTTATCCCAACTCCAAAGTTGTGCATTGCAACTAGTGTTAATTTGGGGTCTGCAATTAAACACAGGAATTCTAGAAAAACACTGCAGTGTGGGTCAGAAGGTAATTCATTAAACAGTGCGCTGTAAGACTTTAATTGGATTTACTATGGGGCACATTTACAAAAGCACGAATGCACGAGCATTCATGCGAACGCTCCGAGCGTATTTTCGCTGATTTTTTCGGGTGTCCGCACGACTTTTTCGTACGGCGCAAGACTTTTACATACGGCGCACAACTTTTTCGGACGTTTGCATGAAAAAATCGGAAAAGTTTTACCGCTGTTTACAATTGTTCGGTACGAAAATTTAGTGACTTTCGGATCGCCAATACGATATTATCGTGACTAATACGATTTTTTCGTAAGCATTTTCGTGATATTTGCGATCTTACGAAATTTTCGTTTCCAATACGATTTTTTCCCATTCGTGATTCGGATTCGTGGATTAGTAAATGTGCCCCCATATGTTGCTTTACTAAATCTCTTCTGGTGTTGGTGGAATGCAAAGAGTTGTAATTTAACAATATCTGGACAGTTGTAGGTTTCTTTTCCTTGTCTGCAATAATCCCATTGTTATTTAGATTTTAGTCAAGTATTTATAAAAACCATAGCGATATAACAATTTTTTTTAAGCTTGTGACAGAAACAACTGACAGTTTCCCTTCAGGCTTTATGCTAGGAGTTTCCAAAAGGTAAACTTCATGCATAAGGATTAGGTTCATGTTCAAAAACAAGTATGAGGCATAGGGCAAGATGTCAAAGAGCATATTCAGAATGGCAGAGGCACATATTTTTGAATGCTCTTAAGAGTGCTAATATTTGGTAAGTTACAATCTGTCAGTATCAATAAGCAAATAATCAAATTCAAAATACTACAGTGGCTTTTAAACAGAACATTATATGAAGTCTTAGCACTTTATTTCTCTTCAGAAATTCTCCCAGAAAGTTAGATTTATGAATTATGCTCACCTAGGTTACATCTGGTTCCCAAACTGGAGAATCACTCATTCCTTTTAGGGGCCAAACTCATTTTTAAGATTCAAGATTTATAGACACCCCCCCCCATAACAAAAGATAACTGTGCTGTGTACTGATAGGTCCCGCTGAAATTTATTTATTTATATTTTTTTTAAAGCACTAATAGGATGAGCAGTGAGGTCCAATAATTCACATTGGCAGTTTATTTACACTCTGCTAGTCTACATTATCTAGCAGCCCTGCCAGCTGTCTACATTATCTAGCAGCCCTGCCAGCTGTCTACATTATCTAGCAGCCCTGCCGGCTGTCTACATTATCTAGCAGCCCTGCCGGCTGTCTACATTATCTAGCAGCCCTGCCGGCTGTCCAATGTTTTATACTCTACTACTTGGACAACATTTTGTTACTGCGTCTTTGAAAAAACATAATAAACCTTACATAAAAAATAAATTAATTTTGCACCATATTTATTCAGCAGTGTTTACAATTTACCTAATTTTTTCTATGATTCCAACAATTTTAATCTTTCAAATACAAAATGCTTCTTTCCTTTTAAGCCATAGCAGTTGACTGACAGTTATATACATTCATAAAGAGTTAACCAGCTAGAAGTGAATTGTACAGCCAAATGCCCAGCATATGACTAAACATTATTGTCAGTAGTGCGATGATAAGCATTATTTATCAGGACTTATCCTAACTTTGCCCACCCAGTAACCCCCCCTTTCTTTATTGTGTAAAAGCTGTGAAACAATTCATCACCACCTTCCTGCTCTTATATATCTGGCAGCAGTGCTATAGTGGGCCCTTACTGGGCCTCCTTTTTTCATTAGGCCACTGCTTGGGTGTTTTCTGTTCTATTATGATGACATTGTGGTTTTACTTTTTTCATGCATACAATCACCTTCCTTAGAAGGGAAAGGATGTGAAGGTCGTCACATCTAGGATTTGCACTAGGGAAGTACAAAAGCATTCAGCTTTCTCCTGTATTGTGATCTTCTTCTTCCTGCATATCCCTTAAAGTTTTGACACTAATATTTTCTACTTTTAGCACATATGAGTATACTGAATTTTAATTTTATCTTGCAGGGACCCTTAAAATGTTAGTGAATTTAAATTCATTCACCTTCATTTACCTCTGCTTTAATCATTTCTGTTGTTCAGCTTTCTTTTAAAAAAATGTGTTTAGCAGTAAACTATACAAAATGATTTCCATTTGTTTCCTTTAAATGATAAAATGTTGAATTTCAGTATTGGTTTTACTATTAGTTACTGGGTAAGGTAGATGGCTGTATGATTTTCTAAGAGGGAAATGAGTACAGTGAGCATATTATGCATGTTTATGTCCCAGAAATGTGTTTGCTTCCTGCAAGATGAATGTGGTTTGGCATGGACATTAGCAGCAGTGTGTTCATCTAATACCAAACTGTAAAAACATTTAGAGAGTCATCTCGTTCTCAGGTTATATTTATGTGTTTGTATTTAGCATCTGCTTAATTTTTTAATTTTTTTTTACTGTATTGTTTCCTCCAATAACCATCTAAACAGAGAAACATTTATTAAAATTTGTTGACCAGTCAAAAGGAATGCACTTGTTTTGTTTAATTAGTAAATGTAGGGGAAATGCCTGTATAGGCATTCTTTTCTCTTGGGTGAAGACAAGGGAAGCAAATTTGTTCTAACACTATCAAATATACAACCAGGGAGTCCAGAGGGATGGGCCCCATTAAATTTCATGGTAAAAACTTCTTCATAAACATCTAGGCATTTTCTTGAGATAAACCATAACATAATTGTTCCCACTAAATTAAATATGACCTGTTATTTTGACCATTTTATCTAACAGACATAAAATGATTGTGCATATTTTCAGATTTTTTTTTTTCATCCCTAGGTACGTTAAAATACCCATGTTATTGCCTTTTTAAAAGCTTCTGTGGCACAAACATAAAAAATACATTACACATTCACAAATTCAGTACTGTGTGTGTGTATATATAGATATAGATATATAGATATAGATAGAGAGAGAGAGAGAGAGAGAGAGAGTATATACATATAATGTTTTAAGTTCCTAATGCTTCAAACATTATATAGTGATTGTATATGAAAGAAAAAATGTTATTGTATAAGATGCTAAAGACTTAGTAAATGAACCATAATTATAGCTATGTGTTGCAGAGGCTTGGGGAAGATGATTAGGATGGAGGGGGAGATGGGGGGGGTGATTAGGGGCTTAACTGACAACTTTTACTGAGTCCCACAAGCCATCCAGCAATAAAAAGTAGAACAGGGGTAAAGAATCTAGGGATCAGCTGTCCTGTTTCCATATACTGGGCTCTGTATGGTGTGCAAAATATTGAATTTAAATATGATCAGGGATCTCTGCATCCTGTATATGTTAAATATACCATTAGGTTAGTGTAGGAAATAAATGTTGAAAAAATATACCTGTATGCAGTTAGACATCTATCTAGAGATTTTGTGTGTGTGTAAGAGAGTGTTCTCACTGTCCATGAATTACTTCTCTTGTATTTGCCTTACTGAATGGCATCAGTATCAGTTTAAGCACACGAGAGAGTCTCTCCTGAAACTGTACAGCACTTCCTTAAGCATAGTGGGACAGACTCCAGCTTGTCCTGGGAGATGATGCAAAGTGTGCATTCAGAAGCTGTCTTCAGCTAGTTTAATAGCTCACTGTTCAGAATTTCCTCCTGCACAGTACAGTCTTTAATGCAATAGACGTTAAAATTCCTCTCAAAATCAACCTACTGTATTTGTGGCTTTGTGGATTTCATCTTCCTTTCTCAGAAAGATATTTGGGTGAGTGGGATTTCTGTACAGGTCATTATTCTAAACAAAATTCAGGGTCAGTTAATTTTACTTGCACATACAGTTGTTTGTTTGAGATGCTACAGAAGAGGCCTTTCACACTCCTTGCCTTTGGCTGAATACCCTAAAATAATTTACTTTGATCAGTAAGCTCAGGAAAATTTGTACAAAATTTGTTCATTTAAATCTGTATTTTTTTCTTTAATTTATTTTCTCTCTTATAAAACAGATAATTAAAAATATCTGTATAATAAAACACTATCCCTTTATCCCTATATCCCTCTATAGAATGATGCCCATGATTAAAGATTTATTTAAACTTTTTTTTTAATTAGAAATGAAGCTTTCAAATTTCCAGCTTTGAAGTGATAAATTGGCTTACTGTGATATTCAGAATACACATCAAGGTAAGTTTTTTTTAATTCTTGGATACAGTAAAAGACATAATCGAGCAATGTAACCGTTTTCTTATTGTGCTTTCATGTTTCTGTTTAAAGAAATACATACAAATAAAATCCTTATAAAGAGGGTATATATTCCAAACCATACATTTATTTATTAAATTATAAAAAAAATGGAATATTGTAATCTGATTTGCATGCAGATTGCCCAGGAAATTCCAGTACTGCACAATTGTGCACATTATTGGTACTGTACAAACTTAGAGGCTTTTATTACATTATGGAAGCAGTTGTGCACATTTTGACAAGATAACACATCCATTTGCTTAAAGTGGTCATGCACATTCAGATTTTAGTTTTCTTGCAACGAATGTTCGGATATCAGTCATATGTTTGAATGCAATGATCTAAAACTAACATTCAGACAAAAATAACAATTCGAGGGATGTTCTGATAATGAAATACAGTAATTGGAAGACACCAATCGTACAACAGTGACTTCCTGGAAATGCATTGTAGGTCCCCCAAGGATATTGTCAGATTGACAATACATGTGTAGATTTTATCGTTATCCAACCAAAATGTTCTAACCTGTCCGATCTACTAAACGAACAGTCCAAAAATCATACAAAAAAAATGTTTTGTACGATTATATAGGTGCGTGTTAGATAAATGTTTTAGTTCAATAAACACTTCCCTGACTGTGAGGAACATTTTTCTGCCAGTCAAGAAAAGTATTAATAAATACTTTCCTGGTACACATTTTCCCAAATCTGGCCCATGTTAGGGGACATGCAATAGAGTAGAGGCAAGCACACATTTCTAAAGGGAATAACACTCCTTCCATTATTTTTTTTTTAAGTTCTGTACAGGTCAGCCCACAGTCACGGATTATTACTGAATAGTCCCTCATTTCCCTTTGATCTCCTGCACTGAACGCTAAAAAGTATACAAATTTAATTAAGAAGTAGCTTTTGACAGAGAGCCCAGAAATCTCAAGAAGCTTCACCTACACTTAGATACATTGTTTCTCAGACTTAATTAAATAAGTGGGCTTTTGGCAGAAAGCCCAGAACGTTAACAAGCCACTCCTGCACTTAGATACAATTGTAACTAATAAGCTAAACAGGTCTCTTGGGGGAAGTGAGACTTGCATCTTAAAGGGCAATTTCACCTGCATTAGCTAAACTGTAATAACACATAAAATGACCCCAAAACCCCCAGAAATGTGTTCAAACTTTAAAGAACCTGGCAAATTTAGTAAAATGTGCTATTTTTGGAAATATATTTTGTAAGCAATGTAAAACATAATCAAACTAGGCAACAGTAATCTTTGTTTTATCTTATTTATTTAGAATGAAATAAGGCATAGTCATCTGGCCTATGTATGGTCTTTATATTCTGTAGTGTTTTTAAAGCCCATATGCCTTTGATGATGAAACAGTGGGTTTATAATGAAGTTTTAAAATGCAGAAAAGGCAAAGAAGCTTTTGTTTTACTATTTTTAAACTGTGAGCAAGAAGAAAAAAATGCTTTGATGAGACTTGGCCCACGTTAAGCCATTTTACAGGAATACTGAAGTGTGTGAATAACTTTGAAGTGAAGAAGATATTGTATTACAAAGATCCTATTTGATTCCTGAAATGTTTCTGTTTAGACTGGGATATTTTGCCGCCATTCTTTGCCCACACAATGGAATATAAAATAAAGTGCAGGATAATTTGTACTGTAGAAATCTTTGTAACCTCTATTGCAAACTTTGTATTATTTCTAAACAATCACAGATGTGCTTAAAGCTTTTGCATTTATTTTAAACACTGTTACAGTATTTCTGCAGGCCATAACCCTTTGTGAAATCTTAGCCTATTTTAGAATGACTGAGGCAGCCGTATGTGTAAGCAAAAATGAGACATTTGCATCAGATTTTTCAGATGGTCTATTCCAGGGGTGGGCAAACTTTTTGGCTCACGGGGCACATTTACTCACCCCCGGGCCAGGGCGGGCAGGGCCAGGCCAGCGTTACGCCCCCTTCGTCTCTTTAATTCCGGCACGCCAGTGACATCAAGTCTCGCGTGATGAGACTTGGCGTCGTCGGCGGGCCGGATTAAAAAGGCCAAGGGGCCGGATGTGGCCCGCGGGCCGTAGTTTGCCCACCCCTGGTCTGTTCTCTGGTACCTCTTTGTTCATATCCAACTTGGACTGTTACATATCCTCCTGATTTTTTCTGACACTCCAGCTTCCTACGGAATTACTATATTGTGGTAATTTCTATTGTTGTTCTTGTTGGGCTTAGTTGCTGTTTTAACATAAGCCCAATATGGGTAGCCAAAAGCTTTCAGTGCCCCTCTGAGATGCTTGTTCTTCGTTTTTTTTGGACTCTGTATCAGTTGTCACACTTTCTGCCCTGTGGTGCAGAATTCTAATAATACTTAGTTTGTGTTCCAGCTCATGGTGAGAATCGAACAACAGATACTGATTTATTTCGGTGTTTTCTCGTACACTTCTGTTTTCAAGTTTCCCCCTCTTGGATTCATATCAAGCAGGCAAGTTCTCATGGGCATCCTTCCTTGCGAACTTGATGTTTGTAAGATTATTGTAAGATTTGTATCTGTAGGGTTTGGGTTTGGTTAGCAGAATAAAGCAAATTAGGTCACATATTTTATCATACATGCAGGTATGCGACATGAAACTAGCCATTTGGTTTACTTTCCCAAGTTCCTGCAACATTTTGGCATTTTAGCTTCCCTGACTGCTGGTAGACAAATTGTCCTGTGTGCCACAGCAAGTACAAGTGGTTATTAAAATGGTCTGTTATGTGTATTTTTGGGCAGAACCGACTGTACTTATTGTGTAAGTATTGTGTATGGAAGTTTAAATGGTGTGTAGATAAAAGGCTTATATATATTTATATATATGTCATATTGTCATAAGCATCATAACAAAAAAAATTGTTTTCCTTTTTCAGTTTTATAAAATAGTGTTTTGTACATGATGATTCTACTTATTCTGCATGAATCCATACTAGTGGCAAAACAACCCTAATTAATGCCTGAATAAAATTTTAAATGGTAGAATGTATCCAGTGTGTGAAGGAAACCAATGGGCTTTACATGGTATAGCTAAGTCTTTAACCTGGGAAATCAGTTTGATAACCTTAAAACCGGGGCCATTTAATTGATTATATTTGTTTTATTATTTTGGCCTGCAGTTCAGCTGAGGACTGGCATATGGTAAAACAATTTCAAACTAAATAATTTACTGAACAGTATTATATTTGTGAATTTTGCTTAAAAGTATTGTCTCTAGAATTCACAAAGTGAAATGCCTTGGGACAAAACAATAGTAATGGTGCTGCATATTAATTGTTTTCCTAGATTTAAATAAAAAACAAACATAAATATGTTGGGCTGGATGAGTATTTTAAATAAATGCCAGATTTTATACTTTTACAGTGTAAGAAAAATGTGTAAAATATTGAACTTATTTTGGAATTATGTAAAAAAATTAATTACAAATATTTTCATTTTACAATGGAATTTTCCTGACAATTATTACATCCCAAATTTTAATTGCACATAGTGAATTATGTAAGACCCTTCAAATGTGTCATAAGTTTTGGAGCAAGAGTTATTCAAGAGCCCGGCCCTTTTGTGGCACTTGTGCTTTTCAGTCTTCAGTCTTCATACTTTATCAGTCATACACTGATAAATGTGCCGGTCATACAAATAGCTAGTCGCTCAGTTTAGTTATTGGAATGTGGTGGACCTTACGAGGTGTGCCTATACACATTCTGTGTTCATGTTTTTTTTTAAACCAGTCTCCGTTCATCTGGGGGCCCCTTATTGCAGATTTCAGCTTCTGTACTACATGTGTTTATTATTAATAATGAAAGTGTAAATTTGTCAAACATCTGTTTAACTCACCCTTCTACAATGTCTCCTCATTTTTTTGGACATTTAATATTATGAGTTTTCATCAGCAGACAGTTTTAAAGGACAAGTCAATCCAAAATATATTTTTTTGCCTAATATTAGAAAACATAATTCTAAGCAACTTTGCAATATACATTCATTACAAATGTGATTTTTTTTTTTTTACTTATTTGTATATATAATGCTATTAGAAGTAGTGGCTGTCCTGGTGGTTCAGACTGTTGAAACAATGTAACATGGTGCCATTGATTAAAGGTACTTGAGTACAATTTTCCTTGCACTTCTTGTATTTTGGTGCTAATGCCTGTTGTTACTGAAGAACCCTGAAATTACAGCCACCTCAGTGGTAGCTTTAGGGTGCCTAGAGTGGAAGTACAGTATACTTGTGGTGAAAGAATCGTACACAGACATAATTTTAAAGGCAAGTGCCTAAAATGACATTGCAGCATAAAAGGCTGTCAGTGCAATAGTGTCTGATTCATTTAGTTTGTCTGTTTTTCCTCTGGTGGAAAAAAAATACTTAATTGTGGGTACTTGTACCTGAAACTGCACTTTGTACACTGCACTTGCACTTGTAAATGAACCATAAGTTGGTAAAGGTTATGTATGTTGTATAAATACATACAAATGCTCCTTATCATTTACTGTACCAGTAAAGCATTGTTTATATTGTACATATCTCAGGCTTGTGAGAGTAGGGTTATAATAACAATGTTATAAAGCCAAAACCAAAGAAAAAAAAAGTCTTGTTGTATTGGTGTTAAAATGTAAGAACTAAAGTTATATGTTATTTTCAAGGACAAAGAAGCATTCATAAAATGTTTGCAATTTTGATATTGCAAGTGTGTTTGAGAGAACAATGAACTTCTTGTGGTTTTAGAGAAAATATAGACGAGGAATTAGCATTTACATATTGAGGGCATTTTTAAATGTTTGAGAAAATAGTTCAAAGAACATTAGGATATGGGTTCTCAAACAACAGAGCTTGTGTCTGTTCTTGCAGAGTTGAAAGAGTTACATCTCCACAAGATTTATCATTGACAACTAGCAGTTAGGCAGGTTTTACTTGGACAAAAGGTTGAACTTCATGGACGTGTGTTATATTTAACCCTTTCACTGCTAGTCGATCTGGTCAAAGCGGAACTTTTATTGCCAGACAGTTTTTTGCACTCTTTTAATTTAGGGGCCTTTCCTTTGGGGGGGGGGGGGGGGGATTTTAGTTTACCCAGGAAAACAATATATTTTTTTTTCCGGAATTTTGTGTAATTCAAATTCTATAACAAGATATAGGCTTCTAAATGTCTTAATTATGTAAATTTGGATTTCAGGGTCAAAAATTCCACTAACGGAAGGTTAGTCATTTTTGTAAATAACAGATTCTGGGGAATCCAGAATAGGTAAAAGTGTCTGTCTGCTCCAAACTACCAAGTTGCAATACTTTCCTAAAGTTATTATTTATCAAAATTTGTGAAAGTTTTGAAAAATTGCTTCAAAGCTTCCAGTCTATAGCATCTTATCTCCTATAGGTCATAAAGTATCTAGATAAAACACCCTAAATATGAATGCTAAGGGTTCACTGAACAGTTTGATGCCCAATATGCATAAGTTTACCCAAGTATGTGGAATTTTAGGGCCCTGAAATGAAAATACCCCTATAGTCTCTATCATTTCTGTCATTTTAGCTCCTGCAAAATCAACACATTTACATACTTTTATGTCTTTTTTTTAAGTACGCTTGCAACATAAACCCATATATTTTTGGAAAGTTCACGTTCCCCTGAATTCAAAATGGGTACACGTCTTTCTACTCCAAAGTACCAAGCCGCAAAGCTTAGGTTGGCGATTTTGATGACATTTTCAAAAATTTCCTCTAAGCTTCCACTTTGCAGCATCTTATCTCCTGCATATTATTAGGTATTACGATAAAACACCCTAAATTCGAATGCCAGGGGTCCACTCTATAGTTTAATATGCAATATTTATAGGTTTACATAAGTATTTGGCAGTTAGGGGCCCCAATGTGAACATAACCGAATATGATCTATTATTTGTGTCATTTCAGCTCCTGCAAAATCAACACATTTACATTATTATATGTGGGATAAAGCTAGTAAAAAGTACGTTCACCCCAGAAATCCATATATTTTTGGGAAGTACATATTCCCCCAAATCTAAAATGGGTACTCATGTCTTTCTACTCCATAGTACCAAGCCCCAAAGCACTGTACATAGGTTTATCAAAGCACTTGGCACTAAGAGACCCCAAAATATACCTTTTGCATACTAATTTCAATGCTTACCTTTACCTAATTCATAAACAAATGGCAGTTTTATGTGGGGTTAAAGCTGCAGAAATGTAGGGTGGCCCCTGAAAACCATATATTTATAGAAAGTACATATTCAGACATATCCAACGAAGCTTTCCTAAAGTTAACAGTTTTACAGAATTTATGAAAATCACCTAAATATGTTGCAGTTTGCCTCATTTATCTTGCACAGTTTTTTACATACAATGGCAAATCACCCCTGGTGTTAATCCAATGTGCAGGTCATTTTTTCAGTGAGAAACTATTTGATATTCTAAGGGGCTTAGAAATAGGAAAAACATATTTGTCAGATTTTAATTTTCAGATCAGGTAAATAACCAGAACATACATCCACAAGTTCTCACAGTGGTCCATAATATAATAATCTGAAGTACAGGTTGTTAAAGTACATTAGAAATTGAATGCATTAAACTTATTTTAAGTTGAGAAACAGCTTCTGATGGTTGGCACATTCCTCAAGAGAGAAGGAAGTAATAGAGAAAAAATCCAAACTCTGTATGAGCAGGTACATAACCAACTCAAAAACAAATTCCAGAATACATATAAATACACTCGAGTATATTATGGCAGTACTTCTGGGAAATCAATGCTGGTGTAGAAATGAACTTATGACTTTGAAAGCTGTGTGATCATAAACATTTACTGTACTCTCACTGTCTTACTTTAAAATTGTTGCTTAATCATACACCAGTCATAACAGCTTGCCAATGTACACAGTCTACTCAGATTAATTTTTCACAAGAGCAAAGTACAGGGTCCACTAGAATTTAGTAGGCCCTGAAATTAACAACAGCCTTGAGCTGTGGGTAGCTCCAGTGGTCCCTTATTGTGTTGGATCTACATATGCAACTGAAATATGTCCAGTGAAATGCCAGTGGGACACAAATATAGTAGGAAAAAATGTGCACTGAACAAAATGGACATAACACTGCCAGTAGAATGAGGGATCCTTCCAACTGTCCCGATTTTCGCCAGATAGTCCCTCTTTTAACAGCTCAACCCGCAGTCCTGGATTATTACTGAAAAGTCCCTCATTTCCCTTTGATCTCCTGCACTGAATGCTAAAAAAGATACAAACTTTAGCTTTTAGCAGAGGGCCCAGAAATCTTAACAAGCTATACCTGCACGTAGATACAATGTTTCTCTGACTTAATTAAATAAATGAGCTTTTGGCAGAGAGCTCAGAAAGTTAAGAAGATACACCTGCACTTAGATACAGTTGTAACTAATAAGGTAAACAGGTCTCTTGGGGAAACTGAGACTCGCAGCTTATAAAGGGCAATTTCACCTGCATTAGCAAAACTGTATTAAACAACCCCAAAACCCCCAGAAATGTGTTCAAACTTTAAATAACCTGCCAAATTTAATCAAATGGGAGTGGTATTAAGGGGTGTGGCCGTAAAAATGGGCATGGTCAAAAAATTACGCACAGCATTTCTTTTTGTCCCTCTTTCCATTTTTCAAATGTTGGGAGCAATAGGAGAAGCCATACTTATGTTAAACCATAGATATACCCAAGGTTGTCATGCTGTAACCTTTCTTTAGTCTCAGGAACACATTCACTGTTATAGTGCCCCTGATGTTGGGTATCTGGGTGTAAATTCACAAAACCACTGGCATTTACCTGTACAAGGTGATGAAAATGTTAATTGATTGTTTACATTGTTGGTTATGGATTTTGGTTATGGGCAAATACCAGTTAAACAGTGGGCCCCCTCCAGAACAGCTTTTTAGTAAACTGTGGTTGGAAAATTAGACTATTAAAGGACAAGGAAATTCAAAATCTATTAAGCACACAATGAAATCGTACTACTGTTGCTGTGTATATTCCTGGCTTGCCTAATGAAAGATTTACAGAGATACACTAACTACAAACTACATACTTGTTTTAGTGAATGGCGCCGCCATCTTTAACAAGGGATGCCCATTCTTTTTCCCTCACCGTGTCTACTACTCATGCTCACTGATTCGCCAGCCCCCCTGTTTGCTGTGTCCTATACTGCGTCCTACAATTTGAAATTTTTTTTTACACCAGCACACCCTTACCTCCTCCAGAGAATTACTACTTGGTGCACAGCCTAGAGACACAGTCCGGTCAAAATATTTCAGCCAGCACAACAAGTAAAGTGCAAGCAGGGCTTAGCCCCTGCATGTTTATTCAAACGTTGCTTTTTGTACTTTTTGTTGTGCTGGCTGAAATATTTTGTCCTATACTGCGTCGCCATAGGGGGAGTGCTCCTGCTGTGTGCGCATGTGCTAACTGAAGAACTGGTCGCAGTGTCTGTGCAGGAGCATTGCATTATGGGAATCTTCATCCCAGCTCAGCATTTTTTCTTCCTGTTTGGCTTCTGATCATCTGAACTATTGAAATATGGGGAGACTTAAGGGCACTATTGAGACAACTGAAGGTATGCCTGCATTTTGAGATTAACTCTTTACTAGCCTTTCCTTCTCCTTTAAACAAGCCTTTTCCAGTACTGCACCATTTACATTAGATATTAAATAGATTCTTAAATCCATATTTGTGAACTATAACAGCTCAAAATTACTTAAATATAATGAATTCTGTTGCTTACTGATTTTTTTTCTGTATCACTTTCCTGGATAATGCATACATTAATATAATCAGACACATTACATAAATGACATGCTCTTAAGATGCTATCCTTTATTTTTGTCTTATGTAATTTGATTGGGTTATTTAAGGTAAAATGCAATGTTCTGACTTTTCTTTTTTCTGTTTCCATTTTTTTTTTTTTGCTTGAAAATTACTGTGTCCTCAACTGCTTAGATTATGTAGTACTATATAAAAATAAACTAACAAAAGCACAAGTACGGACCATGGACAGTTAAACTGAAAATAGAATGTGACATTTTAGTGATTTTGCCCGTGAAATAAAAGTTAACAGTTCAGAATTACCACCTCTTTTTAATACAAACATTTTATTGCAAAAAATAAGGTGAGAAAGAAGCTTGGAAATAAACCTCTAGCAGGACAGAGGAGAATAAAAGAGACAATAACAAAGGTCATTTACAGAGGCAAGACAAAGTGGAAATCCATCTTGCTATTTATATTTTGATTAAATGTGTAGACCATTACTGCTTGACCTGAAGAAAGTACAGTAAACTGTCTCCTCTTGAGGTTGTCTAGAACAATGAATTGGTTGCATGAATAAAAATGTGTTGCAAAATGTAACAGTACTTAGTGTATTAAAGTATTAGAACTGGATAAATACTGCTGCAACTATTCTACAGTACAGTACATTCTTAAAATACAAACCTGTAGGAGTATAGATTCACGGGGGTAGAAAGTCAGCATATCTATGATTTTTTCTTATTGGTTGTATTTTAATAAAATGAATTCTTGGTTTCAGAATCAGTGTATTTTTTTTTTTTGTGTTATATTTGTGTTATATGTGGGGGGGGGGTCTCTACTAAAGGTATTTTTAAATTATAGGTATGGTTCTTACTCAGGCATTAACAGTATTGACCAAGTGATTGAATGCATCTCAACATATTATAGTACATAGGCATGCAAAATCAGCCAACTCAGGCTCATGTCAGTTTGCCTTCTGTATTAGTAAATCTGCACATAAGCATGTAAGCCAGTTTTGTGTAGATTGTGTAATGTAGTTTTGCTGAAGGGATATTGCTATCAGTTAGAGTTACACAGTTATTGTGACTTTGGAAATATTCGGGTAACTCCAGATGTCATGGAAGCATCTTTAAGTAATAAACATTCGTAAACTAAATTCAAATAATCTGATATTTTATTTTTATTAAGTTTATTTAGTTAGATTTAAATATTGATATGGAAATATATATCGCCTTTTAACATAGACTTATTTGAATATTAAGTGTATTACCATAAGAGTAGTTATGTATATTTATCTTTATGTATTGCTACTTGTATACACAGTTCTGCTCAATTATGAGAATATATTAATAATACAGATAGGGGGAACAATGCAAAAAAAAAAATTGCATTATTATTTTTATACATTTTTAAACTTATCTCTTCACAAGACATAGGTGTCATGTACATCAGCCCCTGTCCTAGTGTAGCTTATGGACTTTCTGGATAACAGGTTTCTGGATAAGGGAAACACATAGATAAACACACATTCAGATTAGGGGCAAATTCTATCTTAAGTGTGAAATTAGAGCTCAACACGGTAAAATTTCACCGCTCTATGGGGAAAAGTTAGAGTTATTTGATAAATATTCCTCTAAAAATCCCATAGGAATAAACAGAGTGGTAGAATTTTACTGTAGTGAGTTCCAAACTTGCAGTTTGATAAATCAGCATCATTAGGGTCAGTGTCATTGTTGTGCAGGAAAGCTTAACTTGGGGAAAAGAAGTGATCCATAAACTGTAGTACTCTGCGAAAAACATGAGTTCAGGGGCATATTTTTATTTGTTGTTATATGGAGAGATGGAGCACCTGCTAATCTAAAGGCCCGGGTAGGGGAAGAGCACATTTTGCAATAGCTGCCCTGTGTTTTCTGTCTCCTGCCCTTTACCTCTGTGCTTGTTCAGTGCAATGCTTGATTTCCTTAAAGCTGCATGCATTGCAGAGCCTGTGAAATTTACATTATTGACACAGATCACATCCACAGATGTAGTCAGCCACTGTAACATTTCATAGTCTTATAACTATCAAAGAACTGATTTACCTTACCCTGACCAATGTTCTTTTTTAAGCATGTGCAATTAGGAAATTTCTTTATTTTTGTGCTTGTAGGATTGTTGATGTATGTATGTATGTATGTATGTATGTATATATACCTGAGACAGAGAGAGTGTCTGAGATTGAGAGATGGAAAACAAGAGGTCTGAGCTTTAGAGTGAGTGCCAAGTCCTGTGGCTGTGCCTGGAGAAAGTTAGTCTTTGGAAAAGTGCAGCACTGAATCGGATTTGAAAGTAGGCTGTGTAGCCTGGCTGAAAAAGAGGAGTTATAATTGTTGCTGCAATATGAATATGCACCTTGTTTTTGTGTTTTGAGTGAATATCTAAAGGCAAAGATAAAGGGGTGGTTCAACTTTAGGTTAACTTTTAGTATGTTATAGAATGACCTAAAGGGGAAGGCATTTCCTAGTAGCTTAATGCACATAATGCCTTAACTCTTTTACTGCCAACGACGTATGGGATACGTCGTGGCAGTAAAAGGGCTTAAACGCCAACGACGTGTGCCGCCGCTGCAGAGAGCTTCTAACAATGACCGCCCCCCTGGGCAATGTGCCAGGGGGGCTGTCATGAGGGTCCTGCGATCGATCGGGTCGCAGGACCCTCCAGGAAGCAGCAGACACGATCGCATCGCATCTGCTGCTTCCTACTTCCCCCCCCCCAGCGCCGGCCCAACTGAAGAGGAGCGATCGGGTCTTCAGGACAGGTAAGGACTTTTTTTTTTATTCTTGCATTTACACACTTAGATACACATTTACATACATTTATACACACTTACATACACACACTTACAGCACACATTTTAGCATTTTTCATTTTTTTCACACTTTTATACACTTATTTACACTCATATACACACTTACACACTATCACACAACTTTTACACATGTACACACATGTATACACAAACACTTTGGTTTTTTTTTGTTTTGGTTTTTTTTTCTTCATTTTACCACTTTGTTTTTAGTTTCTTTTACCTAAAAACTGTTTATTTTGACAGCCCGACTATTGGATCAGATATTCTGACCACAAATTACACTGTCATGTGACTTATTTTGTTGTTTCACTGATTTGCACAATTTTTGTGGTTTTATTACATTTTATCCCTGTATAAGTGTTCCTAATCTGTTTTTAGCATAGCTTTGCCAGGTGTAACTTTGGTGTACAAAAATATCTTTTCCTATTTTGAATTTTGTGTACTTTCCAAAAATATAGGGTTTTCTGGGGGTCTCTGTATAGTTAGGGGGGGGTTACTGCACATAATACACTGACGGGGCTCTGTGTGCAAAAGTTGAGTTGGCAGGCGAGAAATCCATATGCGCTATTTTCGTTTTGGGGTCAGTACATACCACAGATTTTGGTATATCTATGCATATTGGGCATCAAACTGTTCAGTAGGCCTCTGGTGTTCCTATTTGAGGTGACTTGCCTTTGTACGCAAGAAATTGTGTGAGATAAATGCGGCAAATTGCAACATTTTTAGGCGATTTTCTGAAATGTCATAAAAACTAATAACTTTAGGAAAGCTTTGCAGAAGGGTACTTCGTTGTAGAAAGGACTCTTTACCCTTGTTGGATTTGTCAGAATGTGTACTTTCCAAAAATATATGGTTTTGTGGGGGTCACTGTATAGTTAGGGAAAGTTTTGGCACATAATACACTGACAGGGGGATCTGTGTGCAAAAGCTGAGCTGGCAGGCGAGAAATCCATATGCGCTATTTTCACTTTGGGTTTAGTACATACTGCAGACTTTGGTATATCTATGCATATTGGGCATCAAACTGTTCAGTAGACCATAGGTGTTCCTATTTGGGGTGACTTGCATAAATGCGGCAAATTGCAACATTTTTATGCGATTTTCGAAATGTCAGATAAATCTGCAAACTTAGGAAAGCTTTACAGCTTGGTACTTTGAAGCAAGAAGAAATGTTTACCCATTATAGATTCGGGGGGATGTGTACTTTCCAAAAATATATGGCTTTCTGGGGTGAGTGTACTTTTTTTTGTAGCATTATCCCACATAAAGGATGTAAATGTGTTGATTTTGCAGGAGCTGAAATGATAGATCATACGGGGGTACGTTCCCATTGGGGCCCCTACATGCCACATAATTAGGTAAGCCTATACATATTGGGCATCAAACTGTTCAGTGGACCCCTGGCGTTCATATTTAGGGTGTTTTATCTTGGTACCTAATGCTATGTGGGAGATAAGATGCTGTAAAGTGGAAGCTTTGAGGGGATTTTTGGAAATGTCATCAAAATTGCTAACTTTAGAAAAGCTGTGTGGCTTGGTACTTTGGAGTAGAAAGACATGGGTACCCATTTTAGATTCGGGGGAATGTGTACTTTCCAAAAATATATGACTTTCTGGGGTGAGCATACTTTTTACTAGCTTTATCCCACATATAATGATGTAAATGTGTTATTTTTGCAGGAGCTGAAATGACAGAAATGACAGTACATATGGGGGTATGTTCACATTGGGGCCCCTACATGCCACATGCTTAGCTAAACCTATACATATTGGGCATCAAACTGTTCAGTGGACCCCTGGCGTTCATATTTAGTGTGTTTTATTTGGTTACTTTATGACCTGTAGGAGATAAGATACTAAAGACTGGAAGCTTTGAAGCGATTTTTTAAAAAAATCACAAATTTTTATAAAAACCAATAACTTTAGGAAAGCATTGCGACTTGATAGTTTGGAGTACACAGACAATTGTGCCTATTCTGTATTCCCCAGAATCTGTTCTTTCCAAAAATGTACAATTTTCTGGGATAAACCTTCTGTTAGTGGAATTGTTTGCCTTGAAATCTAAAGTATGCAGCTTTCTGGAGCAGTGCTTTGGAAATTTGGTAGTGTACTGCTGGGAGTTTTTGACCTATACAAGTGAGAAATCTCCATAAAACTATATATATTTGGTGTTGGCACGTTCAGGAGACATGGGACTTTCCAAATCAGTTGTATATTCGTGCATAAAAAAATTTAATAGTTTCTAGTATGTGTGATTATATTATGGAAAATTTGATTTTTTTTGCATTTTTAGACATTTAGAAGCCTATATCTTGTTACAGAATTGGAATTACACAAAAATTCTACCATATTTTGAAAGCTTAGGTTGTTCTGAAAAAAACGATATATTGTTTTCCTGGGTAAACTAAAAGTCCCCTCGAGGAACGGCCCCTAAAGTGAAACAGTGCAAAATGTTCAAAAACTGCCTGGCAATACAAGTTCCGCTTTGATCAAAATGGCTGGCAGTAAAAGGGTTAATGTCCTATATTTATTGAAAATGGGTCAGTGCAGAGGACCTTTTGTCTCTGTATGGATCTTGTGGTAATGTTCATTTGTCTCTGCTTTACCTCTATAATCCCCCTACCCTTTAACTTGTTTTTCTGGCACTTATTCCCTCTGCTCTCCTTAGTCCAGTGAATCTGCACACCAAACAACATAAAAAAATGGTACATAAGCGCCAGAATCTATTACTTCACAAAGGAACAAGGCAACAGAAGTGATTAATAACACTGAGCCTAAGGAGGGGTTGAGAAATAGTTCTTATCACTATCAAAGTTTCTTTTCAATCTGTGAAATCAGGTGTGTCCTTGTAAAAAGGACACACACAAAAAACAAACTTTTAAAGGTCAGAAAGTTCACTGTTATTTTTCCTTTAGACAAAGTATTGTTTATTAAAAAAACATAAATTGTTTATAATATGTAGTTTTGCTGTTAAGTTATGAGACAGCACAACGTGATATGATAAAATAGGAATAATGAAAAGTATCAAGAAAGAGTTAACCATTCATTTTTGCTCTGTGGTCAAAAGCAACAATAAGAAAGCTAAATGTAACTTTCTTTACCATAAGAATGTATTATTTTTCTCTGAATCAATATCTACCCAAATCCAGTGTATTAATGGACAGTGTGAAAGGCAATAGAAAGCTCCTAGCTGGTTTGAGTAAGCAAACCTCAGCCTTACACAGTTACGCATTACATATTCTGTTTGTATAACATTGTATGCATCCTTTGTGTGTCTATTATTTCAGCCTGGAGGGCAAAACCTGAGAAAACAGAAACCAACATAGTACTCATTTCAAAAGTGTTTCAATTCACCATTCTTCTTAACCCGTCTGGTCATTCCCATGTGCTCCTGTGAACTGATTTTGTCAAAGTACTAAAATACAAATATATCCTAGAAGAAACATCTCATTTTTTTCCTATTTAACGTTTTCATATTTTTGGCAGAAATTCTAGTTTGCAGAAGTATTGTTGATTATTGTTAACCACAAGCTGTCCAAACTCCTTTAGTGATGGGAGCAGACTGGCTTTTAAGTATCACTATAAACAATTTTTTTTTTTAAAGATAAAAGTTGAAAACATAATTTTAGAAATACTCAATCCAAACTGTAACCATTTTTGTTGCTTTTACTTACTTTGCAGGATTCTATTATACCTTTATTATACTCACATACATAACCCATTATCCAGAAAGCTCTATATTATGGGAAGGTCATCCTTTTAGACTTCATTTTATCAAATGGTTCAAGTAATCCCTTGTATTTGATCCCAACTAAGATATAATTAATCCTTATTTGAGGCATATATATTTAGATTATTTACTTATTTTTTTTTTTTTTTGGTAGACTTACATTTTGGCATTTTATTGCCAATGGATGAGTCACAGTGGTGCAAACTAGAATGCTATATTTAATCTGTGGAAAGCTTTACCATTCCTGAGTAAACAGCCCCAACAGCAGCTGCCATTTTAGCTTGGTCTCCGTAGTTTCCATGCTACAGCTTTAACTGCTGTTAGCTCAGATTACTCAGCACAGTTGGGAGGGGGAAGAGGAACGAGGAGTGGGAGAGGGAGAGAGGAGCAAACTGAGCAGACTCGTGCCTTGCTCTGAAGAATTTTTCCTGACACAAAAGAACATGTATACACAAAAGAAGACGAAATCCGTTTCTTTTGATAGAGAACCCAGTGCAGCTTTTCTATGAGTGGTTATGGCTTTATTTACATAGACCTTTCTGATAAAGCTTACTTAGTTTTTACCTTTCCTTCTCCATTAAGATATGGAGACCCAAATTATGGAAAGGCCCCTTATCCAGAAATTCACAGGTGTTGAGCATTCTGGAAAACAGTTCCCATACCTATATTTGTATAGTAAAATCTTAGTTAATAGTTAGAGCTCTAGCAGCTGGAAAGGACCCCAGACTCCAGAAACTTAAGATGAAAAAAGCTCAAAAAATGGATTAATGTTCATTTTCCAGCATATATATATATATATCGGTAAACAACACATGAACCTTTCCCTCACATGAAAAAAGTTGGGACACTTAGGGGCTGATTTACTAACCCACGAATCCGACCCGAATTGGAAAAGTTCCGACTTGAAAACGAACATTTTGCGACTTTTTCGTATGTTTTGCGATTTTTTCGGCGTCTTTACGAATTTTTCGTTACCAATACGATTTTTGCGTAAAAACGCGAGTTTTTCGTAGCCTTTACGAAAGTTGCGTAAAATCTTGCGCTTTTTCCGTAGCGTTAAAACTTACGCGAAAAGTTGCACCTTTTTCGTAGCGTTAAAACTTAAAAGGTGCGAAGTTTCGCGTAAGTTTTAACGCTATGAAAAATGCGCAACTTTTTGCGCAAGTTTTAACGCTACGAAAAATCGCAAGATTTTACGCAACTTTCGTAATGGCTACGAAAAACTCGCGTTTTTACGCAAAAATCGTATTGGTAACGAAAAATTCGTAAAGACGCCGAAAAAATCGCAAAAAATACGAAAAAAACGCAAAATACCGATCTTTACGAAAAAAACGCAATCGGACTCATTTCGACCCGTTCGTGGGTTAGTAAATGTGCCCCTTAGACACTGAAAAGATTTGCAAACTTTTTTTGTAGGCCAACAGAATACATGTTGGCCTATAATGTAGTTTGCAATTCTTTTATACAAGCCTGTTTGTGGGATCCACATATATTTTGGTAAGATATCAGACTTTACACTGAAATGTTTGAAATGGAATTTCTACAATATAGATTTGCCCCAGAAGTACTGTTTCAGCAAATCTCCAGGGATCTGTAAGCACCTCAGTCACCTCTCAATACTTCCCTTCATAATGATGATACAAGCAAAATGCATACTGCTGAAATCTAACCAGTATATCTAACCAGTATACTTTATTAAGACATTTCTGAATGACAATGCTATACTAATATAGTTATTGCAACGCTATGATTACCAATCACTCAGTAATTCACTTTCGTCTGCTAGGAGTTAGGAAATAATTCAGATAGTATAGCTTTGCAAAATATGTTTTCTATATGTTTCCCTATTTAAATGTGAATGCTGGGTGTTTGATTTCTGAAGTATACGTTCGTATATACTAAAGCTGGCTATACACATAGGAATAAAAATTTTTGAAACTTTATCATTAGTATATGGATGCTTGGTGGATGACCTTAACCATCTGCAGGTACTTGTATACAAGAACACTGCTTTCTATTGTTTATTATATTGCCTCTGCCTTCTGTTTCAAATTGCACGCAAGTCCTCTTATTAATGCAGGGCAACCCTAGAAGTTACCACAGTGGGGTATGTATAAAGAATCATGCACAAATGCCATTTTGAGCAGCAGAAATTATGTGGCACATGGCAAAACATTTTTGTTTGTAATTGTGGCTGATTCATCAGTTGTGCATGTTTTGATGCATCACTGCAATTTAGTGAAACGCAATTCCCATTTGTTTCCACCATTACACTTTTATGGAAAAAAACCACTGCATTCTGGATTAAAAAAACATTTGTGAATTGTGTCTAACATTGTGCTTTGCTCACTGTATGAGTAAATAACCTTTATCATCTTTTTTAAAAGTAGGCCCAGTGCACCTCAAATTTATATTCATGTATTTTTCCACTTGATTCGTTTTTCTCTTCTTGCTTTTCTTTTTTGGCATTGTAAACCTTAGTATTGTCTTACAGAACATAATACAGTCATAACATATGTGGTGAAGAATAGGGCAACTAAAAACTGTTTTTTTTTAAATTTCTAACTGTATAATTAAATTATTTATTTCATTACAATGAGTTTTTAACATATTCATGTTTTACAGTGTAAATTATGAATCCAAAAAGTTCTTAAGGCAAACCGTTTTTCTACTTTGTTGGCCCAGTAGTCCTAAAAATAATTGCCTAGACATATTGTAACATAGTTGTATTGCAGCACAGGGCCTCAGTGTTTTGGATGGGTGCTTTAATAGATAGACAGGTGTTCAATTTATTGAAGAGTTTTGCTTGAATAGAACAATGCCCTTTGTGTCAGCAGTTAACATAGCAGTCAGAGACTGAATGTATATGACATAAAAATAATGCTGACTTGTTTAAATATGCCTAATTATACTGCATTTTAGGTAAAACAGGCATCATTTTATAGCAGAAATGATTGACACTTCATTTCACTCTAAACAGCCATTAAGTAATATTTTAGCAACCCAGTACTGAGTGAAAAAGTTGAACCTATTATAATTATTTTTCTGCTATAGTCAGCTATAGTAGAGTTACAGTTGATGCAATTTTTACAGTCTCTAAAATATTAAAGTCTTGTCGTACTGGATTTCTTGTAGTATTTACACTGGCTTATTATTGGATTTACTGTGTTTAGTATACTCATAATATGCTTTTTTTAAACCCATTTCTACCAATTCATTATAATATTTTCATACAGTGTTTTTATGGTGGCATTTGCACAATAATATCTTTAGAAATCTGCTGCTGAAAATTTAAATGTCATTTGTTAGTCCTAAAAATGTTAGGAGATGGATTTTAATATTTCTTGATCTCACTAATGTGAAGTAATTCATTTTTGACAGATTATGCATGCAGCGATAATTTCTTCAACTCACAAAAGTTAATTGACCTTTACTTGGAACTGAACTCCAACATAGTAATTTAAATTTTGATATAGGTAGTTATCTGACATTCATTGGTATAAAAGAATGAGTTATGTTATCCCTTGTATTGTATACAATTTCTATAACATAATATAAATAGGTTTACATAAGATTTCAGTTGTATATTTGTCATGATTTTAAACCTTAACACATCAGTTTTAAATAATAAAAATGCAGTATGTGTGAGAAAGGCATTTGGTATATTGAAAAAAGGTATTTTGTTATAATAGAAAAATATTATGAAGATTGGGATAAGGATCATTAGTAGTTATTATCACAACAAGTCATCCATAAATAATCAGACTGATTGAATTGTATTGTCTTCCTGAAAAGCAGGGTCACATATTGAAGATGGTGATACTGACACGAAAAAACAACTTTTTAAAATATGAATCTACATAAAAAGTTGCCTATAGGTCGTGTTGATCATTTGTTGCTGATAGGCTTGCTTTTGTAAGTAATTGTTACTTGAAATCCCAAAACCTGACTGTTTTGCCAGCCTGACTGTCCCTTCTCAGCCTGTCAGTTATATATAGTTAATACATTTATAAAAGTTGCTTGTGATCTCCCAGCATAAATAAAATACTATGTTGGTTGTCTAACGTAGGTATATATATTATATATAAATATACAGTTCAAATTTGTATTATAACATAGCGTAGCTTTTGGGTATATACACTTAGGGGTTTATTTATCATTGTATGTATTTTTTTCCCCGTGATTCAAGTGTTTTTTGTATTTTATGAGATATTCCCCCTTTTATGCATTTATTTAATTATTTTTTTTATAATTGGATTTTTCAATATTTAAGGTAATATTGCATTTTTTTAGTGTGAGTTTAGTTAAAGTAGAAAAAAACCCCACAAAAATTACACAAATGCAAATTTTGATAAATCTGTCACTATTTGATATACTCTTTTGAATAAGTCACATTTCGTATAAGGTTAAAATGTGGTGTTTAAAGACAAAGTTTGCAAATTCATATAGGGAGCCAAGGAAGGCTAATTATTAAAAAAAACTTAGTTATTAAAATCAAGGCTGTGGAGTCAGAGTCGAGGAGTCAGAGTCGGAGGCAATTTTGGGTACCTGGAGTCGGAAAAAAATGAACCGACTCCGACTCCTACTAAATTTAAATAGGAATAAAAAAAAAAAAATAAAGCAAGTTTAAATGTCCCAATTAAAAAACAGTCATCATGAATTACTTCTCTGCTATAAGAATAAAGCCCAATGCACGCAGTGCATAAACAAACACGTTGAGTGACCATGAAGCATGCTTTTCATTGACTGTATGCTTCACTAAATGGAATATAACGCACAGTTACGGTGCGGCAGCTCCACTGCGTCGTGTTCCTCTGTTACAGGGAACCCAATGCCCACTGTGAAGCTAGCCTAACTCTCACTGATAACTAATTAAGTAAAAAAAAATTGCAGGACTAGAAATACTTGTATACGTGAAGGGAATGGATAGTCAATAGTTTAAAGGAACAGTAACACCAAAAAATGAAAGTGTATAAAAGTAACTAAAATATAATGTGCTGCTGCCCTGCACTGTGTGTTTACTTCAGAAAATCTACTATAATTTATATAAATAAGCTGCTGTGTAGCCCCAGGGGCAGCCATTCCTGCACTTGTACAGCTGGGGTGTTTGCTACAGAAACCCTACTATAGTTTATATAAATACCCCGCTGTGTAGCCCTGGGGGCAGCCGTTCCTGCACTTGTACAGCTGGGGTGTTTGCTACAGAAACCCTACTATAGTTTATATAAATACCCCACTGTGTAGCCCCGGGGGCAGCTTTTCCTGCACTGGTACAGCTGGGGTGTTTGCTACAGAAACCTTACTATAGTTTATATAAATACCCCGCTGTGTAGCCCCGGGGGCAGCCATTCCTGCACCGGTACAGCTGGGGTGTTTGCTACAGAAACCCTACTATAGTTTATATAAATACCCCGCTGTGTAGCCCTGGGGGCAGCCGTTCCTGCACTTGTACAGCTGGGGTGTTTGCTACAGAAACCCTACTATAGTTTATATAAATACCCCGCTGTGTAGCCCCGGGGGCAGCTATTCCTGCACTGGTACAGCTGGGGTGTTTGCTACAGAAACCCTACTATAGTTTTATATAAATACCCCGCTGTGTAGCCCCGGGGGCAGCCGTTCCTGCACTGGTACAGCTGGAGTGTTTGCTACAGAAACCTTACTATAGTTTATATAAATACCCCGCTGTGTAGCCCCGGGGGCAGCCATTCCTGCACTTGTACAGCTGGGGTGTTTGCTACAGAAACCCTACTATAGTTTATATAAATACCCCGCTGTGTAGCCCCGGGGGCAGCTATTCCTGCACTGGTACAGCTGGGGTGTTTGCTACAGAAACCCTACTATAGTTTATATAAATACCCCGCTGTGTAGCCCCAGGGGCAGCTATTCCTGCACTGGTACAGCTGGGGTGTTTGCTACAGAAACCCTACTATAATTTATATAAATAAGCTGCTGTGTAGCCCCGGGGGCAGCCATTCTAAGGAGAAAAGGCACAGGCACATAGCAGATAACAGATAAAACACTATTGTATTCTACAGAGCTTATCTGTTATCTGCTATGTAACCTGTGCCTTTTCTCCTTTTTTCCACCTTGAATGGCTGCCCCCGTGGCTACACAGCAGCTTATTATATAAATGATAGTAGTGTTACTGTAGCAAACACACCAGTTTTACCGGTGCAGGGCAACAGTGCATTATATTTTTATTACTTTAAAGCTCTTTTATTTTTTGGTGTTACTGTTCCTTTAAGACTGAAGCTTTAAAACATTTGAAAAACTGCTGTAATTCAGCTGTAATGTTAGCTTAAACTTTCAACATTACTATGGGATTCTAGGGAAATCATTAGGAGTAGAAGTATAGATAAAATTGTCTTTCAGTTTATTATCAGTTCAGTTGTGTTTTAAGTGCCCCTTCCCCTTCCTGGATGTAATTAATACATTAGCATATTTAAAACAGAGGAGTCGGAGTCGGAAGTATCAGAAACTGAGGAGTCGGAGTCGGAGTCAGAGTCGGGGAATTTATCTACCGACTCCACAGCCCTGATTAAAAATTAAAAGCCCAAAGCAAAGTTGCTTTGGTTATGTCCATCTTCAGCCTCCTAAAAGATGTATTTAGTCTTTCAGGATGCTAAATCTTTTAAAGTTGACTGGAGAAAATGAAATCTAAGAGTTATGGAAGAAAAACGATTTCTAAATGGAAGTGATCTGTTAATTTCACATTTACTATGTATTCCTGTATTTGTGTTAATTGTTTATTAAGGTGTCCTCTGCATGCTTCTGGTCATACTGGGTTATAAATGGATTCTAATTGATATTCTCACATTTAAATTAGTAGTCTGCTTAAACATGTCTTGCTAGAGCTAGTAATTAGCAGCCTGCTGTTTTATATAATGAGAAACTGGTTTGGTTTTGCTGTTGTGTAAAATATTTTAATGCCGGTTAAAGACCAAACAATTTAGATCATGGATCGTTACTATTCAGTTAACTATTCCCCAACACTTTTGGAGAAGATTTAGTTTGGGCCATGTAAAAGAGCCATTATACAGCGTACTGTTCTGGAAAATCACAAGATCTTTTCTAAGATTTTTCTGCTTAAATGATTACATTACTGTAGCATTCAGGTGAATAGTAATGGGCTGCAAGTACATCGCTGTATTTAATTAGAAATTGTGTCATTCTGACCACAATATGACTTCAGCCTAGCTGAATTCCCTTGCAATAAATCTTTAAGGTGAACAGAATAAAAATGAGAAAATGATTGTTAATGAAATATCAAAATTAGCTAAACTGCAGGTTGATCAGTTGTATGTTGGTGCAGACAAATGGCATTCCTGTGCAGTCTGACAGTTGCTTTTGGAACTGACTTGTAAATGAGATTTTTATTTTATAAGTCAGAGCTTTTATGTGAAATGGCATTGCTACGAGTGCCAGGAGACTCATTGTTACCTGCAGACTCCTTACTCCTTACCTTGGACTCTTCTTGGGCACCTTGCCGCGTGTTCTGGTGTGCCGCATGTATGTGCAGTAGTTTTGTCGCCACATGATGACGTCAGCATATGCGCCGATGTCACTTTGGTGCCAAATTCAAACATAAATAGTGCACTCTTGTTTGTTTTCATTGCCCAAGTTGGCTCTGAGTATCCAGACCTTGCCTAAGCTGTATTTTTGATTGTTTCACTGGATTTTGACTCTGTGCCTGGTTTTTGACATTGAATCATCGCTGCCTGCACTTGAACCTTTGACTCTGATGTTGCCTCTGCCTGACCCCTTTTGTACTGCATTTCTGTTTCAACTATGGCAGTATATAGAATCCCTGTCTTCCCCACAGCAGAACGGCAAAAGGGTGTCTGTGAAAACCGGGGCTCTTCTATTTCACCTAAAAGGTTGTTACTAGCAGTCTATGGGCTTCCTCATATTACAACCCGTAACAGGCATATTCATGGTGTTTTCATTTAGAGGCCTATAGCCTGACTATGTACTTAAATGCCATGGGCAGACTAAATCAAGGAAGATATATGTTTAACCTGCATTGTGATAATGTTTCCTCCTTTCGATAAAGCTTTTGTGTGACAGAATTAGTAACACAAATGTTCCAAATGTGTAACCAGACACTGACATATATTTTTAGAATGTCTATGTGGAAATGTCAGCAATGCTTTAATCACTCTACTCATGCAAACTGCATCATATACATCAACCTTTCAGTTTACTGTGTATTATTTTGATTTGTTGAATCCTAAATTTAACTTTTTTCCTAATTTATTGCAGCAATGAACTTTGGATGTAATAAATGTTAGAGAGGCTCAAAGTTTACACCAGATCTAGTAACCCATGGAATCCAGCAGGGAGCATTTACTCGTAAACTGTTTAAAAGAAAAAAAAAAACCTTTTATTAACCCCAAAAGTCTGAACAGGGTTCAGAAAAATGCTATGAAAGCTGCCTTTAAGGACAAAGAAAACCATTATTAACTATTAGGTGAATAACTTTTTCAAACTTTTGCAAATGTAGCATATACTACAGTGATTTTTTCATATCTTAAACTTAATCTCAGAGGAATGCTACATTTATAAAGTTATTTAATACAATGCATATATGTATGTGTTTTTATATATAGTTACAAGCAATACTGCATGCGTACGCAAATAGATGTGATTTATAAAGTGCACTGCATAAGATACAAAAGATAACCTCACTCTATGAGAACATACACACAGGGGCACATTCATTAAAGTACGACAGGTCCGAATACAAAAAATTCGTATTTTTTCTAAAGTTTGTTAATTTTATTTTTTTCATACTTTGCGTCATTTTGCACAACAAAATCGTATTTGTCGCAACAAGTACAAAAGTTTCAGATTCATTCAAGCTTCAGTATTGTGACTTTCCATTGGCCAGGTTGGAGCTGCAGAGTGCTATTGAGTCCTATGGGAGGCTTACAAAATCGTGCACTGAAGGTTTTTCTACTTTGTACAATCGTCCAGATACGAAAATTTCGTGACTATTGGTTCGCCATTCCCAAACGATCGTTTCAATACGAAAATTTTGGATCGCAAGTACGAAATTTTCATATTCAAACGAACTGAATTTTCGGGACTATTGCAAACATCAGAAACTATTGGATTTTGTGATTCGGATTCATACTTTAATGAATCTGGCCCACAAACTCTGTTACCTGCTGTCAGCAGTAATGACATATTTTGCTCACAGGCTTACTCAGTTGTGAAAACATGAAACAATATATCACAACTGATCTGTGTTTTTAGAATATATATTTCAGTGACTTGGTTATCCAGCTGGATGAAAACACTAAGGTATTAACAATCTAATTAATAGTTGATGAAAGAAATAACAGTGTAAATGCAGACATATTAACTGCCAGGACCACCTTGAGTACTCCTCAAGTACTTTTTCACACACACACACACGATATTCATTGCATTAATTTATTCAAAAAGCAGACGTGCCAATTTTCCTCTGCATGGAAAAAATAAATAGACCCTTGACACTAATACCTGGCATTGCCCCCTTTGACAGAACTAACTTCATTATGTATGTTGGGAACATTTTGCTAAAAATTTTTTTTGAAAATATTGACTCTCTGTGCCCTAGTTTTATGAAGAAATTGTTTGGTTAATATTTTAACTTTGCAGGGCCCTCTGTACCTCTTTTACTGATTATTGTTTTTTTAATGTAAGCTGTACGGTCAATGTATATGTCCGTTTATTTGTTTAGAGCTTCAAAATATGTTGCTGTTTTATAAATATATGTTAAGAATAAATAATTAAACTAATTTTACAATTCTTGCATTCATCTTGAATAGCATGGAATTTACTTTTTTCCATCACAACTGGTCAAATACACTTATTATGTTTTCTTTTTTTAAAAAATACATTGGTGAACAGGTGAATCCAGTTGGCTTTATTGATGAAACATCCAGATTATAGTGCATTTTGTGCCAATGTTTAGTACAGTACAGTAGAGTTTTAGTGTAAAGAAAACTTGAAACACATGAACACACATGGGATGCAGAATGTCCCAGTATGCTACAAAAATCCTCTTGATGAAGATACATGTTTGTGTAGAGGTGTTGGTAGGTGGTTTCTTCTCAAAGTTGCTTTCACTGCAGTCATACTGAAATTGTACTTACTAGTAGGAATGAGCAATTGAAGAAGCCTTTGCTTTATTAATAATATTTCTTTACAGACCAAAAACTGAAACTGAAAACAGAAACTGAAAATGACTTTATAAGTACAATTTTTAGATATTTAAGGAAAAAAATTCACATTTTGTGTGTGGTTTGGTATATCCAGAATGTTTTGAACCTGGTGGTTTCCAAATAATAGGTTTTTCTGTAATGTGAAGGGCCACTTCTTTTGGCTGAACATTTATACACCCAAAAGGATTGTTTTGCCATAAAAGCACACATGCCGTTTTTATGCCAAATTATGAAAAGGCCATCTCCCATAGACTCCATGCTTTTTTTATTCTTGAAATTTCACCAGTGCATTTTGTACTAACTGGGAGTAAGAACACCATATGCTAACTTAGTTAAAGGAGACAAAAGAACAAATCACTGGTTAGTGCCAATTATTTAGGCATCCCCATGATTGTAAATGCTTACCTCACACACTCAACTTTTGTAGTAAGTGCGGCACAACCATCTTCTTTTGCAGGGATCCCTTGAGACTGATCTGGAGTACACAGAAAGTACAAATAAATCAGAACTTAGAGTAACAAAGCTGAACCTGCAAGTGCACAGCCTAAGGCCAGAGTAAAGATCCAAAGACAGGAAAGAAAATGGCATCATGGACTGGGTAAGTGATTCTAATTACAGGGTATCTAACAAATTGGCATCTACCAATGATTCATGCTTTTCTTGTTCTTTAAGCTTATTCTTATTAAATCAAACCATCTTGCTGATGAAATATAAATTCATTGAAAAATGTAAATGGTTGTTTAAAAATAAATAAATAAATAAATTTGAGTTTTAGTAAATTTGCCCCTAGGAATCAGGACTGAAAGTGCAGGCAGTTACATTTACAAATTAATGTCATGTTATGTGTAAATGTAACTGCCTGCACTTTTGGTCCTGATTCCTTTTTTCTGATGTATTTTTTTTGAAACCACGAATAAACTGGTATCCACAAATGTCAGACATTTATGAAAAAATAAAAAGCACTTGCAAAAAAAGGTACAGAAAGTCTAGTGAAGAGCAGCTTTTTTGACTGGTCGCATGAAACGTGACTTTTTCGAATTGTTGTACAAAAACCAGCATCATAAAACTCAAAGTTCGAAGCAAGAAAAATTTCCCAGGGAAAGGAAGGGACATCTGCTATTGACTTCTGCAGCACCTCAAAAGGTTTTAGGTGGAGAGTTTTTGGATTCAGAATTGTCACGGAAAAAAACACATAATAAATCTCAAAGTTGTGACTTTTTTTTACCGCAACTTTTTTAGAGTTTCTGACTTTTTTGGCATAAAAAACCCTGACCCAAAAAAGGCACAGGTTACTAAATGCCCCCTAAACTAATGAGGCAGAATCAAGCTGGTTAAATGACCTGAAACCTCTTACATTGTTTAAAGAACCAGGGAACAGAAAGGGATAAACAACTAGTACTTACAATAGCAACTCCAAGGGCATCTCCATCCAAAAAGTTTTTTTTTTTTTTAAATGAAAGAAAATGCAATTCTATACACACATGTAAATATTCTGCTAACAGTGTAGCAGATGTCAGTTCTCTGCCAGGTCAGGTTGCAGTTGGCTTCAGTTATGTTGTTTCAGAAGCCAGAGAAGTGTTGCATATTCTTACATTATTTTTCATTATGTAAAAACTGTTTTTGGCCAGACCTTCCCTTTAAGTGTTGACTTTTTCTTTTATATTCTCAACGTGAAAATGCATTTTATCCAGATTATGCCGTTTTGCTGACATGACATTGATTAATCTGTTTTAGTAGTGCTGAAAGCAACATGGCTTATGTGTCAATAATATTTTAAGAAATTGAAATATTGCATATAAAGTATAATGTGGCAATAATCTTCAGTACCTACTCTATCCAATTTAGATTAATACTTTAATGGAAATCGAATTCAGTTGCTGTAGTATTCCGTGCTTAGTTTGTATTTAGTTGATTCTATTAAGTAATTTTGAATATTCCTTTTTTTAAATTGAGTTTATTAAATTCAGTATGACTTTGAGCACACATAGGCAGAGGGTGACTTTTTTGTTTGGGGAGGCTAAAGATGGGCCATACATAGACTGACCTAAAGCTAATGTGAGACTTAGTGGATTCGCTGCTGGTGTAAAAAATTAAGCTCCCAACTACCTCTTGCCATTCCCACTGACTTCCAAGGATTCTGTACAAAAGTGCGGGGGGAGTGCTTTTTTTTTTTTTACCCTAAAATGCTTAGGATGTAAAAGTATTCATACGTGCACTTCTGTGAGTGGATCTGCAAACATTTGTGTTTGTGATCAGTTAGCTTAAAGGGGTAGTTCGCCTTTGAATTCACTTCTATTTTTAATGGTTTTTCAGTTATTTCGCTTTTTGTTCAGCAGCTCTCCATTTGGTAATTTAGCATTTATCTGGTTGCTAGGGTCTTATTTACCCTAGCAACCAGGTAGTGGTTTAAACAAGAGATGGGAATATGAATAGTTAAGGGGCCTACATCTGAAAAATAAGTAATAAAAAATGATGATAATAATAAAATTGTAGCCTCGCAGAGCAATAATTTTTGGCCCCCATTTGAAATCTGGAAAGATGCAGAAGAGAAAGGCAAATTATTCAAGAACTATAGAAAAAATTAATTAGAAAGACCAATTGCAAAGTTGCCAGGAATAGGCCATTTTATAACATAGTAAAAGTTAACTTAAAAGTGAACCACCCTTTTAGATGTGTTCATGTTAGTTTAATAGCAAGAAAGGCTGTGGGTACTGACACCCCAGGCACATTATATATATATATATATATATATATATAATATATATATATATATATATATATATAAGCACAATGAGCCTTTTCAGGGGGAAAGAGTTAACTTACCCTCCATCTGTTAGGGTAGGGGATAGATTATATATTATTATAGACGTCCGGTCAGGCAAAAAACAATTTAATGTCAGCTAGTGATTCAGCCTTTAGAACTGTATAGTACCTGTGTATAGCACCTGTGGGAGTGGGATGAAAACTGCAGCACAAGTTGAGAGTTGGTTCTCAGGTAAAGTTTACAGCCGGCAGATTCTTCTTTTCAGTCTTCATTTCTGCACTGCCTTCAGTTTGTTATATCTTCAGATCCCTGACTGCATCTGTGCTTTGATAGGTCAATTTTACTGTCTGTCAAAAAAGCTGTGCTCTGATTGGAGAATCCACAAGAAGAAAGATCCAATCAGAGCACAGCAGAACCGAAGCTTGCAGGAACAGGAACAAGATTTCCAGGACAGTGCAGAAACGGAGTGAGGTTTTTTGGTTTTTTTTTTATGTGCCAAGCAGGTTTGGGGAGGCTTAGCCTCCTCTAGCCTTAATGAAAATCCGCCTATGAGCACATGCTGCTTAGTGGTCAATCATGTTTTTCTAAAGTTAACTTGTATTGCGGGAACCAGTGTTAGCATATCTGGAAAACAAATAACATTAAATATAACTGAATGCAGTTTTATGTGCATACACATAGGTGTATGCATATACAGGTATGGGATCCCTTATCCGGAAACCCCTTATCTAGAAAGTTCTGAATTAGGGAAAGGCCGTCTCCCATGCTTTCCTTTGTCCCTGTAATAATAAAACTGTACCTTGTACTTGATCCCAACTAAGGTATAAATTATCCTTATTTGAGGCAAAACACGCCTATTGGATTTATTTAATATTTAAATGAATTTTAGCAGACTTAAGTTATGGAGATCTAAATTCCGGAAAGATTCCTTAACAGAAAAACTCCAGGTCCCAAGTATTCTGGTAACAGGTCCCATACCTGTACTGTAATGTAGATGGCAAGCACTGCTGTATAGAAAACACAAGCCAATGTTCAACTTTAGAAAACGATAAATGTGTTTTAAAAGAAGACATACTGTGTAAAAAAAAAAAATGTGGCAGTGCATTATATTTAAAGTTTGAACACATTTCTGGGGGTTTTGGGTTTGTTTAATGTGTTATTACAGTTTTGCTAATGCATGTGAAATTGCCCTTTAAGCTGCAAGTCTCAGTTCCCCCAAGAGACCTGTTTAGCTTATTAGTTACAATTGTATCTCTGTGCAGGTATAGCTTGTTAACTTTCTGGGCTTTCTGCCAAAAGCTACTTTTTAATTAAGTTTGTATCTTTTTTAGTGTTCAGTGCAGGAGATCAAAGGGAAATGAGGGACTTTTCAGTAAGAATCTGGGACTGCGGGTTGAGCTGTTAAAACAGGGACTGTCCTGTTAAAATCAGGACACTTGGGAGGTATGGGATAGGAACCAATCAGCAATTAGGGTCACCTGACAGAAAACTGAAGCCTGTCTTTGCTTGTATGGCTGCAGGGCTATGATTGGCTGTCCTTCTGGCATTGACCATTAGAACATGCCCACACCTCATCTGAAACACAAACAGGGACCACAGCAGATCTAAAGGGAACTCCAATAAAGGGCCCTTTTTTTAAAAAATGATGATCATTTTTAACACAGGGTGAAATCAGCACCATATATTATTTATTATTGCCTACAAGATTGGGATGTTTTCAGTTATGCTATACTGTATGTCTCATTTTAAAAGATAAATCACATTCATTTACTAAGTAACCTTTTATAAGGCTGTGAAAAATTAAATTTACTTTTGCCAAGCAGCTTCTCCTGAGCAATATAAATGATTGTACTGTATAAGCAGGTGGGGATACAGTATTACTTGCATGACCTTTAATTGCTTAAGGGGTCATTCTACATCCTTCAAACATACAACATTAGAATTCTTTTTCCATCAATAATTAATGAGATTATAACACTGAAAACAAATCTTGCTGTGCACCTTAAATCATAAATCCAAAACAAGTGCATTCTACTGTTTGTTGCTGGAGGGTACTAGAATCTGATCACTCTCACAGTCCAGCCAGTAACTGATGTGTACAGTGGCGGATTTCTTTTTCGGCCACCCCTTTTCTCTGCCTGGAGCACTGGGGACAGGATGCGCTGTGTGTCCCGTCCCGATTGCTCTGTATATGAGGTGCAGTTTGGCAGCATGCCACCCCAAAATTTATGCCGCCCTAGGCCTGGGCCTTTGTGGCCTCTCCACAAATCTGGGCCTAGATATGTATGATAATCTGTAAATATGTGTAATAGCTCAGTGGTCCACACAGGGCCGGATTTTTGTGCCCGGAGGCTGGCACCCTTTACCACCCCCCCCCCCGCCCCACCCTCAAAATCATGCACATGTGCATTGTTTGACTTACACCCGGAGCACAGGGGACACACAACTTCATATGCTGGCCCTGGGTTTACACCGCAACCTTGAAGTGCTGCCTGTTCATTTCTGCCTAGCCGCTAGCTCCAATGAATTTGTGTGAAACTTTTAATTTTCTGCACCCTTCTCTATGTACATTGGTAGAACACAAAACTCCAAAATACAAGGATATTAGACATTACTGTGTAGTTCTTTGACTTAAATAAGAATGCATGTAAGTACTGTGTACACTGTGACTTTTCATAGTCACCATTAATGCATTTGAATGGATTTTATGTTTGATTATTACAGTGCATGTACAAGGTAGTAGAGTTGATCGCTATATGAAGAGCACTAAGGGGTGAAAAGGGTTCAGAGTGCAGTAGAGGGTTCAGAGTGCAGTAGAGTTGCGTGTAAATCTGCCCTTTACTTAATATCTGCCATAGGTAGCTTTTGCATACAAGTAATTAAACATGCTTACTAAAGTGTGATAACAATGTTGCACAAAAATTCACCAGAAAGTGAACAACTTGAAATGTTTGCAGGTATTGGCACTGCTATACTTCAGGTAAGTGTACATTCCTTTAAAATGAGGCATTTTGACTGCCACAGGGCTTTAGGGAAGATCAAAATGCCTGTAATTGTCTGTTACCACTCCCCATATAAAAGAATGGCAAATATCTGTGTTTCCCATGCATTGCTGTGGATTGTGGTGACAGGGCACTTAAGCTGTTTTTGCAAAAGCACAGTAGCATTTAAATGGCCATATATGCCTTAGCTGTTATTTAGGGTACTTAGAGGATACCACTGTTGGTGTCATATCAGTATTACAGCCAAGTAGAGCAGTTTCTGTTCATCTGACTTTCTGTCTGACATGTTCCATGCCCTTGTAGTCTCAAAAGTTATGGTTTGGGGTCAGTAGGTGTCCTGTTTAGTTGCTTGAAACTGCCATACATATCTATGATTAATCAGCCTTCTTTAAACTGGGTGCAGACTTCTTCCCTGGGTGCTAGTAGCCCTGTAATTAGATTGTGTAGAACTCTTGTACCAATTATTGACATTGTAGCCACACTCCTTGGAACAAAAAAAAAAGCTTGAGTGGCTAAAATTATGACCCTACATGGTTCTGCCTAGCTGTTGTGCCCCTTTAGTAAAGAGAAACTAACATGCTAGCTGTAGTAACAGTCCTCTACAATTCATGACATTTAGTTTACTTACCAAATGTCTCATGAATGTGTTGAAATTGTACATTGTTCCAAAAACCATGCTGTTTAATTACACTAATAGTGAGAGAAGCAAATCAAACAGCTTATATAAATGCTGCAAGCAGATCTAGGATTAGGACTGCATAGTGCTCTAAAGAAACAGTGCAATGACTTGTTTAACAGTTGTAAGTAAGTTGTCAGCTTTGTCAGTACTGGATTATTTTCACCGGTGTATAGGTCATCTACCATCACCATGTATACATTTTTTACTGGTATACTGTGATTATATGGCCATACACAAGCAGATTGAAGCTGTTGAAGTCCTACAAACTGATTTGGCAACTTATGTATGGAGCCCTCTGACAGGCCTCCCGACTGATATCTGGACAAAAACCATCCAGATGTCGCATTGGCTAATTTATGTGGTCCTTACTCTGACTTTTCGTATCCCCTTTATTGCAATGCAGTTGTTTGGCCCTAGTACGATATTAGCTACTCAAGGTGGGCATATCGGGGGAAAGATTTGCTCGTTTGGTCACCTTGCCAAACAAGTAAATCTTACCATGTATGGCCACCTTTGGTGTTTTAGGGGCACAAGAGGCACCACTACTGTGCCAAACTACCCCTGGTCTGTGAACAGTGACATGAATGACTGCATACAAGGTGGATTTTATTGGATTTAAGAAGATACCCCTTATGTCCTGGTAGATGTTCAATACAAAGGTCAGTTTAACATGATACTGAAATTTTTCTTGCAGACTCCAAATATATATGTAGCCAGTTGGTAAATAAATATTATAATTTTTATCGCCATACATTAAGGGTTGTTTTTATTAATATTGGAAACAACATCACCTGTGATGTGGCCCATAGCAGCCAATAAGATCTTTGCTTTTGTTTTTTTAACCATTCAAATCTAATTGCTGATTTGTTGCTATGGGCAACATCACCAGTGATGTTTGTCTCCACTGTTATTAAATATGCCCTTAAGTCTGCTGAAAATTATTTAAACATTAAATAAACCCAAAAGGAATGTTTTGCCACCAGTATGGATTCATGCATCTTTGTTACCATTGGGTACAAGGTGCTGTTTTATTATTACAAAAAAAAAGAAAAAAGGAATACTTTTAAAAAGTTAAAATGTATTGCTTAAAATGGACTCTGTGAGAGATGGCCTTCCTGTAATGTAGAGCTTTCTGGATAACAGGTTTCCAGATAAGGGATCATACCTGTACATGCTTTTAAAATTAAGTATAGTATATTTAATTCAGTGTTTTATTCAGGTTCTTTGTGGTTCAAATCATAACTCATTGTCTAGTAGATATAACTAATTTAAGGACTTAACTACCACTGAGCAATCTTCTTGTAATAAAATCTAGGGCTCCTTAATACATTATGTATACTTAAGCAGTAAAGTAGTTAGTTTGTATAGTTAATATCACTCTAGATCAGTGCTGTCCAACTGGCGGCCCGCGGGCCGCATGCGGCCCTCGACCCCCCTCTGTGTGGCCCCCCACCTGTCTGGCTGCTTTAATGGTTTACCCTTGTATAAGCTTTAAATGGTATCAGTACTGAGATTAACTGGCCCCCTGCATGGTTCTCACCTCAGATTCAGGCTGTAATCCCTCTGTATTGTTTAAACATGTAATCCCCTGTGCTGTTCACACCTTTTAATCTATGCATTGTTTACCCCCTGCAGTGTTCACACCTCAGGCTCAGTCTGTAATCACCCATATTGTTCGTCTGTTCACACCTCAGACATTGTATGTACTGCCTGAACTATGCTGCCTGTGTGTATGGCACAGAGGCAGCATAGGGCAGGGAGGGTGTGGCACACACAGGCAGCATAGTGTAGGCAGAGTATGGCACATAGGCAGCATAGGACAGGGAGGGCATGGCACAAACAGGCAGCATAGGACAGGGAGGGTATTGAACACATAGGCAGGGTAGGGCAGAGTATGGCACACACAGGCAGGGTAGGGCAGAGTATGGCACACACAGGCAGCATATGGCAGGTAGAGTATGGCACACAGGCAGGGTAGGGCAGAGTATGGCACACACAGGCAGCATATGGCAGGCAGAGTATGGCACACACAGGCAGGGTAGGGCAGACACAGGCATCATTGGGCAGGCAGAGTATGGCACACACAGGTAGCGTAGGGCAGGCAGAGTGCTGCCTGTGTGTGCCATGCTTTTTCTACCCTATGCTGCCTGTGGGAGGTGAACCTGACAGGGGTTTGTTCTGGGAGTTTGTTAGCAGTTGGAAATAGCCATTAAATGGTCCCTAAGGTGTGTAATTATGTACTGGGGATTGCTGTGCTATCCACAGGGGAGGAGAAGTCATATGGATTTTAGGGTGTGTCTTAATATGACATAATATAATTCTTTCACATATGAATGATGGTTGATATCTCTGCAGTGAGGACCAAGCATTTGGGTTTTTGCTGCACTACCACCATTGTGATAAAATGGGTGTGGGTGGTTGAAGTGGGTGTGGTTTAAAAGGGGGAGTGGCTTCCATTAGCGGCCCTCCACCATGTATGCGCGAGAAATTCCGGCCCTCGGCACCACAGAAGTTGGACAGCACTGCTCTAGATACATCACTGGCTGCAAAAAGCTGTTACTAGAGCAGCTGCTGTATTAAAATTTAAAGCAAGTTTGAATGGGAACAAGAACCTTCCGGTACAATGGTAAAAAAAATTATTGTAATATGGAATGTCAGATTTGTACCATCCCACAAAAACTTGTGCTGGAGTTGATTTGACAAAATTTTGAGGGAAAGTTAAGTCAATCCAACTAAAATTATTTGTATTGTCTTAAATGTTTTTTAAAGATTGGTAAAAATGAATTACTGCTATCATTTAGTGCAGTGGAAGAACAGGTTCAGGATCATATATTAAAATGAGTATGTCCGGGGATTCCATAGATTAATACATCATTATAATAATTGTAAAAATATGGTTAGAATAGTGGAATAAAAGACAAAAGGAAATCTCACTGCATATGTCTTTTTTTGTCTAAAGATTAAGAAATGCATGCCAGAGAATGAAATACTAGTAGCTATAAAGCAGGATGCAAAAAGATATATGTGTGTGAGTAGAACGCTGGAAGACATGTGAATTGAAGGAGGGAGATCAATCAAAAAAGGCCACAGACCACTAAATTCAAACCCAAAGGAGTAATAAAAAAATCCCACTGCTTAAGGATGCAGAACCTTCAAATGTCTTTTTCTATTTTCATCCATATTTTCAAATATTTAATAATTAAATAACAATTGCCATTATGAAAGCTTAATACATGGCCCCCTCACCCAGCGTTTGAAAGCACAGCCAGTACAGGAGCTGATCCGACTGATTTGTCATTAGCAATACTGCCCAATGTAGCTCTGCTGACAAATTTGCAAAAAGTTGAAATTCCAGTCAATTGGCATTTTTTTTTTTTTACCTTGTAGCTACTGTTATTTGCTGACCAGGTAGAGATACCTTCAGGGTTCCCTCAGTGACCTGCATCAGTAAGCGCAGCACAACTGCTAAAATAATTGGGTGCAGAAGTAATTCAAACTACAAACACCAAACACTGTAAATGTCTTGGCAATGAAGGCCACGTGCAGTTGTATCCATTTTGTCAAATTGGATGCAACTGCAGTAGGCACAGTGCAGCTGTGCCAAGAGAATTGCGCTTTTGTGTCTGCAATAACGCCACAAATGCTGGGGAAAATAGTGCATTGTGGGAAAAATATGCAATTGTGCTTACGCAAGTGGCTCAGGTCATTGCTATATAGGAAACACTTTGATACAATATCAGAACTTACTAAGTAGTTAGTAACACTGGTGCTGTAATACCTGATGGAAAAGGTTTCCTTTGCCCTGTAGATTAGTAGGTACAGGTATGGGACCTGTTATCTAGAATGGACGGGACCTTGGGTTTTCCGGATTAGGGATCTTTACTTGGATCTCCATAACTTAAGCCTGCTTAAAATCATTTAAATACTGAATAAACCCAATAGGCTTGTTTTGCCTCCAGTAAGGATTAATTATACCTCAATTGGGATCAAGTACAATGGTCTGTTTTATTATTACACAGAAAAAGGAAATTATTTTTAAAAATTTGAATTATTTGCTTATAATGGAGTATATGGGAGATGGCCTTTCTGGACAGGAGGTTTCCGGATAAGGGATCCCATACCTGTACATTATTTTACCCATGCGATAGTGAGCTTTGCAGGTGGTATCCTAAATCTTAACTACAGTCCAACTGTAAATACAGATAAATACAGTAATAGTTTTGTGACAATGAGCAATGTATTCTACTCCAGTTGGGAAACTTAACCTTCTAGTTTGAACACTGGTAAAATGAACCCCTTAGGTCGTTTATCTAAGTAACCATGATATAATTTTGCAGAATTTAACTTATACCTTGAAAATGTGTTTTATAGAGCAGTTCATTCCTACATGAGGAGTTTGGTTTCTTCAGTTTCAGCCTATTCTTTTGTTGCCTGATATATAATGCAGCTGTTTGGATTGAAATAGCTTATGGAACAGTGCCATGGATACGGAACCTCATGTTGCATAGCCTTGTACATTATTCATTAATGGAAAATCTGTAGCTGTACATGATTTAAACACAATTGCAACTCTTACTACATCCAAAGTTTCCACAGCCAGGTCATGGGAAACCTTTTTTTATGGCAAATTTTTTTTTTTTTTCTATAAAAACATTAGCAGTGCCCATAAATGCAATGTTCATTTGAGTCTACTCAAAGGTAGCGGGGATAAATTTTGCTCATCCTGAAGAATTGTATTTTGTTTTTGCAAAGCAGCACAGATTCCTTATAGGATCACTAAAAGGGGGGAATGAATAAATAAATAAAGGGGAATACCTTATTTAGATTTAGAGGCTGATTTAGTTGTAATCTTTGGAAAAATTCTAAACAGAATTTTTCTTGAGGAGAGAAATGGTAGTAGTCAACTGATAATATCATACCTACCAACTGTTTTTATATTGGAAGGATTTGCTGGCTGCATCTTAGTAGACATTGGGTGTTTTATGGATATGGATGAGCATACTTGATATGGCAAGGGTTGATGAGCACTTATACTGTAATGTCACCCACTGTGACCTATAGCACTTATATTTGCCTATTTGTGTCTGTTAGTTACCCCTCCCATATAGATTGTAAGCTCTACGGGGCAGGGACCTCCTTCATCTTGTGTTCTGACTCTTATTGCAACTGTACCTTGTATTTATTTGTATTTATTGTTGTACTTTGTATTTATCCATTATATTTAACCCCCCTGTCTGTATTAATGAATCCTACTGTACAGCGCTGCGTACATAAGTAGCGCTTTATAAATAAAGATATACATACATACATACATGAGGAGCTCTTAATACACAGATTTGAAATTCTGCAATGTTCAGAGGTATGTTTTATAATATCTTAACAGTACAGCTTACTCATTATCTAATACATTTCTTAACTTCATTTTTCTGTTGGTATTTTAGTGGTAATTTCCTTGCTTTTTAACATGACAGAGCCATTCTCTGTTTTCTTTAAGGAAAGGACACCATGGGGCATATTTATTAACATTGGAGACAAACCTCACTAGTAATGTTGCCCATAGCAACCAATAAGATCTTTGCTTTTGTTTTTTTAACTTGTAGGTCACTGTTCAAATCGAATTGCTGCTTGGTTGCTATGGCCAACATTACTGGTGATTTTTGTCACCAGTGTTAATAAATATACCTGCATATGTTTTGATGAAATTGATAGTGTAGAGCCCACTAATATGCACACCTTCCACAACTAAAAGTTTTAAAAATGGGGCTTCTTATTCCCCATACTCTATACTATTATTAGTATTCTATACTATTTAGATTTTGCGCCCTTCTTAGAAAACAGTGTTCATTTTGCCCATAAGAAACAGCTGCAACAATTGGACTGTTGGGAGGTATAGCTATGTATAAATGCAGTATATGGCCGAGGTTCTAGATACACAAGGTCTTATTCCTTTTGTAAAATGAAATGCAACTGAAAAAAATGTAATAACTGGTTTCTGTATGAATCTATTTAAATGCACTACATGACGTCTCCTTTATATTAACTTTTTGTCTGCTTTAGATGGACCTCTCCTATACAACTTTTTAGCTGGTCTGAAGATTTAGGGTTTCTGTTCTACTACAGACTGTCAGTAAAACTGAGAGCTTCTGAACAAAAATGTACATATTTCAAAAATAACAAAGGGAGATGTATTCAGATTGTCTAAACTGATGTTTACTGTACATCATACAAGTTAATTCTAAGGTGACATACCACCCAATACTGTAGCAGCTTGAGAGGTTAGGTATCCGTAAAATGCATTATCCTCAAAAATATAATGATATTTTAGGGGCTTTGTTGATAGCATATACAATATATATATATATTGTTATAGGTGAATCTGTACAACAAGGGTTAACCTGCAGATTCGTGCAAACCTTCACTGATCAGCATGCATTCCTTAATACATCTCCACAGCCCAGCAATAAGCACAGGTCCCCCTGACTCAGATTGGTTCTGTTCTAAACCTAGCCTTGGTTACATCTACCATGGCCTTGAAGACAGAACCACATGTTTGGCAAGAGCGACTCCTAGTTTTCTGTGCTATGTTCAGATATCTCTATGTGCATACACTGGTCAACTAGTAACGGCCATGCTTATATGTTTTGTATGTTGTATGCTACTATGTCACAAAGCCTATAAAAACCCAGTGCTGTCTTTGTTCTGTAGTTCTAACTCTTATCTTTGTTCAGACCCCACGAATGTGTTAAATAAACCTTACCTATTTACCTCAAATGACTTTCGGTATATATGAAATTTCCACAACAATATAATTTTCTTTTTGTTATGGTGACATCTTGCTGGTAAAGGTCCCCACTGTAATCACACATAGCTGAGCCTTCAGTTATCTCAGGCCTAAATAGGAACACTACCTTAAATGACCTGTAAAATGAAAGGTCAGTTGAAATCGAATATACCACGGCTACAAATCATACATGACCCACCATAATAAAAGGGAAGGTCAGTTGAAAATATTATGTCATTGCTGTTCTGCTCTAGCCTTCACACTTTTTAAATTGAGTATGTTGGTAACTTTCTATGATAGAAAGAGGCCTTGCCCTCTTTTATTAATTTCAGTTACTAAAAGGATAAAAAGTAAATTTGCATACATTTCCATTAGTTTATAGCCTGATATACTATTGCCCTAAACCTGAAGTATTATAATGGGCTTCAGTTCTGATAAATCAGTTTCAGTAACAAATATGATGAGAGCTTATTACATTAAATATTTATACCAAGAGCATAATAAATTATAATAGCAGAGATAATTTCTTCATAAAACATTCTGAAGACCTATGAGGTGTATATTATATACTATATTATAGACCTAAGCAGTCTATTCACTTACAATATCTTATGGCATCACTAAGCACTATTTATAAGTATATATTTCACAGGTTTAATGGTTTTTCCCGGATGTGTAATAAAACACACTAAGTTTGCCCAGTAGCAGTAACCCATAGCAACCAATAAGATGTTTCCTTTTAAACAAGAGACTGCTCCTGGGAAACAGTAGTGCCTTTTATTACATAACCCCCTTTGTGTATTATTGGGGGTTAAACCCAAAGTGTATATTTTGCACATCATGATTTCTTCATTTGGTTTCTTAACAGTACATTGCTTTTTCTGGTTGGGATATGCAAGGATGTCTTTGTGTTAAGAATGATGGATGAAGGGATTTAGCCTATGCTTTGTATTTATCTGTATTTATCATAATTATTAACAGTCATGTAAAGTATCATTGCCAAATCGGTTTGCAAATTTGCTGTAAAGAAATAGACATACACAAGTCATCTGGCTGTTCTTTTTGTTCATAGGTAGAAATCTAGAAATAGAGCGTTGCAGGCCATTTATCTGCAGAACTGTTTTACTGAGCAACAAATAACCCGAGAAGAGCTGACTTTTATTATGATTTCAAAATAAACGATGGAGATGTGTATTGTTTGAGTGAAGAATAAAAACGTCCTGTCTTATAATTCAGCACACTGCTAGTGAAAAATATTGATTACTGACAGCATGCATTTACTGTGTGGTGGAAGATACTAATTTACTGACTTTGCTATAGCCTGGTCCAATGAAGGGCTTAAATTATTTTGTTCCTTCAGGACCTATAACTGCATCAGAATTCTGCCAAACAAAGCCAGAATATGTGAGGCTAACAAATTCTCCCTTATAGGGATATAGGCACACCTGTATCATACCTACAATACAACTTCTTTGGGGTGGCACTTTCTTACAGTACAGCTGCCCAAACTTCCAGACTTCTATATTTGTTAGGTTGCTAGCCATAAGATGGATGGATGTTCAGTTGGCTACATTCCCACATATTGAATGTTCAAACATTTTACTTCCAAACATAACTCAAACGAAAACCCATGGATTGTGTTAAGTATGCATATGAGATATATTGTTGCATCTAAGCAACGTTGTCAGTCCTTTTGTTCAAATATGTACTATATATATACAGTATATATATATATATATATATATATATATATATATATATATATATATATATATATATATATACAGTGGAGGAAATAATTATTTGACCCCTCACTGATTTTGTAAGTTTGTCCAATGACAAAGAAATGAAAAGTCTCAGAACAGTATCATTTCAATGGTAGGTTTATTTTAACAGTGGCAGATAGCACATCAAAAGGAAAATTGAAAAAATAACTTTAAATAAAAGATAGCAACTGATTTGCATTTCATTGAGTGAAATAAGTTTTTGAACCCTCTAACAAAAAAAGACTTAATACTTAGTGGAAAAACCCTTGTTTGCAAGCACAGAGGTCAAACGTTTCTTGTAATTGATGACCAAGTTTGCGCACATTTTAGGAGGAATGTTGGTCCACTCCTCTTTGCAGATCATCTCTAAATCCCTAAGGTTTCGAGGCTGTCTCTGTGCAACTCTGAGCTTGAGCTCCCTCCATAGGTTTTCTATTGGATTAAGGTCCGGAGACTGACTAGGCCACTCCATGACCTTAATGTGCTTCTTCTTGAGCCACTCCTTTGTTGCCTTTGCTGTATGTTTTGGGTCATTGTCGTGCTGGAACACCCATCCACGACCCATTTTCAGTTTCCTGGCAGAGGGAAGGAGGTTGTCGTTCAGGATTTCACGATACTGTGAAATGCGAATAAGTTGTCCTGTGCCCTTAGCAGAAAAACACCCCCAAAGCAAAATGTTTCCACCCCCATGCTTGACGGTGGGGACGGTGTTTTGGGGGTCATAGGCAGCATTTTTCTTCCTCCAAACACAGCGAGTTGAGTTAATGCCAAAGAGCTCTATTTTGGTCTCATCAGACCACAGCACCTTCTCCCAGTCACTCACAGAATCATTCAGGTGTTCATTGGCAAACTTCAGACGGGCCTGCACATGTGCCTTCTTGAGCAGGGGGGACCTTGCGAGCCCTGCAGGATTTTAATCCATTTCGGTGTAATGTGTTTCCAATGGTTTTCTTGGTGACTGTGGTCCCTGCTAATTTGAGGTCATTAACTAACTCCTCCCGTGTAGTTCTAGGATGCTTTTTCACCTTTCTCAGAATCATTGACACCCCACGAGGTGAGATCTTGCGTGGAGCCCCAGAGCGAGGTCGATTGATGGTCATTTTGTGCTCCTTCCATTTTCGAACAATCGCACCAACAGTTGTCACCTTCTCTCCCAGCTTCTTGCTAATGGTTTTGTAGCCCATTCCAGCCTTGTGCAGGTCTACAATTTTGTCTCTGACATCCTTGGACAGCTCTTTGGTCTTTCCCATGTTGGAGAGTTTGGAGTCTGCTTGATTGATTGATTCTGTGGACAGGTGTCTTTTATACAGGTGACTAGTTAAGACAGGTGTCCTTAATGAGGTTGATTAATTGAGTAGAAGTGTCTAACCACTCTGTGGGAGCCAGAACTCTTAATGGTTGGTAGGGGTTCAAAAACTTATTTCACTCAATGAAATGCAAATCAGTTGCTATCTTTTATTTAAAGTTATTTTTTTGATTTTCCTTTTGATGTGCTATCTGCCACTGTTAAAATAAACCTACCATTGAAATGATACTGTTCTGAGACTTTTCATTTCTTTGTCATTGGACAAACTTACAAAATCAGTGAGGGGTCAAATAATTATTTCCTCCACTGTATATACATGTAAATGGCTGATACTAGAAACGGTCCTGTAATTCACCCAATGACTCATCTCAAACCTCCTCCCATAAACTTTCTTGACAATAAAAATATTCTATAAACCTATCTTATTATTTTCCTTAAATTGTTCCAGTAAATAAAAGCTTTCTCGACAAAATTGCCTTTGTATATGGTTTTTCAGTTCAATTTTACGGCTATCTTATTCCTTCCTTCGTAATTTATTCTCAGTAGGCAAGAGAGAGCTATAAAATAAAAAATGAGCATCTCTGTGACATAGAAATCTGTTGAGAAGCAGCAAGGGACAGCAGTAACATCTGCCATCGTTTCTGTCTTTAGCTCCAGACCTTTTTGCTTCAGGACATGTGTGCATTATTCTGTTTTGAATCCCACTGCAGGGTTCTCCAGAAGCATCAAATTGTTATTTGAAATACTTACTTGCCAGACAAAATAGCAGCACACAGCAAAAAAGTTCATACGTAGCCTTCTGTCTAATAGATTTTAAAAGAGTTGCGTTAGGGGGTGGTTTTAAGACACATATGCTTACATGTAATGTGGAAACCCTGGCTTACCTCTCATAGCACTGCTGTCAAGGAAGTCACTTTATAATGACTGACATTATTAAAAAGGCATATTTATTGTAGTGTGTAAGCAATCAGCAAAAATATAGGTGACAGTTACATATACGTTATAAAACAAAAGCAAAGATCTCATGGTTGGCTTTCACACTATAATAAATATGCCCCTCTGTGTGGTACTTTCTTTGACTACCAAGCCACAGAAATCTCAGTACCTATACTTCTGTGTTTTTTGATTATCTGAAAAATAGATAAGCTACCCTGCTACAGAAACCTGATAGGCCACATAATAATGAATTACTTAGTCAGTTGGCTGAAAACAGGGGCCTGGTGATTAAGTAAGAGTGTGCCTCCCAAAAGCCTTCAGTGAATGCAGTTGGGCACTTAAGTGTTTGTTACTTTTGGGGCAGTTTGTCCACACAAGAATGACTACTGCAGGGTAACTTCAACTCTGAAGCCCTCCTTGGTGCTGGCAGTAATCACAGCACTGGCTTTATTCCTGCTTCCAGACTTAAACCTTTTAATTGCCAAAGGGAGCCCATTATTTATTGATATGTTCATGGTAGCATGTAGCTACAGAGCTACAATATTCAATAACTGGCCTGTGTATAGTCTGTGCTCACCCCAATCCATGATAGATGCTGACAGATAGGTGTTTGTAGGTCAGTTGAATCCCATACATGGCTGCAGTTCAGAACACACATGGGGGCTAATTATTGTTTAATTTTTTGGATTACATAAACATTTAGAAACACAATAATCATATCCCTTTAAACTTTAAAATGGATAATTCATTTTACATAAATATCAGAGTTAAACTATGGTCAGTTTTTGGTTAATATATGACATGGTATATGCCCTTTAAAGACGCATGCTTGACGTTTGCTTAATGCATGCCCCCAGCATAAGGGCAATTATTTTACATCATTCAGCCAGAAGGATCATCAGTATCAAGCTTTCTGTTGGGTAAAATTCATAGTAAAATTCATAGTGTTCATAAAGCGTGGCCAGTAAAATTCATAGTGTTCATAAAGCGTGGCCAGAAAGTATTATTCCTTCCCTTCATACTCATCTAAGGCATAGTTCTTAAATTAAAACACAGCTTTTAATCAGAAAATAAATAAAATGAAAAGTGAAAAAATGTATATACAAGTTCTAAAACAAAAAAAATATATTAAAATATACTAAAACTATCAGTAGGTAGGGCTCACCTATTCATGAGTATTGTGCAAAGAAGAGGGACCCCCTTATAGCTGGCACAACTAGTATTGGACTGAATCAATACATTCCCAATTACTAAATTGCATAGCATACCATACCAAAACACTCATGTGAGTCTATATAGTCCATATAGGAATGTATGTCATTACATCTGAGTAATAAGATACTAAATCCTAATACCATGCTCACCAATAATGAGTCTCTGTGGTAATGGTATACGATAATTGTATCATAACACCCAATCAGTGTATCACAACACCAAATATAGCTGTGTAAATTACAAATCCCAATAAAACACTAACCAGTAGTGAGTCTCTGTGGTGAAAATTAGGATTGATCAGCCAAATCTCCCATCATCCAAATTCCCCCAGGATAACAAGACACAAAAATAACAGAAAGCCCTGCCTAACTGAAAATAAAAAGCACCAACGCATGTTTCGCCCCCTTAAATCAGGGCTTTATTAAGGCAAATAAACTTTGCACCCTTTTATATAGCTATGTGGAAATTCAAAAGAACCAATAAGAAAGCAGCAAGTCAAAAAATACCAATAGGAGAGTGACACATCATCAGAAACAACCTGAGCCTATGAGATTCACTTAAGCATTCCTGTATGACGCAAAGATCTTGCGTTCATATTATACATAAAAAAGAGGGTAAAATTCATATTCAGCACCCTTGCATTATATACTGGGGATTAACAAATAAATATTGAGTAGTAACTCTTTGAAAAACATACCCCAAAAAAAGACAAAAGCTTTGTCAACTATTGTATATTTTTTTTTTACTGGGGACAATTGATAAAACTGAATAAAATTAAAGTGCAATTTGCTTTGTCAGTTATGCAGGTTTGCCGTGTTAGATGATTTCATTTGTTCACAATGAGACCTCTTATCTGCAACAGTTGTGGTGACAACATATACAACATCCTAGTGTGACATTAGTATAAAGGTGGCCATACACAGGGCAGCTATAATAAGGGCAAGATAGTTTGATATTGTGTAATGTGGCCATCCACAATGATCTGAGCAGAAATGAGAGGCAATGGCTGCTTCTCTTACTTAAAGGAACAGTAACACCAAAAAATTAAAGTGTATAAAAGTAACTAAAATATAATGTGCTGCTGCCCTGCACTGGTAAAAGTTGTGTGTTTACTTCAGAAAGTCTATTATAATTTATATAAATAAGCTGCTATGTAGCCATGGAGGCAGCCATTCAAAGGAGAAAAGGCACAGGCACATAGCAGATAACAGATAAAACACTATTGTATTCTACAGAACTTATCTGTTATCTGCTATGTAACCTGTGCCTTTTCTCCTTTTTTCCAGCTTGAATGGCTGCCCCCGTGGCTACACAGCAGCTTATTATATAAATTATAGTAGTGTTACTGTAGCAAACACACCAGTTTTACCAGTGCAGGGCAACAGTGCATTATATTTTTATTACTTTAAAGCTCTTTAATTTTTTGGTGTTACTGTTCCTTTAAGCATCTGTCAATGTTCCTTCCAACCACAGAGACTAGGCAACAGCAGGTTGCATTTTCTGACTGTAATAATGTTGTCTTGTAAGATGGATTCCACACCTGTAGGAGATATAAGTAGCCAGATGGTTGAGAGATGTTGTCAAAATAGGCCCCAACCAAATCTGGAGTTGCATGGCCAGCACAAGACATTACCTTTTTGGAAGTGAAGTAAATGCATTCTAGAGAAGCATAGGGGGATGATTCTTACCCTTTTCAAGCATTTAGGTGTCAGGGAATAACTCTAATGAAACCATCCTCGGCAAAGAAGAAAAGAGCCATATTGTAATCTTCTATAATTGGTCTAATAATATTTAGGGAAGAAGCAAATGAAAGGATTTTTTTATGCATTCTAATGGAAGGGGGGAGCAGGAGAAAGGAGAGAGGAGAGAGCCGCACAGACTGGGGCCATTCCTTTGTATTTTTAGATGCATGTTTATCAAATGGTGAACTTTCACCGATTGATAAATGTATATCTAAAATCCCATAGGAACGAATAGAATGTGGGTGAGTTTTTATGTATTAAGCTCTAAACTCACATTTTGATAAACCTGCCTAGTCTACTTTAATTGAATGTGCTTATAGCAGTGTAGCAGTGGCAGCCATTGAGGGGCTGCCAAGCAAGTTTTTAGTCAGAAACTTTGACCTTCATTGTTTTAAATTTAATAACTAAATACATTATCCACAGTAAAATAGCAAATGGTTTGTACAAGTACAATACGAAGGGGAACATTTTGGCAGGGAAAGTTTAATTTGGAAACAAACTCCAAGCAAACAAAGTACTAGCCTCCAGCAATTTACTATGCTTATGCTTGTTTAACAAGGTTTAAATGTGTTAACATGAAAACAGGTACATGGTCCCCATGGGAAAGGACCCACAAAACATTTTTTTCATACAAAGATACAGTATATTAAAACATAGCTTCTTTTAATATTATGTCATAGTTTTTGTGTTTCACCACCCAGTGCCAGTAGCACTATGCAACTTCATATAGAATTCTTTCTTGCAGCTTTCATTCCTAGTTTCACTGTTGTGGACCTCCTGATCTTTCTTTGCTGGAGTGATGTGTAGAGCCCTACCATGGGGTGCTGGGTAATCACAGCACTATCATTTGCCTGGATACCACTGTTGTTTGCTTAATGGAGGAGGGCCACAACCACATGTTATGGCTCCTAAGTCACAAGCAACACAGCTGCTGTATGACAAGTTTAAAAGAAGCCATGTTTCAAATTCTTAAGGTGGCCATACACGCACCGATAATATCGTACAAAACCTCGTTTCGTACAATATTTGGTGCGTGTATGGTATGTCAGCGATTCGACCGATATCGCAGGAAGCTGCTGATATCTGCCGACTTGCCGGTCGGACCAGTTTGAAAATTTTGATCGGGCGCCATAGAAGGCGCCTGACCAAAATCTCCCTTCAGCGCTGAATCAGCAGAAGGAGGTAGAAATCCTATTGTTTCTACCTCCTTACCTGCCGATTCAGCCCTGAATGGTGTGTGGCGGATCTGACGATGTTTCGTGCGACTGATGGTTGCACGAAACATCGTCAGATCACCACGTGTATGGCCACGTGTAAGCCTAATGCATTAAAATTGTCAGTTTAATATATTACCTAAAACTGGAAACTTTATAATTTAAAATATCTATGGGTTTGCCTTGCTCCAGACATATACAAACCCACTCCAAAAATTCTTTAGCTTTGGCAAGATTCTTTATTAGACATGTGTTAGGCAGTCGGTAAAATGATCAGGATAGAGTCTAACAAGAAAGATAAACAATTAAAAATAGTTTTTAAAAAGAAACCATGTAAAAATTAAGACTAATTGCTTACTCTCTTAATACAGTATATCACTGAGGCTCACTTACTTATGTGGACAAAGTACAAAAGAATCTGCTATGTATCCATATGGTTAACTGATCGGATGTAGCTAGACTAGAGCCCATATGCTGGATGACATTGGTAGATGGTTCCATTAATAGTTTGCTGAAGCGGCCTGTGCATTATTGATTAAAGTGAACTAAGAGAGTCTAATAAACAGAATTTGGTCTTGGCAGGCATCAGTCAAAGCAGAGTCCAAGTAAAAGGCTCAGGTCTGGGCAGGCTGCAACCAAGAAAAGTCCAAAACGTAGGCCAAACTCTGGGCAAACTTCAACCAACTGGTAGCCAAGCAATGTTCCCTCTAAGGTATGTGCTTGTGCTTACACATGAATTTGGAGGCAGACAAAGAAAGCTCAACATTTTGCATTTATTCTGACACAAGTACTTTTTAAAAATGCACACACAAAAATGCCCACACAAAATAATTTTTTGGGGCACACAGGTGAGGAGGAATTAGAGGGGGGAACATTTTAGCCAAGTCCAAAAAACAGGCCAAGGTTAGAACCAGAAATAGCAGCAGAATAAGGAGTTTTTAGCTTTGCAATGGCGTGTACACTGCCCTACCATTCCACTATGCTACAGCTGTTCTTGTAGAATAAAAGGCTCCCATGCTGCTAATTTGTTTCAAACACTGCTCCTGGACAACTCCTTAGATAGATATCTGTATTTTTTCCTGGCGCAACAGACTTTTTTTTTTTTATCAGCATGGCTTCTAGAGTGGATTCATGAAGAAAATTAGACTCTGGGGAAACTGCAAATTTAGCTGCAACACTGTACCAGCTGAAAAAGCTTGCTTATCCCTACTAGAAACAGTAAGCTTCAAAAGCCAGTGGCTCAACACAGAAATGCCTTGGTTATCATATAGTCCAGGTTCTGACAATTTCTTTTACAGCATTCATCATTTTCCCCATTATGCCAGGGTTTTATGTCTGACAGTTTTGTAAATAACAATATGTTTGGATGCCGTAAATTATCACTTATTAGTGGATTCACTATAGATGAGAATCTTTATAAACATATAAATTACAGGATATGGATTGCTCTTGGTAAATTATACGCTTATAAATTATGCTTAGTGATGTCATCAGTTATAATATGAGCTTACAATCTTATGCACTGATTGTTCTCATTAAGACTTTGTACACAACACTAACCAGAGGCCATTTAAATAATTTATGTATATTATATTAAAGTGACAGCATTACGAGATATATTTGAGTCCATAGATGGAGAGAACCTTGAATTGAAGTTATAGACTAGACACTATGGTTAAAAGAAAATTTGCAGATGATTTTCATATATTAGATAAAGGGAAGCTATCACTTTTTTTCGTGTTTATATTTTTCCTTATGTTTTTTAAAAAAAAAAATTATTTCCTTATATTTTAATATAACTACTATGTCATAAGATGTCTATACATGTCCAGGTTTGGTTGGGCATGGCATGGGTATGGTGGTTTTAACAATACTGCCCAACAAAATGGGCATGAATATGTTCATCAGAACACAGATGGTTGCAAAATGCCATCTCCAGTGCACCTTGACAGTGAGTGAATGTTATATTAGTAGATGAAAAATGTTTGAGGAGTAACAGCTCATGTTCACCTGCTATAGATTTGGCCATTAGAATTTCGAGCCCCAGCAAACGAATTTCCCCGTGTATAGCCTTTTGTGTATTATCCATCCACAAATCAAATACAATGAAGGTAAGTTCGTTTATGGCAACTTTCAGAAGTAGTATAAATTGTGACGTGAAGGCCCAACTGATGTCAGGTACAAACAGTAGGAGTGACTTGTTTAAACCAGCATTTATTCTCCTGGTGTAAAGTTTTCTTTCTAACATATTCTTTTTGAAATATTATTAAGAAAAAAATTAGGTAAGAAAGGAGATGAGTTTACAGTTTTTCTTTATATTGGTGCACTATAACTATTTACCCTATCTAAATCTGTTTATAACAAAAGTAATCCGTTAACAGAGCCTATTGCAAATTACTTAAGACTAGTGTTACACATGGAATTTTTTCTATTGGTGAAATTCCGGCAGCGAAACAAAGCTGTTGCCAACTTAATTGAGTGAGACACAGGGATATTGGAAGTGAATTGGAAACACAGCAATATAGTAATAGGCATGTATCTAAAATGTATGTGCCTGAATTTTCAAAAAATAAGCATTTGTCACTGAAAAGCATAAGCTATGATTGCTGTGCTTCATATTCACTTTGAATGGCAGGGGTGGGCGGGTGAAGCAGTTTGTCCCCCTCCATTGAAGCAATAAATTGCTGGGGTGACAAAAAGCTGCAAAACTTCTGTTTACCATTACTCTGATGGAGAACGAAACCCAGGGGTGGCAGGGGCCCCTGCGCGGGGTATGGAGCTCCTGGGGCAGTCCGACCCTGACTATTATTATTTTTTAAGGGCATCCAGCAAGTTTTAAATTTAAACAATGAATGTATTTGGTTGCACATATATACAGTGCATACTATTATACAACCATTCGTCTACTTTATTTCAGTATGATATAATGTATATTACTGATAAAATATATTGCAGAAAGATTTTGTTAGTATGTGTTCTCATCTGCAAGATTTTTCTTGATTTCAGGCTGCTTGATACTTATTGGCAAGGAGCCTATCCTAACATTCTGAGCTAAGCCAGTAGACTGCCACATCATCTTGCACATTCTTTTCCAGTAAGGCCTGGCACTAGGTAAGCTGGGCAGGGGATAAAAGGTGCCTCTGCCTAAAGCCTTTGCAGCTGCAGAAGCAGAAAAAAAATAATTTTAATAAAAAGGTTATAGCATGTTTATTCATGTTTACATTTAGATATTGTTATTTTAACCCTATAAGTTATAATATAAAATTGCTGGTATGCATTACCAGTTTTCACTTTGATCTAGGCTGGCAGCACATGACACAGCATGGTCAAAGTGCTCAGTCACTTAAAGTTTTAAAGTTTTACATAATTTGTTGATTTTAGACTTACAGGAAATGTAAAATTACAAACAAATTCTGTGCATGAACAAAACAAATTCCCTAACATCAGAAAACATTCTTAAAAAATGCTTAAAACTTTTAATTATTTTATGAAGGGACCTTAAACTAGAGGTCCCCTAATCCAGATAAGGCCTCCAAAAAAGCTTTGCGGCACCAAGCCTTCTGAAGGGACTTCTTTACATACAGTACCTCCCAACATTTGAAAAATGCGAAGAAGGACAAAAAGAAATGTGCAAGGCGTATTTGTTTGACCATGCCTGTTTTTTGCGACCACACCCCTTAAATGCCACTCCCATTTTACTAAATTTGGCCAGTTATTTAAAGCTTGAACACATTTAAGGTTTTGGGATCTTCTTTTATGTGTTGTTACAGTTTAGCTAATGCAGGTGAAATTGCCCTTTAAGCTGCAAGCCTCGGTTCCCCCAAGAGACCTGTTTAGCTTATTAGTTACAATTGTATCTAAGTGCAGTTGTAGCTTGTTAACTTTCTGGGCTCTCTGCCAAAAGGTACTTATTTCATTCATTCTGAGAAACAATTTATCTAAGTGCAGATGAAGTTTAAGATTTCTGGGCTCTCTGCCAAAAGCTACTTTTTAATTAAATGTGTATCTTTTTTAGCATTCGGTGCAGGAGATCAAAGGGAATTGAGGGACTTTTCAGTGAGAATCCGGGACTGTGGGGTGCCCCGTTAAAATCGGGACAGTTGGGAGGCATGTCTTCGTATAACATAATTGTTTTACTATAATCCCTCTTCAGTGATGTAATGTAAATGTGGTCAGTCTGCTAGATAAATTGGCAATGCCATTTCAACCTTGAGACAAATTGAGCTCTTAAAATTAGTCAACAATTTACGAGGGGTTAAGAAGGTGGAAGCAGACCGAGATGCACCCATACACCTAGCCTATTCCAAACACAATCCAATATTAATTTAACTAAATAACTGTTGTTCTGGCAGGGCAGTTTTTGAGCCAGGAATATTGACTGGTTTACTTTAGGCCCTTAAAAAGCCAGTAACATTAAAAAGTGAAAATATTGTTTAGTCATTTAAAATTTGTATTTAATGATTAAGCAACCACAAATAAACAATTACTTGGCAACAAATATTCTATTTTATATACTTTAGGTTTCATTCACATTATTGTGCCACAGTGACATACAGTGGGGGAAGGGGGAGGCATCCCACCTGGGAAGGGAGCAATAGGAAGATCCTCCAGGAGCTAGAACTAGGGACAACCTCCCGGTTTCACAGCAGCTTATTAATATAAACTATAGAATTGCTTCTGAATGAACAAAACTGTAACAGAACATTATATTTAAATGTATATATAATTTTTGGTATCAATATTCAGAACTGTTGTCTGGTTTATGAATCTTATAGCATCTGTAAATGAAAGGGCACTGACTTTATTATCATGATTAAGTCCTGGATGAGACAATAGGAAAACACATAGGGGCCAATTCACTAAAGGTCGCTTATTGCATGCTTTTTTTGCGTTAAAAAGCATGCGATAATTAAGTCCCAATTCATCAAAGTCATTTCGCATGCATTAAGACACATATCGCATGCGCAAAAAAACACACTATGGCAATGCGTTATTTACCTCGCATTGTGGTAATTCTGGCATAGAAATAATACTAACGCATGATTCACAAACATATATGAAGCGTTAAACGCACTAAACATCGCATTAGTCTGTGCGGTAGGCGGTACTTAAAGAACATTGTGGTTCGTGAGCTTTTGGCAACACAACATGGTCTTTGCAGTGGGATTTTTTCAAGTATCTGTTGGCCCTAGAGTGATGCATCCTCCAGTTTTCAGGGGAATGGTAATTTTCAGAACAGTAGTTTTCCGAAAGTAATGGTTACGTTCACTAATTAACAAAACAATTGACAGCAATTTAAACTAAAACCCTATAAGCAGAGCTACTACGAGCAGCTACTTTTCACTGCTAAAAAAAAAAAGACACTGCTGATCATTTACTGATAATTGTCTCTATGTGTTTTTTTACCAGAGGCAATTCTCGGCATTGTCTGTGGCAGGGTATTTTCTGGCATTTAGTAGCATTTTTAGATTACTAAATTCAGAGCAAATTGTCATGTAATGAGAATCTGCATTATTTACTAATTAGCCTTATACTGTGGCAATTATATTTTATATTTACTGTATATCATGAGTCAGTCCCCAAGTTCAGGTAAGTAACAGCAGCACATGGTATGTGCTAATTAGCAGATAAGAAGATGGTGAGTTACTGGGGGCATTTTTGAAGGCACAGATCTTCACTGTTAAAGGGGTGCAGTGGCCTTTGGCTGGTACAGAAGCCAAAAACATAATGTACAACATTTCTGTCCTAGTTCTTTTGGTTAAGATTTAGTTCTTCTTTAGTGCAAAGGGGTCTTTATTCCTAATGCATAATTTGGAACTGGCATTAAGTACTTAGGTGAATGATTATTAACTCCAATATATGCTAAATGTTTTATGTGCATAAGGTCATTATGTACATGAAGTAAAAAAATCTTGAACAACATGCTGTATAAATCTCAATGTTATTAATGAACATTAGTACTAAATACATTTTGCTGGGTCCAAAAAGAATGATGCTGTATGAAAGCTAAAAAATCAGGATAAGGGACACAGAGTACATAGTGGAAATTTGGTTTGGTAATTTGTTTCTACAGAGCATTATGCAGTCACTCCAGATGACAGGTCATATGCCATGTAGTAGGCAAGTGTATAGGGCAGTGTTTGACCTAAAGTATTAACGGTCATGAAACCCCTCAGCTTCCTGTACAATCAGATTGATCAGATCAGTGTTTGTGTGGCTACATCACACAAGATATCTTAGTTTGTTAACTGGCTGAATTAAATGGGGAAACAGAGTTTTACCTGTTCCTAGGCCCTCACCAAGCACTTTTGTAATTTTATTTCTCCCTAAGGCAACAGAAATCAAAGAACACTAGTGCAGTACTTTGCCATCACTAAAGCACCCTTGTGCAGTACTCTTTTAACGCCAAGAAAAAAAAAAGGTCACAGGAGAGGTTTTCTATATCCAGGCATAAATGAGTCATACCAATGACTGCCATAAAATGAGAAAAGACACCAATAATGTTAACTTTTATCTAAGTCACAAGGCCTTTTGGAGTGTTTTGAAAAGGAAATGAGTCACTCAATATTGCCTGCTGGATAAGCTGTGTGGGGTGGAGGGACAGATTGCATTTTTTGGTGTCCATTCCTGTGTTGTAGAGTTACTTCATGTCTTGTGAATTTCTCCACTATGGCTTCCTCAGAGGCAACACACCCTACAGCAGGGGTCTCAAACTCGCGGCCCGCGGGCCATTTGCGGCCCTCGGTACAATATTTTGTGGCCCGCACCAACGCCGAATGAATGGATCGCGATTTTTATTGCGATTCAAGGGATAATGCAAGGCACGGCGGGCGGGAACTGCTGATTGCGGAAATGACGTTATGCCATCACAACAGTTATTATGGGAAGACGTTCTGTGTGCACAATTAGCTCCTTACGTCTTCCCATAATAACTGTTGTGATGGCATAACGTCATTTCCGCAATCAGCAGCTCCCGACTTTTTTATGTGAAATCCCTTATGCGGCCCAGCCTCATCCTGACTTTGCCTCCTGCGGCCCCCAGGTAAATTGAGTTTGAGCCCCCTGCCCTACAGTATAGCTAACTACTTACATGGAATGTGAACTCAACAGGCCAGTACCTAACCACAACTGAGTTTTTTCCTTGTATCTTTTAAAAGATAACAAAGGTAAACTACCTGCTACTGGCTGCAGGGTCCAGGCAGTATAGGGGGCTCAGTGTTGAATGCTACATTAAAAAAGGGGCTTATCTTTTAAAAAGTCCACTGGAGTTCTGCAACTCCATTCTGGCTACAGAGGGCCGCAAACATGTATACAAAAGTCATAACCTTGGGCACTGAGGTCAGAGAATAATACATATATTTATATAGCTCATCAAACTATATTGATATTTTTTAAAACCACACAGTACATCTCTGGGAGAGCACAGTAGGACAAAGCATCTACATAAAATATTCTTATTCCAAAATTAAGGGTGGCCTATAAGGATGCTGCTTGTCTTGTAGGCCTTGTATATGAATTATAAGTTAGAAAAAAATGTACATTTCTGGTGCTAGGTGACAGTAGAATGCTTTTTGTGTGGCAGTTGTTTTTCTTAAAGGAGAAGGAAAGGCTAATAAAGAGTTATTCTCAAGCTGCAGGCATACACAGTTGTCTCAATAGTGTCCTTAAGTCTCCCCATATTTCTCCTGTTCAGATGATCAGAAGCCAAACAGGAAGAAAAAACGCTGAGCTGTGTAAAGAAAGCTCCCATAATGCCTCACTCCTGCACCAAGAGCAAGACCGGTGTGAATGCTCAGTTTGTAAGACCATGAGGAAGGTTCCTGCTGATTGGCTAAATTGGATAAAGCTGATTGGATAAGGCTTACTTTAGTTTTTACCTTTCTTTCTCCTTTAAACATTAGACAAGCAAGTTTTCTTCTTGTACTAGATTTTCCTCTTGTACATTAAATAGGAGAGCAAAGTACCAAGTGTTTGCATGAGCTATAACAGTAAGTAATCTCTAATTGCTTAAGAAGGTTTCCTTTAAAACTGGTTTTAACTGTGTCTGCATCTCTATAGTTGTATTCAGTATCACCTTATATTTCACCAATCATCGAATGCAAAAGACTGTATAAATTATACTTGTAACATGTTTGATAGATTATGTCATGCTGTTGGGCTTTTACAGTCAATTTAATAATGTGGGGGCTGAATTCCTAGACTAGTGTAAGTGGTTTATTTATTTTCTAAAGTCCTTACTGTCAAAATACTGCATTTTTTTTATCCATAGAAATATGAAGATTTTGTTCAATGAAGAATAGGTATGCAAAATATAAGTAAAGCAAGAACATAGTCATCTATTAAGCTGTTTGTGTTTTAAATTGTAAATACATTTTGCGTTTTAGAGTAAATGTTCCAAACCCTTATTTGATGGTATATTTAAGCTTTGATTACATTTGTTGTCAAGGAAAAATTGATCTCAGAATACAGGGCATAAGCATTCAGTTTATTTTTATCGTAATGTTTCCATAAAACTAAATTACATACTGACAATATTTGTTGCTAAGGCCAATGCTAGCATGCCTTGTTAGATTCTTAGTTATATGGTAGTAAAGGGAGCCCTTCATGTCCTCACTTCATAAATAAATCATGAAGGTGACATAGCATTGTGATCATTCATAGCATGACCCAGCAATGTAGAGCATTAAGATTTTTTACACGGGCATCCACTTGCAAACAAATTCCTGGAAAGTATGGAGAGCTAATTGTTCATTAAAATCTGTGAAAAAAACCTTCTTATATAAGGTCCATGTCCATTCAAATAATAATAATACAAAAAAATGAATAAAAATTAAACATTATGCATTTCTACACACATTTTTTTATTTGTAAATGTAATCACTATCAAAACCAGTATGTTTGTCTCGGTCCATTCTGTCTATTTCTTATGTGTTGCTAGTTGGCTGTCCTCCAGCTAAGACTCCAATTTGCACAATGCTTTGTGGGAATCGGAGGTGAGCTTATTTCTGCTACATTATAACTTTTTGTTTTAAATGGGAGAATAAAGACACTCACGCACACACAACATATAAATGTATAAAGTCTAATATAACAGTATCTAGTAAAAAATAAGTCTAAAGCACTGGATTTTTTCAGTATTCTTTAAAACTTTTCACCACTTATGCAAATGGCTTCTTCAGTTCTTAAAGGTGAAGGAAAGTCATTTTGGCATTTGACTTCCAATAGATTCGCACATTAGTGCCACCTAGAACACTTTATTTATTCTGCAGAAAGCACTGCCATACCTGAGTAAACAGCCCTAGAAGCTTTCTCTGTTTGTTTAAGATTGCAGCTGCCATTTCAACTTGGTCTTCATAGCTTCCTGCTGTAGGTGTAGAGGCTTGTAGCTCAGATAACACATTCTTAAGGGGGGTAGGGAGTGAGATTTATGAATTCTTATGGGAGGAGGGAGCAGGAGAAGGGAGAGAGCTGCAGAGACTCTGGTGCCTGGAATGAAGGATTTTTCTGAGAGCGGAAATCAGATACTGAAGAACATGTTTACAAAAAGGAGACAAAAAATCCTGTGTTTCTTTTGAGAGGACTCAGTGCAGCGTTTCTGTGAGTGCTTATGGCTGTGTTTACATAGATCTTTCTGATAAAGCTTTCTTAGTTTTTAACTTTCCTTCTCATTTAAGAGAGCCTCCCTGCCCCCAAAACTGACATTTCTGGGAAATGTTTTCTTTAAAGGTATTATTGATATCTTCATTGTTTGCACAGCTACTGCTTTTTCTAAAGGTTTTCTCTAGGCTTTATTAAAATTCTACCAATGTTACTTCTGCCAGCTGCAGCTATATACATATTGGTTCCTGTTATTTTAGTGATTAACTGTTAAATATTGTTTTCATTTTCCTCTGGTGTTTAATAATCATAACAGGGGAGGGAGATGAAGTGGAAGGAAAGGTCACTTAAGGAGAAACTATATTTTATATGATTTTTTTACTTTACAGTTGATTTCATTGTAGGGTGCAGGCAGTTGTGCTGTAATGCTTAAAAGGAATTTGCCCTAATCAAAAAGGGCATGTTGAAAGCAGATTACTACTGTGCTTTGTCAGCAACTCAAAAGAGCACAGAAAATGTTACATTAATAAAACATTTTTTTGAAGTTACTAATATAAATTCCCCAATTTACGCACAATTTATCCTCCTTTGCATGTATTTATACTTGTACACGCAAACGTATAGCAAGCAGCCGTGTTGATTCTAACTCTTGTACACAGAACACAATTACTAATGCATTTCATTGTGTGAAGGAACAAACGCACCTCCATTCTTCCTTTTGGGGCCGTACTCACACAGGCGCATGGAAGTGCCAAATGCAGTTGGAATGCAGCATGCATTGTGTGACATTGTTTGTATAAAGATATGTACAGATAATTGGTAGTGTGTCATTGTTTCCATAATGATTGTTATTGGTGAAATGCATTTACTTTATTATTCTTTTGTATCACAAAAATAACAGAAATAGTAAACTTTGCATTTCCACTCACTATAGCAGAGCTGCCGTTTGCACCATTGTTTTAGCAGCCAATAATTATATAAAGTCAGGATCTCCATCTGCAAAGCATAGAGTGTTACTGTAGATACAAGGGTCATCAAACAATCAAGGGAACAGTATGCAGCATACTAGAAGGTGGTGTGATTCAGTAATATGCATGGAGAGCAGTGGGGAAGGGGAGCAAATGAAATGGAAGAACTGTAGTAACATTTATGACACAATAAAGCATAGTCTACAGAATGGATGACAAAGTAAGGATAGACTTTTTGAAGCCAAAAGTATATATTATAAGACATTACTCATGTCTCAAGTGTTAGCTTAAATATATCAGCCCATTTTTGATGTGTTTTTGCATTTTCTGTTAAGGAACATAAAATGCTTTCAACTTTGCTCTACTAATGGATAGCATTGTACAGAGAGGTTACATATAACAAACCTGAAAATGACAACCGAGCTGAGATTATTATAATTTAAAATGTATATCAATATAGACAACTGGGGGCAGGGGTTATTAATGTCAATATGACAACTGCTGCTATTGTTAGTGTAAACTGAAAAAAGAGTAAACCGTTGTAAAAGTAAAACAAAATTATATTCTCCTGCCTCCTCTCCTCCTCTAATAATTGACTGTCAAAAATGCAGTGGAATTGATTCATCCGCTAAATTCAATCAAGCGGTAGCTGCAATGCATTGATTGTCATCAGGCAGAAAAGCAAAGGCTTTATTTTTAGTTATATGTTTTCTTAATGATTACTGTCCAAGCTAATAGAAAGCAGTAGTTAGGGGGAAATATGGTCCAGAAAAGAAACATATTATTCACTAAAAAAGGTAACTTATAGGGCAAATTTACCTAATAACAGCTTTGTGCATAATGTACAAAAAAAAGGTAAAGGGCATCTAAGGCAATCCTTATCCGATCTGACTCATGAAACATTGTAGCAAAAGCAAGCTGATTAATAGACCCAAAGGAGAATTGCCTTATGCTATACACAAAAATTGCTTTCAGTGTCAATAATATTTACAAATAAGCTAAAAACTATTGAACATTTTTACTAATACTGGAAAGAAAGGTTTTTGGATGGAAATTCCCTTTAATTCAACCTTTAGATGACATTTTTGGAGGTTGATTTAGAATTAAATTTTGCTTTCCTGTTTATCAGAATCACTAAAACCCTGGCATTGAGAATTTTTGATAGGGGTAAGTGTGGCTACTAAACTGTACTAACAACTCATAGAAATGAATGTGATCAACTGCTGTGTCAAACACATTCAGTTTAAAAACAGTTTTAAATTTCAGTATTGAGCATTAAGTTTAAGAATACATTTCTTTTTTGTATTGTGTTTAAGTACATTGTGTTCTTGCATTCTAGTCTATCCAATTTCGTAGATGTAGAATAGGTCCCTTCAGCTGTTTCTGACATATATTGTTAATCTAAAAATTGATGTGTTGTGTGAACTGTAGTTCGGATCCTAAGTAAAACACCCATGTATTGGTTCTTGCTGCAGCAAATCTCTCTGTACTCTTAACTTTCTGCTGTGCAGAATATAGAAAATTCTGAACACAGTGCATGAATTGTGAACTAAGCTTTTTTAACTTTGCAAATCCAAAAAGCATTTCAAGTAAATAGTCTCTCCTAATTTGTATGTTAAACATCAAGAATTATGAGGGGGAAACACAGTACAGCTCCAAAAAAATGTCCATGCTCATGGAATACCCTATAGGCTAAAAACTCACCCACTAGGCATCTCAGCCTTTATTGTCTCTCTCTTTAAGAATAATTTTATGGTTGTGGGTCACCACAACATGAGGAACTGTATTAAACGGTTGTGGCATTAGGAAGGTTAAGAACCACTGATATAGAATAAATTAACATAAATTGATTAGTCCATGTTTTGTGTGTTTGTAGCAGTTTTTTAATTCATTTACAAATTCATTATTCTTTGATTTGCTTTGGAGTGCTCCAACAAACTTTTGGAAATGTGGGATATAGCTTTGTCGTAACTCATTGCCTAGCAAGCATCTCCAAGGCTAACTATTCAAGGTGCATATAATTTCAGCTACTGGGGCCCTGTTTGTAAATGGTATATAAATCAGTTCTGGTGTTTCCCCCCTCATTTTAATAAATACAAATATAGCTATAGAAGCAAAGTAACATATGTCTATATAGTTTACAGAATATATTTAGAGATATTAAAATTAATTGCCTACTTATAGATAGGATAGGCGGATAGTTCCCTGTGGTCAGAATGTTCGGTCTTATCTATAGCACATGTATTCCAGTTTGAGTATATAAAGAGCTGAAAGCATAATATACAGTAGCTTATATAGCATTGGATTAGAAAATTAGCTTTGCATGAAGAACACATTTTATTGTTTGGAGAGTAAAAACTGTAAAGAAACATAATTTAATGTCTACTATATTTTATTTTCTAGGTCACTGTGCTGGATGAAAGTTCGAAAATAAGACTAAATAACCAGAAACTCTTTCAAAACTATAATGATCCTGAACGGAAGTTTCAGAAGCAGCATTACATCCATCCATTATTACACTGGAAATTGCTTAACAAAGAAGACATATTCTTGAAAAATGTTATTTAACCAGACATTATGTAAATAACATTTATTTCATGGTAAAATGATTGAACTTTGAATTTCTTTGCGACATGTTCTTTTTAACATGATAAGCAGGTTGGAATTTCAGCACTGACTACAAGAATGTTGCGACGAGGATTACTGAGCTGGATTTCTCGTGTTGGAATCCTACTAGTCTGTTTGTGTTGTGTTGTGTCGGTTTTATACATGCTAGCATGCACTCCTAGGTCTGAGGATGAACAGCTTTCATTGACGCGAGCCAATAGCCCTACAGGAAAAGAAGGCTACCATGCTGTCCTGCAGGAACGAGAAGAAGAACATCGAAATTACATAACAAGCCTAAAAAAGCAAATTGCCCAGCTAAAGGATGAACTTCAACAACGCAGTGAGCAGTTAAAAACTGTTCAGGGTCCCTACAGTGATACTGTAGGTGTAGCCTTCGATCATGGAAGCCCTGAGAAGGCCCAAAATGACCTGATAGACTTTTTGCACTCACAGGTTAACAAGGCTGAAGTACACAACGGCGTTAAAGTTCCAACAGAGTATGCTGCTATTCCATTTGATAGTTTCACTTTACAAAAAGTATACCAGCTAGAAACAGGCCTTACACGGCACCCAGAGGAAAAGCCTGTCAGGAAGGACAAGAGAGATGAACTTGCAGAGACTGTAGATGTAGCACTGGATGCACTAAATAGTCCTGAAGAAGGTGGCATTTCCCATAGGAAAGTTTATACATCTGCTGACTTCATTGAAGGTAAGAAGCTGTCATGCTTGTCACTTGTATTAATTAAATGGTCATTTAAATGACTTGGGACCATCTTTAAATTGTTAAAGGAGATGGAAAATTTGCATTTTCAGTGGATATTTCCATAAATACTATGAAACTACTTTTGTTCCATTAACCATGTCAAATGTAAGGCACCCCCCAGTAATTACAATACCCTAGGTTGGTGTTCCTGTTATCAGAAAACTGCACCACAAGTAAAGTCTGTTTCCATTTACTAACATTTTTTGTGAGAAAAGTTCAGTTTTTTTCTTTTCAGTGAGATTTATGTATGTGTTTTTTGACATTATACAATGCTTTCTTTTTTTCTCAAAAATATAATAAGATAATTCTGACCAATTTCTCGAAAAATTCAAGATTTTTTTGTAAAACCTACGACTGTTCAAGATTTATAAAACTTTATGTGACTTCTTTAGACTGACAAAAAGCACGCCAGGTTTAAGCTGCAAAGAACTATTGGCAGCCTGTTCTTGATACATTTTCAAGGGGAAGTTAAATGCATTATTGCTTTGTATTTCACATAGTTTCAAGGGAAGTTAATCCCATCATTGTTTTCTATTTCCCACAGTTTCAAGTGAAACTTAAACACATAATTGTTTTCCAAGAATGAGCGTCAGTGCTTCTAAAATGGCCACTGGAGCGCTTCCTGTTTGGGGAAAAAAGTGAGATTAAAGGAAATGAACATGCGTTTAAAATTCTCCATTTTTTTTTTTAGGATTTCCTGCCATATTCTTAAAATTTATTTTTGGAGTAATAAATTCTCGAAATCTTTGTATGATCAACTTACAAATTATCATGAATATTAATAAATCATTGATCAAATTTAAAAGAAAAACAAAAAACTCAGTGTCCAAAAACAAAAATTTTTAATTTTTAGTAAATGAGCCCCCAATATTTATGGTAATATCCACTGAAATCTGTACTGTAGATACTGTGTGTCATTTTTCATTCATGTAGCAAAATGTGTAAACATCTTTGAGGATACATACATATATGGATTGAGAAAATAATTGTCTTGTTTGGCTTTGTTTAAGAAAACAATGGGTATGGCTGATCATACTTACATGAATGTCCTATGCTAATATATTTTACTGAGCACCTACAGAAAATGTAAGCAAATGCAAACTGTATGTACAGTATTTGTCCATTTAAGAGATGCCATTATTAACTAAACAACACATAACACTTAAGCAATATAGAAGCTCCTCATCTCTGTAGTATACTGTATTATGGAGTGGTTTGTTAACATATAAAATATTTAAAATATAAGTGGTTTGTTAAGGTATAAGAAAAAGAACACTATCAAATCTGCAAATGGAGCATAGCTAGCCCTCTTCCACCTTTTCATTGATATACTGTTTATTGACACTTTTATAGTGAAGAGCATACTTTATTTTGCTTTTAATTAATATTATCAGGCTCTGGGTAATCACAATTGTAGTTAAATTATGCTTTGCACTAATCAAACTATTCATCCAATAACGTCATTATCAAAAATGCTGTAATTACTTTCACAAAAGTAGATGTAGATTTCTACATTCTTAAATATCTTACATTTTAAGGGCCATAGGTTCATAACTGGTCATACATAGTAACATGTTTGCCCTAGTCCTGTAACCTATAGAAGTCAGTCCAACATTTTCAATTAGGATTGCTCATTATACCATACTACTATATAATCATACATAGCTTGTAACATAGTAATTTAGGTTGAAAAAAGACATGGGTCCATCAGGTTCAACCATAATGCCTATATATAACCTGCCTAACTGCTAGTTGATCCAGAGGAAGGCAAAAAACCCCATCTGAAGCCTCTCTAACTTCCTACAGAGGGGGAAAAAATTCCTTCCTGACTCCAAGATGGCAATCGGACCTGGATCAACTTGTACAAACTTGTATTCTTATATAAATGTTATATATAGTAATTTACATGTTTTGATATCTTGTCATAGCTTTTCCTTGATAAATTTATTAATAAAAAAATCCAACGTTTCGAGCACCAACTGTGCTCTTCCTCAGGGACAAACCTGGTTTGTCCCTGAGGAAGAGCACAGTTGGTGCTCGAAACGTTGAACTCTTTTATTAATACATTTTTTGTTTTCTAACTAAGTCCCTGTGTGTGCGGCTCACCATTGCAGCATACAAAACATAAATCATAACAATAAATACTGCCCTCTGGGTGCTGACTTCACACGTTTGATGGGCCCCGTGTGGACTGGGCCCCTTGTGGACTACCAGTATAAAAAAAACACAAATGGTTGGGGTCACCCCTGTACTCATGAAACATCTTTGGGGGGGATTTCTCAGCCTCCTGGCTTCCCTCTCAGTTTCTCAGACACTCAGGGGCAGATTCATGAAATCACGAGTTCGAATCCCGAATGGGATAAATTCGGATTAGATACGAAAATTTCTGAAGATCGCAAATATCACGAAAATGCTTACTAAAAAATCGTATTAGTCACGTCATAATCATATTGTCGATCCGAAAGTCACTAAATTTTTGTACCGAACGATTGTAAACAGCGGGAAAACCTTTCGGATTTTTTTGCACGGGCGTCAAAGAAGTTGTGCAAACCACGAAAAATTCAGCGAAAATACACTCAGAGAGTTCGACTGAACGCTCCGAGCGTTCGTGTATTAGTAAATCTGCCCCTCAGTAATTTTGTCAAGGCTCCCTCTGCTCCTTGCAGTGGCAGACAGCACCCCCAGCCTCTCTGGGAGTTCCTAATACAGGTAGCCTTCCTGCTGTGTGCCCGGCTCTGAGAGACCTTCCACACATTGTTACTACAATTAAATACCTTTCAATAGGTTAGTCTTCCTGTGGAAAGTGAGCTAGACCACTGGAATGGATCACCTGGTTTGCCTGTTCCTTCCTGGACGAGACAGCAAAGTCCTTTAAACAGAGGAAGCATTCTCTGTTTAGTAACAAAAATATGAATCGCATCGCTCAGGACTTATAACAAAATTGTAGTTTATTAAGGGGCACATTTACTAACCCACGAACGGGCCGAATGCGTCTGATTGCGTTTTTTTCGTAATGATCGGTATTTTGCGATTTTTTCGGAAAATTGTCGCGACTTTTTCGTTACTAATACGATTTGTGCGAAAAAACTCGAGTTTTTCGTAGCCATTCCGAAAGTTGCGCAAAATCTGGCGATTTTTCGTAGCGTTAAAACTTGCGCAAAAAGTTGCGATTTTTTCGTAGCGTTAAAACTTACGCGAAACTTCGCACCTTTTAAGTTTTAACGCAACAAAAAAGGCGCAACTTTTCGCGCAAGTTTTAACGCTACGAAAAAATCGCCAGATTTTGCGCAACTTTCAGAATGGCTACGAAAAACTCGCGTTTTTTCGCGCAAATTGTATTGGTAACGAAAAAGTCGCGACAATTTCCGAAAAGTCGTAAAGGCGCCGAAAAAAAATCACAAAAAATACGAAAAAGTCGCAAAATGTTCGTTTTCAAATCGGAATTTTTCCAATTTGGTTCTGATTCGTGTCTTAGTAAATGTGCCCCTAAGTGTAGAAACAGAACTCTGTTCTCTGTTTCTACACTTAATAAACTACAATTTTGTTATAAGTCCTGAGCGATGCGATTCATATTTTTGTTTACTATCTACGCTGAAGAGGACTGCACCCAGGCGCCTGAGATTTCATTATATCGTGAGTGCTGTTTATCGGGAACTTTTATGTATATGTATATGTATATATATATATATATATATATATATATAATATATATATGAAGAAAGCTTTAAAAAGATTGAAGCATAGAAGAGAGGTAAATAGATTTTGACAGGGTATATAAATATACAGATACTTTCCTCTGTTATACCTTTGATTGGTTGAGCTGCCAAAAATGTTCTTTGCACTTGCACTATAGAAACATAAATCTGTTTCTCAGAGCCCCCGTATGCTGAAATTTAAATGATCCATATCAGATGCAAGCTGTCAAACTATATTTTATATTATAATTAAAATGCATACCCAGACAAAACTTTCTTTTTTTGTGAATCATGAGATCTAGAGGATGAAACAACTGATTTGTACTTTATAATATACACTCACCTAAAGGATTATTAGGAACACCATTCTAATACCCTTCTCTGACCTCTAGCATCAACAAGGCATTTTCGCCCACAGGACTGCCGCATACTGGATGTTTTTCCCTTTTCACACCATTCTTTGTAAACCCTAGAAATGGTTGTGCGTGAAAATCCCAGTAACTGAGCAGATTGTGAAAGACTCAGACCAGCCCGTCTGGCACCAACAACCATGCCACGCTCAAAATTGCTTAAATCACCTTTCTTTCCCATTCTGACATTCAGTTTGGAGTTCAGGAGATTGTCTTGACCAGGACCACACCCCTAAATGCATTGAAGCAACTGCCATGTGATTGGTTGATTAGTTAATTGCATTAATGAGAAATTGAACAGGTGTTCCTAATAAACCTTTAGGTGAGTGTACATACTCTACTGATCTATATTGGGGTATGTACTGTATATTTAAAAGTGCAAATCTTTAATATTTTTGTACTTGCAGTTATTTAAAGGGGTCTGAATAATTTACAACTTAGCAGTAAAGTGCTTATTAGTGAATGATTTGTTATTTTTATGTGTATACCATCTGCTTACAAATTTATCATCATTGCCCCGCCTTACCATTGAAACTGGGGAGAGAGAGAGAGGACTGTTGTGACGAATCAGATGTTTGCATACAGAGAGCAATTCATTTACTATACCTCTGCCATTATTATTTTTTTTTAATGCAAATGTAATTATATGAAATGTAATCAAATAGTCCCATTTATAACCGATGCACAGGTAATTCACTGAATACTTATTTGTAATAAAATGGAGATAATGTAATAAAATTCACAAAAGGTTTTTGCCAGGTCTAAATACCCATAAGAATCAATCATTAGGAAGTATTTACTAGTTGCATTTCAGTGGAATAGCTAAAGATCCAGGAACCTGCTGCAAATTTTAATACAGATACGGTATAAAATCTACTTTTTCCTGCAATTCATGTAGTGCTCCCAAGTCTTGAACTGTACAAAATCCAGTTCAGCGTTTTGAAAAGTACCATTTTAAAGCCCGCCAAGCAGTACTAATGCAAAGCCAAAATTGCATCAGAAGAGCACTGCAGACTTCATAGTCAAAACAATACAAAAACATACATCAGTACATTACAGCTGTACAGTTTTTATTCGGATTTCTGTCTACTCATAGTAATTATTTTGTTCTTTACTTGGTAACGCTTACCTCTCTTGGATTTATTGTTTCTTGGTTACTATAATATTCACATCAACATTAATTAAATGCTAACTTATTCTTCAGCATTGTACAATATAAGGATGTATACACCAAACAACTGATTACATGCAAATACTGATAAATACAGGAGGAAAAGTTCTGCTTTATTCTCCAAAACTTACTTAAAAATGTGTCTATACCATCATCTATAGCTTCTTGTCTGTCATTGCCCTCATTTTTCTTCTCTTAGGTATTTGCACTATATATAACAAGTTTGTTTGATATCCCTGTGCCTGTGTAGGTTTCCCCAAAGAACTTTGGTTTCTTTTCTTCTCACAAAAAGTCAACTGGATCCTGATGAAAATCACTTTAGTGTATGCTATGTGAAAGTGATTCAAACTTAGACTGTAAACTCTCTGGAGCAGGGTGTGATGTGAATGATTCACAATATCTGTAAGGCACTGTGTAACTTTATAAGTTTTATATAAATAAGGATAGTAATAAAAGAAAGAAATCAAATTTAGCAGGGCATAATGCACTGCCTTTTTAAACTCTGTAATCCACCTGCAAAGCCAGGGGCAGCATATCAAGACACTAGCAGATCTGCCAATACAGGTCACCAGAGGTTACCTTACAAACTTACAAAATGTTATCACCCACTGTGTTTGTCTGTTGTTGTCCTTTAAAGTTTCATACTTAAAATGTTGTCATTCCAGTGAGCTTTCCTGTCTCCTTATAAATCCTTTTCTTTCCAGCTGAGCATAATTTGACTGCCATATCTTAAATACATTTTCTTCTTTTCATCTTCTGCAGTATTCTAATTTAACATCAGTCCTAGTGCTAAAGGCAGACTTCTACTTTTGAAGATAGACACCTAGGATATCAAGGTGTTCCAGGGCTTTGCTGCCAGTTTGCTTAAATTCTCTTTAACCTGTTGAGTTTCTTCTACTGTGCCTCCTGGTCTTACTGTATCTGCAGGGTAGGACACTTGTCTTACTCCGAGTGAACCCTCTTATTTTTTCTATACTACAAGACTAGCTATCATTTTGTTCTCGTTATGCTATGGTCTCTGCCCATATGCCATCTAGGATATTTCCTTATTTTACCTTGTAACAACTTCAAGGGTTGACCCATTAATCATTTACATCTCATTTTTCTGTGTTTCACAATGGGTCTCTGGTAGATGGTTAAGCAGTATTCCTGTGAACCCTTATCATTAATTACTGTTGATCCTTATTAAAAGGAATGGGCTGTGAACACTCAGGAGCAGTTTTACCTATGGTCAGTTTTCTTTGCACTAAAAACAATTTTTTTTTGTGTAAAAATGTGAATTTTATTATGCATAAAAACCACAAAAAATGCAAAGGTAAAAATACACCATCTAAAAGCTGTTGAGATCATGTAGAAGTCAATGGGAGCTGTCCTAAGCAAATTGTAACAATTGTTATTTCATTTGTAATTTTAGAGGTTTTCGGGGTTTTTTTTTAATCTGCAAGTGCATAAAAATTCTTATGAAAATTAAAAATTGCAGGTTTTCTTGTTTTTGTTTTCGTTCTGCATTTTCATTCATTTTTGCTTTTAATATTTGGATCTTTTCATAAATGACTAGGTATTCATGGTTTTAATGGAAATAAGTTTATTCATGATTTCAAAAAAACTCTAAAACAACTAAAATCAGAATGTTGATAAATGGGCCTCCCTGTATTGAATAACATTGATCCTTTCTTAAAGCAGTGAGTTTACCCCCATATGATATGTGCTGTATTCCAGCAGAGGTAAAAAAATATGCTTTTAATTCAAACCAGAGCCAAGTTTCCACGTTTAGCATCATATAAATTGAGACACGATAGCACATATTTTTCACTACCAAAAACTGATACTAAACATTTTAATACAACTGGAAAACCATACATCCTAGATAAAGGCTATTGTCATGGCTCTCAACATTTCTATTTAGAAAAATGGCATGATTCAGTTTACTTTCCTATTGTTCCTGTTCATGCCCCAGTTATGATCAGACGTGACGGGGGTCAAAACCAGCTGTGTGCGATTAGACTAACAATAAATGTAAGATTACCATACTGACTATGCAAATAGTTTATTTAAAGTTTTCTTAGTGTTACTGGTTCTTTAATTATAGAACCATTGCTTCTCCCTATATTTAGGTAACAACATAGTTAGGTAATTCAGGCAGAACTAGGGATCTTGTTTTGCTTGTCCTGCCTTGCATCCAAAAGCAGAACTACATATCTGTCTAAAAGTGTGCATATTCTCTTTTGTGTTATAACAAAGCCATGTAACCGGATCTTCTAAACCCGCATAATTACTGTTTTTCTTATACTGCGAGTGGGTGTAACAAAACGATAAACATAGTGTGCCATTCATTGCACGAATCAAGGCTTCTCATGCATCATTCAGATCATTTAGACAACCACGGGTATAAACAGACCAATGAAATTCTTTTCTACCTTCCTTTTATTCTAAGTGTTATTTCTAATAATGTAATGTGTAATTGCTAGCAGTCAGCACCAAGCCAGGTTCCTCATTTCACTGGGTGCATGTCCCTTTGTGTTCACGTCACAGGACAACCAATTCCTAGATGTTGGACAGCACTCAACACTGGAATCATTTTATGGTTCAAGCACTTTCATTCACATAATTGGCACAGACCTGTACAACAAGCTTGACAAAGGTTCAATGTAAACCTGAAACATTACTGTATTGTCCTGTGCCAATTATGTGAATAAATATGTTTTAACCATAATATGATTCCAGTGTGGAGTGCTGTTCTACATCTAGGAATTTAATATTGTAATTTGTACTTAAAAACTAATATCACTTTATGTTGTTACTGCCATGATATTTCTAGTAACGTATGTGTCCCTTAATGTGCCCCTCAAATCTTCCATATAGATTACTCATCAGATTTTACTATCAGTCCTATATTTTTTGACCAGCTTAATTACATCAGACTTGTAGGATGCGATCAGTTGATCCAGCTCTTACACTGCAGTGCAGTTTGGCTGTTAATGACCACTCCCTGAGTACAGACCTAATTAAAATCAATAAATACACATGTTGTCTACCTTGCAATAACACATATAATAATGGCTGTGTATGAAACCTAAGGTGTATAGTTTAGTAGCTAGCCTGTGTTATTTTTTTTAACAGTGACCCTTTTGAACACAAATGGTATTATAACCATGGGAAATATAAGTACTGGTGTAAAAAACTGACATAAATAAGTTTGCTTATACATACCTCCCATGCTTTGGTTTGAAGAAAAAGGGGCTTTGTACTATACTCCTGACAGTGATACTCAGTCATGTCACTGATCTACTGTACATACTCCTTGTCCTTTTGAGGCTCTCGTTTTACTTCTTTCCTATTAAAAAATAGTAACCATTGAAAGTATGAATTATATTTACAAACTACTGCAGAGTGTAGCTACAAAGGGAAGTGAAAGGTGGATAACTATGTGTTTTAAGATTTCCTCTTAGGATATGGTAAATACAGGTATGTATTAGTATATGTATGTATATCTTTACTTATAAAGTGCTACTTATGTAGGCAGTGCTGTACAGTAGAATAGATTAATACAAACAGGGGGTTATTAAAATAATAGATAAATACAAACAATACATACAAATAAATACATAAACATACATACATAAACTAAGCTGCATAAATCCTTATTGGTGGTAAAACAATCTTATTGGGTTTATTTAATGTTTAAATGATTTGTAGCAAACTTAAGGCCCTGTCACACGGGGCACTTAACAGGGAAATCTCCTCTCCTGTTGGCAGTAAAGTGCCCGACAATACCTGACTAGTTACATTACTTGGAATGCTGCATGTAAAACATACTATACATTTTAAGATATGGTGATTCATATTTTGGAAAGATCCCTTATCCTAAAAACCCCAGGTCCCAGGCTTTCTGGATAATAGATCCTATACCTGTACAAATAAGATGACATGATTTAGTCCTATTGGGGAGACTCATGCCATATTTTACACATAGAATGTATTTTACTAAGGAAAATTATTACTTGATAGCTTCATAGAAAAGCACATTGATAAGAAATCATGCACATATTGTTATTTTTTTCTTGTGTTCACATGATTTGCAAATGTCCTGTCTGGTTTCAGCAGATTTAAGCTACACATTCTTTGCCTGTATTTGTTACACTTGTACACAGTAAAATATCTAAGACACTCTCAGAGAGTTGTTCCTGGGAGCACTACTGTACAAGAGAGGCACCGGGGGAAAAATACAGGCCCTCACACTATTCCTCAGCTACCAGCTGCCTGACTTTTTGTGCTGATTTTTCAGATTTCAAACTGAGGTCTCCTAAAGCATTCTCAGCTGATCAATATTTTCCCCATTTCTTTGGGGAAATTCATTTTAAAGAATTGACATGTCTTTCAGTAGTTTAACACTATTTTGAGGTGTTAGAGCTTATTAGCAGTGGTGGACTCTAATACATGTCTGAATCTGCTTGTGGAGGTTATGGATTCTTATATTTTTTCTGTGCTGGAACATAAAAACCAGTCGAGGAAAGTAAATTGCTAAATTGTTGAATTGCATTTAGTGTTAATTACATTGTGTACCTCATCTAGTAACTATAATTCCTACATCTAGTGCTATACTGTGGTATAGGGGAAAAAGAAAGATTATAAGTGACGCACTTCATCCACTGTGGAGGTTAACTGATATAATGAATATAAATACAGCTGATTATAATAAATGTTTTTTAAAGCCATCTATCTCTCATGAAAGCCATCAGAATATTTTAAAACATTTACACCAATCCAGCTCAGTCTATGCTATATTGATTTACACAGAATAGATTCAAGCGCCATACAAATGTGTGCCTGTGCTACGGGCTAAATCTATGGACGTAATTGTTCTTACTCTATAGCCTTGGTGACTGCAGCCTTTAAAGCCTGCTTTATATGTAGATGTTTCAGGAGACGGCTCAGAAGGGAAAAGAAATAACAAAGTGCCAGTGGGGGTTGGTAAAAGGTATTGCACTTAGCAAATTAAAGTCATAACTTCAGCATTTGATTCTTGGCAGAAGACTGAATTAAAGTAATGATGTTGATTCCTTGTTAGACCATTTTCATTTCAGTCTCATCAGTAGGCTTATGATGTATGATCTATTAAGAATTGGGAGGTTTGCCAGATATGCAATCTAAACCATACCCCTCTGTACAAATGTGGAGGTGAGTTATGATGAAATCCCTCTGGAATAGTAATGCAGGCTTCAGACCAAGACACAGTGATTAAGGAGAAAAGCATCACAATCTAAGCCAGTAGCCAGCAAGTGTTATCTGTACATAGCTGGTATCTGTCTTTGAATTGGCATTTGCAAAGAGAAAATTTGACTGCAGATGTTTCAGCCTTTGGCTCTCCCTGCCCCAATCTTGGCACTATGCACATTTGCCTTGGAAGAGTAGGGAAAGTAGGGTCTGTGTTAAATGGGATAAGTCTTCTGGCCATGGGAAGCAGCATAGCAGCTCTACTGGATAATTTAAAGAAAACTTGTAGCACTGGTACCTTTTAGTTCATGTTTAAGGCCAAATTGGATTACCCCTATAATGGCTATCTGTGACAAATAGTGCTTTTATTTTCCACATTGTAACAGCAATTTGTTTATATTTCCCATTGTGGCGACCAAAGTAGCCAATGCTGCTTTAATTTGTTATTGTAATTTTGAAGGAATCGTTTGCAATTCATTGTATTGTTGCCACACTTAGAAACAAAGACATTGACTTTAAAAGTATACAGCTCCATTTGCTAGGTAGAAATGTTCTAATACAGTATATTTACAAGGTAAATATTGTAGGTAAACAGGTAGTAAAATAGTTATGTTTCAATCACTGACAGGAAATTGAAAAGCCAACAGTTAACTTTAATCCAACTTTAGTCCATTGAGTCCTGACATTTATTTGCCTGACAAAATCTGGCAGCTGCTCTCTTTCCCATCTTACTCACTGTCTATTTCTTTGTTAGATTTATTGGGAGCTTCCAAATCCGAGTAATTCTATTATACAGCTCAGTGAGAGCATGTATGTATAAAGAAGTTTTATGAGATGGAAAGGCAAAATAAGGGCAGCTGGCAATACATAAAGGGAAAGAAAGAGAGTAGCTGATAAGTGCAAGTAATGCAATTAAGAATGCTTCATAAAAGAGAGGGAAAGGAGAAGGGATGAAACTGACCCATGTGGAGAAAGGGGGACAAGAGGAGGCAACATAGAAATATAATTTTAATTAAATTTTATCTCTGGTCTACCATTCCTGAACAAGTAACACAATGAATAATAATATGAACCTCTCATAATAATACGATTGTTTGAGCAATCGGCTACTAAAAACTCTTGGGCCATGTGCTGAAACCTGTTATCAGATTTGTAGCCCACTACCCCTAATGATTTCTCACTTCATGGGATTGGATTTAAAGTAAGATACAAAGAAAAGGTGCCTGTCCATGAATGTACCAGAAATGGAATGGAATGGGAAAACAAGGATAAAAACACACGGATAATAGTTTATATGGAAAGGGTAATAGCTCCAAAGCAGATAAGTTTTAGTATGATTCACTGATATATTATTGCACCAGAATGATGCAAATACAAACGTACATTTTATAGATTTTTGTTTGCAGAATACACTCCCACTTAAGGAAATATTGTTTCTTAAGATTGTTTGGGGCTTTGACTTTGAAGTGTAATCCAACCAAGGTTGTTTTTTGAAAAACTGCTACCATTTAAGATAAACATGTATCTATCTAGTATTCTATAATATATATTTATAAGGATGAGGTTTTCATATTTACCCGTGCAAAAATAATGTAAGTACTGGCTCCACATTTAGACCTGGCATTATTTGTTAGGTAAATGTTTCTTTAAGATTTCCACAAGACAATGCATTTAGAATGTTTAAAAGAATATTATTTTTGGGGGGGATAATTTTGACCAGAAAACTATTTTATAAAAGGTATGGTCACTTTTATTAGTTGCACAAAAGAATGCATATTATTCTTTGTCTGGTCTTAATCTAAACAACGTATTGCTTTATAGCCTGGGTGATATGAAATGGTAAATACATACTGTAATTGTATATGGAGTTTAATAAAATAATTAAACCTTTCCTTTTAAATATTTTTTTCTCTCTAGACTCCAGTTTAAAGGGATGCTGTCATGATTTTTATGGTATATTTTTTATTTCTAAATTACACTGTTGCATAGCAAATAATTCACTCTAAAATGTATTTATTAGAGCACATGTCACATGGCTGTAGCACCCTGGGAAATGAAGAATATGGCCCCATGTGAAATTTCAAAATTAAATATAAAAAAATCTTTTTGTGTTTTTGAAAAATAGATTTCAATGCAGGATTCTGCTGGAGACGCTCTATTAATGGATGCCTGTTCCTTTAAGCAAATAATAATTATTTTTTTTAAATATTGCATTTCTCTGTAATAATAATACAGTACCTTGTACATGATGGTAACTAAGGAAAACAATCCTGTAGGAAAACGATCCTAATAGGTTTGCTTGAATTTGTTTTAGTAAATTTAAAGGGGTGGTTCACCTTCATAATAAAATGTCTATATAGGGTTCTTTTGTGCAGAGAACAATATACATTTTTTATGATTACGGTGAACAACAACTTTAAGGAATGGTTATTCAAATTACAGAAAAAACCCTTATCTGGAAACCTTTCTCTGCAAACGTCCTGGAAAATATAGGGTTGATTCACTAAAGGTTGATAAGCGTTATTGCATGTTATTGCACGATTCACTAAAGTATTATCGCATGCGGTAAGTCGCATATCGCATGTGTTAAATAGCGCGCAACCAAATGCATTAATTTTAATGCATTGCGTTAATTCTCACGCAGAAATAATACTAATGCATGATTCACAAACATTTAGACGCACTAAATATTGCATTAGTCTGTGAGAAAATTAACACCTACTTGGGGCAGGCAGTAATTATAGAAAAGTACAGTTAATGAGCTTTTGGCAACAAAATATGGACTTTGCAGTGTGATTTATTCAAGTATGTGTTGGCCCTAGAGTGATGTAGCCTCCAGTTTGCAGGGAAATGGTCATTTTCAGAACAGTAGTTTTCCGAAAATTATGGTGTGTATGGCTAATATGGCGTGTGCAATGTGTAAATTAGTGCGCGCATGCGACAAGTAGCGCACATGCGTTGATTAGCGTGCGTGACAAGTAGCGTGCTGCATTAATTAGCGCATGTTGCATAGTCTTCGCGACTTAAATAACAGCATCGCGTCTAAATTAACAAAAGTATCCTTTTAGTGAATTGTGTGTTAATACACGAAAAATAAGACGCGATAAAATTAACGCATGCTATAAATAGCGCCCGTTTTAATGCACCTTTAATGTAACCTTTATATCTCATACGTATATTAATTTATGTCATAACTTAGAGAGATACTTACAGTAGCTGTATCCAGAGGTATATTTATAGGGAGTGCTGGGTTGTGATCAAACTGGGCACAAGATCCTCAGGAAGCCCCCTTGGTAAAATTGGTTGATTTTTGCAATGCTATTTTTTTAAAAAAAAGTGCCTTGAAAAGTGGGGCAATATGCATTTATACATTCATTGTTTAAGAGAAGTGGGTATAAGGAAGGCATATTAGTAACAGCAACAGATATACAAAATTGCAAATTATTATTAGACATGGGTCTGTCCTTGTATATCTTTCTTCCATACGTGCAGAAGTTAAACAAAATAAATTTACAAAATATTTAGCTGTTGTACACATACAATTTCATATAACTTAACTTATTTTTTCTTCAATACATCATGTATAAATGAAGCTAAAAGCCCCAGTTGCATGGGTGATTTACTACAAAATCCTTTCTTCTTAGTTACATTATATTAAAATGAAAATCAATCTCTGCATTATTTATGTGTAAACCAAATTTTAAACCATGGCTAACAGTAATGTCTAGTGATCTAAGGCTTCCATTCATAATTTATACATAAATATTAATATAACAATGATAACAATATATAGACTATATATTTGTATTATAGATTTGGCTCAAAGTAAACAAAAAAACCTTTTTATAGTGTGTAATTTAAATACATTTTCTTTTCAGTGTTAAATTGTCAAAATCAGTACTATTATTTAGGAAGGTTGAATAAAATCTGAAGTGAAAACAGAAGTGAAATTGAAAAAGTAATTTCAAACATTTTCACTGTTTGATTATATCTATATCATAGTGCATTCTTTTAAGGCTATATGATATTTCTGGTTAGTTAAGTTTGTTTCTAAATAAAACAAAAAATAAAATAATATTCCATTGCCAACATGGCAAGATGATGCGGCAGTGAGCTGGGTGACAGAAAATCTAGTGTGGGGAAGATTGTGTGAAGACGATAGGAACGTGAACACTGGACTGGCGGTTCTAGATGGGGCTGATCTCTCAGCCAGGAAGGTCAGTTTCTCTAGTAGTGGTGGGGAGGAGAGCAGAGCTAGGCCTAAAAAGATTGTGATTATAGGGGATTCAATTATTATTGAAGTGGACAGAGTAATCTGTTGACCAGATCGCTACAACCAAACAGTTTGCTGTCTTCCTGGTGCCAGGGTTCGGCATGTGGTTGATTGTGTTGACAAATTATTGGGTGGGGCTGGGCATGACACATCTGTCTTGGTAAATATTGGTACTAATGACAGAATTAATGGTAGGTGGAGGACCTTACAGAGTGAGTTCAGGGATCTAGGCTCCAAGATTAAGGAAAAGTCCTCCAGTGTCATTTTTCTGAAGTTTTGCCTGTGCCATGTGTAAGTTTAAGGAGACAGCGGGAGCTAATTACATGGCTGAAGTCTTGGTGTTGGGCTGACTTTTCTTTGGGGTACTATCTTGATCGGTGTGACGGATTGCACCATAGTGGAAGGGGGTCGGCTGTGATGAGAACAAAGAAAAAGCAGAAATTCTGAACTCAGCGGTCTACACAACTGAGGAGCCAGCTAATCAAGGCTTCCCTTTTAATAGACCCAATTCTAGTAATATAACTACTGATGCATGGGCCACTCAGGCGTAAATTCAAAAGAGACTTGAACATGTAAACCAAGGTCCAGGACTGGATGGTATTCATCCCAGGGTATTAAACAAGCTTAGCTTTGTGATTGCCACACGTCTTCACTTTTCTTGATTCATTGAGGTCTGTTGTGATGCCGAGGGACTGGCGAATTGCTAATGTGGTCTAGATCTTAGCCTGAAAACTATAGGCCTGTTAGTCTGACATCAGTGGTAGGAAAGCTTTTGGAAGGGGTAATAAGTGATTCAAGGATACTTGAATATATTCCAAATCACGATACTATTGAGTTTGTGCCAGCATGGTTTTATGCACAACAGATCATCCAGAGTAATTTAATTAGTGGAATTGGGTGTTGTTAGTCCTTTGCTCTTTAAATTGTTTATTATTGACCTGGAGATGGGCATAGAAAGTACTGTTTCTGTTTTTGCTGATGATACTAAATTGTGCAAAACTATAAGTTCCATGCAGGATGCTATTTTGCAGAGCGATTTCACAAAATTGGAAAACTGGGCAGCAAAATGGAAAAAGAAATTCAATGTGGACAAGTGCATGCACTTTGGTAGAAATAATGTAAATGTTAGTTATATACTAAATGGTAGTGTTTTAGAGGGATCCTTAATTGATAAGGATCTGGGGATTTTTGTAGATAACAAGTAGGCTAATTCTAGGCAATGTCATTCCATGGCTACTAAAGCGAATAATGTGCCGTCTTGTATAAAAAAGGGCATTGTCTTAAGAGATGAAAACATAACTTTGTGATGCTGAAATCTACAGTTAGTATTGATGTTGCTTTACATGGTTTATGTATGTGAGTGTATAGGCCCTATGTAATCAAGTAACAGTGATTTTCATTCAGTATATATTAAAAATGGGGTTACTACTTATGTAATAAAGTGGCCAGGTGGCAGCTGTAACAGATTGGTATTTTTAAAGGTTTTATCCTGCATTGAATATTTTTCTAGCCCTTGACTCCTGTTCTTTGTCACATATGCCCACTTACTGTTACCTGTTCAGTGAAAATTTGGCATGTGCAGATACTAACCTGTCATTGGAGAAGGGATTCTGTCATGATTTTTATGGCCTAGTTTTAACTTTTACTAAACTACACTGTATTACTAAACTACACTGTGTACATTGCAAATAATTCACTCTGTGATCCAAAAATGTATTCTTATTCTCTAGTATTTTTTTTTTTTTTTTTTAGCTTTAATATTGGTGTGTAGGCAGACATCAAAGTGCATTGTACCAGATCCTGAGCTTTCAGAAAGGACCAGCACTTCACAATGGAACTGCTTTCAGATGAGCTATTGTTTCTCCTACTTAATGTGACTAGAGAAGTCATTGTCGAAATTAGGTATTTTACTATTGAGTGCTATTCTTATACCTACCTCTAGGTGAGGCATGGGAGCATTCCTAGCAATGCAGGCGTCTGGCAGCTCTTTTTTCTGTTACCTGCCCCATTGCTAAGCTTGCAGTACAGCAGTAAAGAGTGACTAAAGTTTATCAGAGTGCAAGTTATGTGGCTGGGGACACTTGAGAAACTATAAACATGTCTGGCCCCAGTCAGATTTCATTATTAAATATACCAGAATCAGTTTGCTTTTTTTGAAAAACAAAATTCAGTGCAGAATTTTGCTGGGGGAACACTATTAACTGTAAATTAATTTTGTATAAAACACATTTTCCTGTGACAGAATTAGCATAAACTATTTCCTTTTTTTGCCATATCGCCTAAAAATTCATCATTGTGTATGTGGTGCCCAGATCTGTAACTAAGCTTTTTATTTTTTTCCTCTTTTTGCTGTGCTGATAATCTGACATAGATTTAGGAGTTTAATTTTGCTTGGTATTAAAAATATTAAATGCTTACACATGCACTAGCACTCACACACATAGACACAATATTCTACTACTTATTAAGCTAAAATATTTATTGCTGAAAGTTTGAACTCACCCAAATAGTTCCTTTGTGGCTGTAAATGATAAAGTAATCCATGAGGAATGCAGATAGTTTAACAGATGTGGAAACTGGCTTATAATTCAGAGCTCTTTTATATAGAAGCTGTTCTGCAGTAAGAAAGGCTACAGGGTTAAAGGAGAAGGAAAGTAAAAAATTTATATTAATATATTTGGAAAGGGCATCAGCCCCTGTCTTCAATCGCTATATTACAAAGTTACCTGCTGCTTTTGGATCGGCGCACCATCCCTCAGAAGATTCGCCCGTGTTTGTTGTTTGGCGCCGACATTTTCAAAATCGATGACGTCACTTCCCTCTTCACCTGCTCCTAATGTGCATGCGCCGCTTCGTGACCCCTTGACGTAACGCTTCAGACTGGCACGCTCGTCTGTCAGGAGCCATATTTGCCATATTTGCTCTGTAAGTTTGGGGAAAGAAGGGTTTGAAGCGCTCAGGTTTTTTCATTCTAATTGCGCTTGAGAGGGGCTTTTTGAGTGATTTATGTGACATAGCATTGTTTATTAAATGATATTTTTAATAAATAAATTAAATTATGTTTGAGGCTGGTTTTATGTGGGAGTGTGGGATGGCTGGTGGCTGTGGGATGGCTGGGGATGTGGGACTGTGGCTGTGGGATACTGGGAGCATGGGATGGCTTGTGGCTGTGGGATGGCTGGGGATGTGGGACTGTGGCTGTGGGATAGTGGGAGTGTGGGATGGCTGGGGATGTGGGACTGTGGCTGTGGGATGGCTGGGGATGTGGGACTGTGGGATGGCTGGTGCGTGTGGGACTGTGGCTGTGGGATAGTGGGACTGTGGCTGTGGGGTAGCTGGTATAGTAGGGATAGATGGTGCCTATAGTAGCAGTGGGATAATAGCCTCTGGGAAGGGACTGGGGCTGTGGGATAGCAGGTATAGTAGGGAGAGATGGTGCCTGTAGTAGCAGTGGGGGGATAATAGCCTCTGGGAAGGGACTGGAGCTGTGAGATAGCAGGTATAGTAGGGAGAGATGGTGCCTATAGTAGCAGTGGGATAATAGCCTCTGGGAAGGGACTGGGGCTGTGGGATAGCAGGTATAGTAGGGAGAGATGGTGCCTGTAGTAGCAGTGGGGGGATAATAGCCTCTGGGAAGGGACTGGAGCTGTGAGATAGCAGGTATAGTAGGGAGAGGTGGTGCCTATAGTAGCAGTGGGGATAATAGCCTCTGGGAAGGGACTGGGGCTGTGGGATAGCAGGTATAGTAGGGAGAGATGGTGCCTATAGTAGCAGTGGGATAATAGCCTCTGGGAAGGGACTGGGGCTGTGGGATAGCCAAGTCGATTTCAGCACAGCAAATGCAGCCAGAGGCACCGTGCAGGACTAGAAAAAACACAGGAGCATTCCGATTGGACAGTAGATTGAAGTGGGCGGGGCTAAGGGGGTGAAACATTTCTTCAGAGACTGCAGATCTTGAAAGGAAAAAAAAAAAAAACGGAGCTCTCTGCTGTGCACTGAGCATGTCTGTGTCCTGGACAATCTGTGTTCAGTGAGACAGGAATCTGCACAGGCTTAGAGCAGGTACTGCATTTACTGACAAGACTTTTCCATGTCAGAGCCAGATTAAGCAACAGCACGGTGAGTTCAGGAAATATGTTAAGGACTGTGTTAAGGCTAAGTTATTGAGCTCATGTTGTTTTTAGACTTTCCTTGTCCTTTAAATTAAACTTGGAGAAAGATACTGTTACTCTTTATACTTCTATGTTTACGCCAGCAGTGTTTTCATGTATGCTCCTTTTTTCTTTTTACTAAAATGTTATTACATTTGGCAAAACAAAAAAAAGAAAAACATTTATTTTTACAGCAAACAAAATGTATGGATGTAACATTTTTTACAATAGAAAATTCAATTCTGTAGCAAGTCCAGTAGCAAGTCCATAAAAATTCAAATGCTGTTAAAATATACTTTACACATAAGCATCTGGCCTAAAATTGTAATTGTGTTACTATGTAATTGTAGATTTTAGTATCACAATAGCCTTAGATATTATTCTTGTTCAAGAAACCATCCAAGGCATTCATAAAGGCATTAACTGAATCTGCCATTGCAACATAACTTGGAAGGGCATTCCTCAACCTCACTGCCCTCACTGTAAAAAACCACCTACACTGCTACAAATGGAAGCTCCATTTCTCTAATCTAAAGGGGTGACCTCTGGTGCGTTGATCGTTTTTATGGGAAAAAAGAACACCCCCAATCCGCCTATAATCCCCTCTAATTTACTTGTACAGAGTAATCATGTCCCCTCGTTTTTTAGAGAAAACAACCCGATCTGGATAATCTAACCTCATAGTTTAAATCTTCCATCCCCTTTACCTCTTGCTAATCAGTTACTAATCCATTAGCAGTTAAAGAGCTAGAACTGAAGTAACCCACTGTTTATCATAGTGGGTCGGGATATCCTGTTTTGTGATCTCAGCTTTTCAAGGAAACTCACACAGATGTCTGAGATATATAAAGCACCCATTGTGTGGTCCAGCAAGCAGACTTCCTGTTATCAGCTGCCCTAGATTTTCTACTCACATGGATAAAAAGAGCAAACAAAAGATACTGTTTATTATAAAAACTAAAAGCTTAGAGAATTAATATTTACTTAAAAATGTTTTTTTCACCACCAACAGTTATGTAGTTACATTTACTTCATCTTGTCAATGTAATGTAATATTGTCCTCTTGTAATCCTTATTCAATGATATCTACAGTTATAGATTACCTAACCATACTCACTGCTTTACTCAACTTTATGTTGGACATTCATCCCTGTAACATGCTTTAACATACTCCCCATGGAAATCCTGTACAGAATTCAATATAACTTCCTTTCAAAGATATGTATTTATCTATATATTTCTGGATTTGCAAGAGAAAAGAATAGCAGACAATAATGAATTGTATACATCACATTCATTTAATGTAAATGTTGTTTGTAAAAAATGCAACTGTTAATAACAAGTGGGCAATTGCTTACTCAGGTTTCAGTGTAAAAATATAGAAGAAATACTTTTAAACAACATCCTATAATTTGCTGCCTCAAAATATTTCTATTTCATGTGTAATATGCATTTAACTTGTGTAAGGCAGTCTTTAGTTAGTAAATATATACATTTTACATAAAATGACATAGTGTGCCTTGCTTTGCTTTTATATCTCATTATATTTAAATGTGTTAAATTCTACTGGCAATAAGCTCAATTCTGTTAACACAGATGTTACAAAATTTTACAAAATTAAATGAAACATTTATTCCAGCCCCATTGTAAACAATGTATACCCATTTACCTCTTGTATCAGGTATTGGTTGTATTTTTCTATGTAATCTGTATATTCAATGTATACACCCATTTTTCCTGCAGCACCATGAAATATGTTGGCTCTTTATAAATACATTGGGTATAGCAGGGGCACTCCTGCCATGAGCCAAGTTGAGAAATATGGCTCAGATAGCAGAGCCCCAGGGTAGAAAAAAGGCATGATTAATGAATTTCGGTTCTTCTAGTCCAGAGAGTGCAATTGCATGAGGTGGGTTGGCATCAGGTAGGGCACCTCAGGGCAGCCATGAGGATTGAATTTTCCCTGCATGTTAATAATATCCGTAATAACAACAGTAATAATAAAATTGGGCTTCGTGTGCTATTAGAAATTGGGTCTAGTGGCATGATATTGTCTAGCTACAAGGCTAATAAAATATTGATTTTGTCACCTCTGTCTAAAGAACCATGCTCACCCTGAACAATTTTAAATGGTAAAGTGGGGATGGAGTAAAGGTGTGATCTCTTAATTCAAAAGAAAAAAAGAAAGTAAGAAGTAAAGTAAAGAAAAAAGATCCACAAAAAAAATTAAGCTCCATCGCAGGTGCGGTCTGGCAACTTTTGCTGTATATTGTAAATCTGCCCTATATATTAAAGGTATCTGCCTAAAGCCAGAGTAATTTAGAGGTATGCATAGCTTGGTTTTCCCCAAAAAACAGTGAAGTGTGAGTCCTTCCCAGATTCCTTCCCATTATATTAACTGCTCATCATAACTTCCTTCTGATTATTACAGACATTATCTGTATCTTATTATATATATATATATATAGAATACTCCAAAGATTATGCGCACTCCACTTCCAAATGTTTAGACTTTATTCATGGATAATCACATATCTGTTACATCAACGTTTCGGTCCTGGTCTAGGACCTTGTTCACGATGTTATACCCTTCGTAGGGTATAACATCGTGAACAAGGTCCTAGACCAGGACCGAAACATTGATGTAACAGATATGTGATTATCCATGAATAAAGTCTAAACATTTGGAAGTGGAGTGCGCATAATCTTTGGAGTATTCTATACATGGAACAACCGCTTTGCAGCACCCAGAGAGGCCATACATAATTTGAGTAATATGGGAGTGCGGACTATTTGTAAATTATATATATATATATATATATATATATATATAATATGTATAAATACCGCACTCACAGGACTTATGAAAACAAAAAAGTATTTATTGGCAAGGACTAGTCCTTGCTAATAAATACTTTTTTGTTTTCATAAGTCCTGTGAGTGCGGTATTTATACATATTATACTTATACTTTGCTATCCTGCACCCAGGCATTATTTATCTTTACCTTTACGTGAGTGCCTGATTCCTACACTTGTATGTATATATATATATATATATATATATATTCTTATTCTTCTATGCTGCTTATAAACTGGCAGACATTGGTAATGTTAAGGCAGCTATACAAAGGCTAACATGTACCCTCTCTGCCTGACTGTACCATGTTACATTGTGCTGGGCTTTTTCTTGTATAATACTTCTATTTCATTTAGTGCTATATCATTCATATGTCTATAGCAGTGCAACCTGCCCCCCCTGCTGGGGCAGCTGCAGTGGGGGGTAAGGGTTTGGAACTAGTGGTAGGTAAAAGAAGAGGTACCTGCCTGGCACCAACCCCCCACCCACACCTTTGTGCCCTAGGCAGGTTCCTCTTCTGCCTACTCCTAGTTCTGGCCCTGGTGTATAGCTTTCATTAGTAAATCTTGCTGAAACGCACAATATTCAGAGTAAGACGTAGGTAGTTTGCTAGGTGTACAGGAGGATACTATCAGTAAACTTTAGCACTCACAGTAGCTTAGGTATTATGATGAGAAACAACGAACAGGAATGTGACCTTTCAAAAGTTAAAAGAAAATGTGCTCCAGACAAAAGATGCTGTAAGGTTATATAGCATAGCAATAGTTAACTAAAAACCCACTGTGTACTTTACTGGAGCAGTGCCCTCCTATCACTTGCTGCTGTCAGCCATTGGATTTTGAGAAACCAACATTATTGAGTTTCAGATGATTAGCTTGAGAAGTAGGGAAAAGTTGTAGGGCAGTCCAAAAAAAAGTCAATGTTGAGAAAAGTATATAGTAAAATTAAGAAAAATATATTGTAAAAAAACTTTTGCACAGCTTTTTTTTTTATTTAGATGGTCCAGAATAATAGAACTCAAAAAGTGTCGGAATTATTGTGAAACGGGTGTGATTTTACGTAGGATGGGGGGGGGGGGGGGGGGGGGGGGGATACCTGGACATTAATTTATATTGGCAGGGTGGTTTGGGTTCTTGGCCTAAAATATCTCATGTTAAGAGGTATTACAAATCACATAGAGTCTTCATGTCCGGTTTGGCACTAGAAAACTTAGTTAACAGATGCCAAAGAAGTGGCCAAATAAGTCATCCTGGAATTTATGGAGACACGAGTGAAGAGATGTTGTATACTCTCTTCGATGAGAGTAGGAGAATTCTGCCAGCAATATTTAATGCAGTCTATAGGGAGAGAGATGGGAGTTAGGGAGGCCAGTTAGTAGCAGGTTGCAGTAGACTAGTCAGGATAGGATGAGAGCATGCACAAACTTCTTAGATGTTGCAGGTAAAAGGAAGTGATGGATGGTAATACTGCACAAGAAAAAGTGACAGGACGCAAGCTTCTGCTTGAGGAGGGCTACTAACTGATGAATTTTGTAAAAAAAAAAACAAACTGTTTTCCCATTACAGAATTCCTTTCAGTATGTTATAGATACAGCTGTACCCTCACAATGCAGTGTAGATGTACAGTCTTTTCCTATGCCCCCTGAGGTCAAGTGGTTTTCTAAATGTGACCCTAAGAGCTAGATACATATTAAATGATATGGTATTGCTCTCTATTATTTTAATACACTTTTTTATATGTATAATGTAACTCTTTTTTTGTATTTAAAATTTAACTCTTTGGCCATGGCAAATGAGATACTGATTGCCTTCTATTATTTTGCTTTGCAGGTATCTACAGAACAGAAAAAGATAAAGGCACCCTATATGAATTAAGTTTCAAAGGGGAAAAAAGCCAGGAATTTAAACGTCTTGTTCTCTTCCGTCCATTTGGGCCAATTATGAAAGTGAAAAATGAAAGACTCAACATGGCCAATGTTATTGTGAATATTATTGTCCCTCTGGCAAAAAGAGCAGACAAATTTCAGCAGTTCATGCAAAATTTCAGGTTTGAACTCTTTTTGTAATTTTTAATTAGTTTCATATTTCATGGTTATTTCCTTGTAATTAGTTCTAATGCTTTGGGACTGCAGTGATGTAAAAAGTATCTCCCCCCATAATAACATAACAAAAATAAAGGACACCAAGACCAAGTATGGGTAAAAGTCAACAACAGCTTTATTTGTATGTTCTTTTTATATCCTTGCCCCCAAACCTGTATTCTCATCAGCAACACCATTTATATGTCAACTGTACTTTTAATGACTGTACCAGATGCCGGCCATTGTGACAGCAATAGGCATGTAATATTACTGTTTAAAGGAGAAAGAATGTCATTTGGGCATTTTACTGCCAATATATTCACCACATTAGTGCTTCCTAGAACACTATATTTATTGTGCAGAATGCATTACCATGAGTAAAGAGCTCTAGAAGCTTTCTCAGTTTGCTTAATATTGCAGCTGCCATTTTAGCTTGTTCTTCATAGTTTCCTGCTGTATAGCTCTAGCCTTATAGCTCAGATTACACATTCCTAAGGGAGGGGGGAGTTCTTATTATTCATGAGCAGGATAGAGGAGAGAACTGGCCCCTGGAATGAAGGATTTTTCTGAGAGAGGAAGTCAGATACCTGAAGAACATGTTTACAAAAAATGACAAAAAATAATTTTTCTTTTAAAAGAGGACTCATTACTGTTATTGCTTATGGCTGTATTTACATAGACCTTTCTGATAAAGCTTACTTAGTTTTTAACTTTCTTTCTCCTTTAACCATATTAAAAAAAAGTCAATGATTATAGAGTTTTATAGAATAATTGGTCATATTTAATTCTAATAGAAGATGCTACTTTATAGTTTATCACGTTAAAACGTATGGATGAGATTCAGTTTAAGGAGAGAAAACCTTCTTGAGTTGTGATATGTTTTTCACTGAATTGCATCTGGCTCTAGAGGAAAATATGGAAATTTGTTTTTTTCATCAAACTGAATCTGGCCCATTATGTCATGTAGCTGCTACTTATTATTGACTAGAAATAGGTGTTCCAAGTTGTACCTCATGGTATACATATATTTATATGGTAGACTGAAAAACAGGATCAAAGAGTTGGGGATTCCTGTCTTCATTTCCAACAAAGAAGCAAGATCGCTGAATATGTTTAACATAGTACATCTATGATAAAATTGAGACAAAATGTTCAAAAAAAAAAGGGCTGTAGTTCAAATGTATTAACCACAATTTACTTTTCAAACAATGCAAAAACTTTAACCTTTAACAGCCAATTACTAACACCGGTAAATAACACGACATAACCTAACTAGCCATGAAAGATACTAAAGGCTGCAGTAGAGAAAGACCAATCCTGTCCCACCACTCTCAAAGCTCTGAGACTAACCCTCCCCCTTTAGCTTAGCAACCACACTCCTACTTCTCATTGGCTTCTGGCCTCAATCCCTACCCTCAACCTTAACCTTCTGCTAGCAGTCTTTCAGCGTAAACCTCTTTATGCTAGACATGCCCACCCAACAGTGACAAGGCCTTTTTGACCACATTTGACAAACCCACAATAAAAATAACCCTGTCCCTCTTGTATTACCTTGGCAGTCTCCTATCTTAATTACAAATGCACTCAACAGCTGTTATTATCTTTCCTCTTACTCCACTCCATCGTTACAAGGTCCCATGCCCATCTCCATAGTATTCCCCCCAGCTTCTATGACAACACCACTACCACTTCTACAAAACCTGGACCATGCCTTATAGTTTCTATGCCCTTACCAAATATCTTAGCGGAATTATGTCATTACGACCTGTGTGGATCAACAATACATCAGGATGAGTTTCATCACCATGTCAAATAGTCTAGGCCACAGCAATCCTTGAAAGCAAACCACCATCACAACTTGATCCTCAGGAAGTCCAGGTCCAACTTTTCCACCTTTTTGAAAGAAACAAACAGCAAGAAGCCAATCATGCTTCTTGCAACAGCTTCAGCACCAGTAATTACAAAGCATTCCACTGTCCTTTGTGTACCTTTCTAAAGTAGTGCTGGTCCTATGTACTTTAATGAGTATACAATGGGATGTTAGTTGTCAGACATACTTCAAAGAACCTCTTTAAACAGCCCATGGGCAAATAACTCTCCATCTAACAACCTTAGTTCAATTTAGTGACCTGTGCTCCATTTGTCCTTTCCTTGATTTCCTACATCCCTCTAAGCAGTTCCACCAACTTGTTTTCAGGCAGCTGGGTCAATCTGTTTCTAAGCCCTGAAATCTAAGGCAGGTCACAGGACCCACAATTTTTTCTGGACCCAAGATTTTTCTGCTACTTCATGTAAAACCTTTTGAAGAACCACATTCAGTGGCAGGTGGACTAACCAAAGTATGTGCATGCTACAGAACAAAGTTCTTGATGTTCACCTACTCCAATTTTGGGAACGATAAATGGTGGACCAAACAGAACATGTTTGGTTTCTTCTTGAGCAACACCCTAATGGGGAAATCCTCAAATAATGTATTGGGGGACCTGCAAATAGGCCAGGTATCTGTCCCAGTTCTACCTCCTTGGCCAACTTTTGTTGCACAGTTTCTGGGTTCCTGTCAGGGAATTTTAGGTTTGCATGCACCTGCCCCCTTGTGGCTAAAAAAGGAGGAATACTGTATTGAGATGCTTAACGTATAGCTTTAACCTAGATACCATCTTGCTGAGCTTCACTGAAGTCTTTCCTTTATTCTGAACCCAGTGCCCCCCTTTCACATTTTGAAACATCTGCTATATTGGTGAACCGCTCTGTGCCCATAACATGCTTGTACTTGCATGTTGCTTCCCTTACACTGTGTCCTGTGACCTGCAAATGAGGTTCGTGCTTGGGCTTCACCAATGGGGTTGTGAAAGGGTGCCATTATCAGCCCTATCCACAGAGTTATATCCTCCCATCACATCCCTGGGTTTATTGCAAGGTGCTGATTGAACTGTTCATCATATTTTCACCATGCTAACCCCCAGTAAGTCCTTTATGCCTTCCACATACCATCCAGGATGGATACAGAATGTAAAATGCCCTCACCCAGTTGCCAAATGTCTTGGGGATTTTTCGTAATACTTTCTCATCTTTCTTTCCATCTTTCTTTCCATCTTTCTTATTGTCCTTTTACCTCTACTGGCTACAGGTAGGTAAAAAAATTCTATAAACTCCCAATACATAGACAATTCGCCTAGCCATGTCTGACCCCTCTCCCACCAGGAAATTAGTTACATCCTGATTATATACTAAGTAGGTGTAAATTGGAGAGAAACAATTAGAAATCCTTTATTTTATCATTCTTACAATTATAGTTATTATGCAGCTGTTATGCTAAATTTACTCTAAGACAGGCAGGCAGACCTAGGAACTCATTGACCTAGGAACTCTGCTCAGTGAAAGTACAGATACCATGTTTGTGCACCCATTTGGGCTGTTGTACAAAAAGCAAAATATTTGTCTGCAACTATAGCAGATAGAACCCAAACATATATTTTAATTGTCATGGTTCACTTTAAATAAAATCTGCAAGAGCTGTTTGATGTGAAAATATGTAACTACCAAGGGAGACATCTAATCATAACCCAACTAAACAAATCTGCAGATTTATTTTTATACTGACAAGCTTCCAGATAGAGGATATGATTAACAGCAGGTGAAACCACTGTGCTTTGATGAAATCTGTTTTAAAGCGCTGGGTGATTAGGACTATAATAAATCTGTATTCCTGTAATACATCTTCCTTTGCGCAACTACATGTTTGTGTAAAGGATAACAAAATAAAATGGGTTATTACTGAGTGATTGAAATTGCCCTGTCTGCAGATGTTAATCATATGTCTAAATCTGGGCTAAATAATCATTAATTATTGATTTAGACTATTGTCTAAAACCCCTGACATACAGTACATTGTTTTACTATATTATTCCCAAAGTTTTTGTTACTGTATGGCGTAGATGTAACTCTGAGCTAGTTTGTATGGTTGAAATAATAGTTCTTTAATTTGATTTTATCAGTGGATGTGTAGGCAGCACAAAAGGTTCCTGACTCTTTCCCAAAGATCCTTTAAACTAAACAGAGCAACTATACACCTTCCAGATGCTGGTAAACTGCCGACTTCAGTTCCCATCTACACCCAATATCAGGTGGTGATGAATTGTGTAGTTCTCTGAGATCCAGAAAGTTAATCTGCTGACCATCACTGCTATAAAGAGTATGGAATAATTTATATATCACACAGAAGTCCTTATACTGCTCAATTTGCAGTTACTTGATACTAAAATGCATGATGTGTGGCAGGTTTTACAGACACCACCTTGGCCACTAGACTTTTGTCAAGGGCAGTATTGTGGCTCCTTTAATTTAGTTAAGGAGGGGTAAAGGGTGGCCTCTCCATAGGGAATGATTTATATAAATGCCTTTCATGCTCCTTAAACATTAACATAATACTTAGCAGTATTACGCAGATATAAAAGTACTCTCCAGAAATGCTGATGATGTTGTTAGTCAGTAAAAGTCAAGTTTACTATTATTATTTTTGACATATATGTATAAAGTGCCAACATATTCTTCAGTGATATACCGTAGATACATACATACATCAGTACGTAAATATTATTCACCCCTTGCCTTCCATATCAATATCTCCTTACATCACTGTTGGTCTTAGCAAGCCCCTAGTAACCATTTAATCAACTTCTTAAATTAGTCACCCTCTTCCTAGATCCATAATGGCACTGGCATCAGCTGTTAAACTCCAGTCTGATCCCTATGGTTAGTGGAGAACATGTTCATGTTCTTTTTTCATTTTCAATAATTATAAAGTTATTGGTAAAAGTATGATGGTGCAGTGGCTAAAATGTTGTGTGTGTGAATATAATAGGGATCTTAGATTGTAAACCCTGCTGGGCAGGGACTGATGTGAATGATATTTCACCTCTGTGCTTCAGAATGTAACAATATCCATTCTCCTTCATTGAAAATTCTATTTCCCACAGCACTTTGCATTCGTGTGTGATTCCCCTTACTCTTGGGGAAGTGTGTGCAATGCATTGTGGAAAATGGTGTCTTAACTAGAAGTGACTACTGATTCTGAAAGATGTAATGACTTGAGCATTCGGTAAAAGCTTTGAAGGTAATAGTAAGAGACAGACTGATTTCAGCATATATTAAAAAGTTATTTTATCCTAGGCCATTACTGTATAAGATGGATAGCTGAAAGGTGTGCCGACTCATGCAGATTGTAACATCAATAGGTGCAGCACACTTGCACCAAAATAATCACATGGTAACATAATTTAAATGGCAAGCACTAGTGGCACTGTCACAATGAACATTGATTTGCACCAAAACTTTTGTTTGTTTTGATGCTGCAGCACAAATGGTTTAGACAAATTTCTTACTCAACTGTACTGACACTGAAATTGTGGGTAAAAATATGGGGAATTATGTTCCAAATCCTTTGCACACTGCACTTGCTGTCATAAATGACCCCTACTGGTTTTTAAGGGTACAAAAAAAAAACCCCTCTTAATTTGTAAAGGTAACAACAAAAGCGTTCAATTATTCTTACTTGACACATAACATTTGTTGGCTCATTGAGACTCAGAACAGCAAATGTTCCTTTGGAGGACTGTGGCATGCGGATCTAAGCTTCTTGGTGGTATAATTTCAAATCAAAGCAGAGCAAATACAAATGAAGCATATAACACCAAAGAGTATACCTGGGTTAAGCTAAGACATAAATGGTATTTTAAATAAATTCAATGTCACGGGCAATAAGTACCCCGGAATGCTAAACATTTCAACTAGACTGAAGCCTGTTTATTTTGTAGGAAAACTGAATTGAATGCTTGTGCCATTCTAAAGAGAATAAAGCCCTTCTTATTATTAAGCAGAGCAGGAAGGAATGTTTTACAGGAATATAGAAGTTTTCAAACAAAACATAAATGTATTTTCCTTTTTAACACCCTGGTTCCACTAATATGAATGTGTATAACTATTTCCCATGGAATAAGTCACTGTAGATTAAAAAGCTCATGGAAGCTTTTCTTCTCTTATGTATGGGTTTATAAAAGGTATGAAGCTTCATCTGCTACTGTTCTTCATGCATACCTCAGGGTTGTTCTAAAAACACATAAGTGATAGCATATTCTGTTCTTGTATGACAATGGCTGCATTTTGATTCTGCCCAATTAGGGTATTTTATGTAATTTAGGCAACATGCGGAGGCCATTTATCAAAATTCTAATTTGTGTAATTTTAGGTTTTTTTTCTACCACAATTAAACTAACTTTTTAAAAAAGTTCTTATGTATACTTATTTATTAAAAAATGTGCCAAAAAATGCTTGAATGCAGAAATGCGTAAAAAACACAAATTTACATCAGTTAAATAGCACAAATAACTCCCCCCTCCCCCCCCAAACCACCCCCCCCAAAAAACTCCAATAACTTGAAGTATAAGGACAACAATAATATTGCCTTGGACAGCTCCCACTGACTCAGCATGACCTTGACATATTAAGCATATTGTTACATTTGCATTTTCACAATTTTAATATATAATGAATGGTGAAAAATGTGTGTTTTTTTTAATGAAAAAATTGTGTTTTAGCACAAAAAACTAATTGCCCCATAGTATTAATCCAGTTTCATATGGTATGTCTCTTTCTCAGCAAACTATTGGGGATTCAAAAAACCTAAGTAAAGGACATGTCAACTTTCCAATATCCATTTATTAAAATTTGCTTCAAAAATTATTTGAAAATGTAATTGGTATTGAAAGCAGCATTTGCACCTATTTATGTTATAAAAGCCAGTCTCCTCCAGCAAGGCAGGTCTGTCAGCCACAAGGGCTTTACCAACAATAAGACATATTTTTAAGAGTCACCTGACATACCAGTGCTTAGAAATCTTAATGTCCAAAAACCATTAGTATTTTATGTATTTATTTATTATGCCATTTCTCACCATGGTTATTAATGGGTATCAGTGTAAAATGATCCACAGCTTTATGCAAACTGGGAAAATGGCATGCCGTACAAATTACAACTTGCCATTATCTTGTTCCAAGATTTGAGATCTAAAAAGGAAGTTCAAATGCATACTTCTGAAAATAACTTGACTTTTAGCAAATCTCATATTCACACATTCCATAATTTGTGAAAATAAGCTTAAGAGGAAATTGGCTGTGCTTTATTTCAGAGAAGTGTGTATTCACCAGGATGGAAGAATTCATCTTACTGTGGTCTACTTTGGAAAGGAACAGGCCCATGAAGTGCGATCAATACTTGAAAATACATCTAAGTAAGTAATAAATAAGATTTAAATTTAACACAGAATACTGATTTTTCAAAAACAGGTGCAGATTTAACTAAAGCTTAACAACAAAAGTGGCAGAAATGTTGCTTAGCTTCTTAACAGCTGCCCAGGGCACTATGAGTATGTAAGTGTCATTGACACTTCTAATAGAATCCAACATGGGGAGCTTTTGTGACAACTTAAGAACTCTTTAGGTTGGTGCAATAAGGTCAGTGTATAAAATATGGCATTTCTAGCCATATTCATTTTAGGGTTTAATTCTTCTTTAAATAGACTTCAGCTTTATATGACATCACTTTCCAAAAGCTAATTACCCAGTAAAGCAGTCGATCTAGTACACTGCCAGTTCCAGTAACATTTCTTTGTGATACAGCAAGATAAAATGGCAAACTATTCATCTTTGCTAGCCACAGTTGTAAGACCTGTAGAGTGATTTTTGCTTTTCTCTAAAGATCTTTAGAAAACATGGGAATGACAGACCTAGTGAGTTTCAGCTTTCTATTGGGGGTATTGCTCAACATTTATTGGCAGAAAAGTTTATTTTGTTGCGACCCTATGAGTCATAATATGAAAATGAGAGTAACCAGCTAGTGAAGTAAATTCAGTTTCAAATACCACCACACAATTGGTATATTTGGTATAGAGAGGCAAGTTTGATAAGGAGTACTGATGTACTTTGAGCTGACAGCAATTACCAGTACCATTCAGTTGCCAGTATTTCTCTTCCTAAGAGATGAAGGTCACGGGTTTGGCAAAAGTACATTGTGGGTAATAAGAACACAAATGGACAGCACTGTACAGCTGGATCTTATAAAATAATTTTGTAAATCAAAAATGTACTTCTGAACCAAACCATGTAAAGAGAGTGTATAGCGACAAAATTGATTTATCCTGATTTGTCTTTATTCCTGGAGATCAATAAGCTATTTCCTGAATATAACACATACAATACCTTTTATAGCACCTCAGGAACTACTGCAAAAACAATCTGCTCGCGGATATATGATTTTATGGATTCGAGCATGTGCATAAAAAAAAAAATTGCTTAACTATGTACATGCTGAAATCTATGAAGCATCTTATTGGGAATTCTATTTTATAGAGTATGATTTTACAGAAATGCAGGCACACACCTCTGCATAAAAAAATCTATTTGGAAGGAATCCATCAATGAATATAACACAAGGCACTTAGTTTGCTTTAAGTCTAATTGTTACCCATGCTTGCCAACCAGATGTTTTTTTTCCAGCAGCAGACCAGTAAATGTTATCTTCATATCAGTTGCTATAGGCAACTACAGTCGCAACTTCCATTGTATTTGTATACTCTATTTAGCCTTGGAGTGCTCCCACAACCCCCTTCTGTGTAGCTATAGGCTACTAGACCAAGGCCAAACATTGCACACATAGACCTTAAACCATAAACCTTTCACTCCTTTTCTCCTCACTACATTTCTTCACTTGTCTCCCCATATGTTCCTGGCTCCTCTCCTCATCCTTTTATACCAGCCACATGCACTGCCATCTCTCATCTAAAATCTTTCTACTTTGTGGGTCCTTACTTCTGGAACTCTGTCCCTGAATTCCTCCATAGGGAGCACTCACTCAGTCTTTAAAAAAAGAAAGTCAGGTCCTACCTTTTGTAGCACTAGAACATATCTTGTATGCAGTAGCAGCTGGTATATGGATTTCAGTGTTAATAATAACATAATCTTAATAATACACCCAGTCTTATGAACTTGCCTTGTGAATTGTCTTGAACATGCCTTTTGTGAATTGCCTTGAACTTGTGAAGCGTATCACTTATTCATGTGGATTGTAGTAGAAGTTTGAAGATCATGGTGTGTTCCTTTAAGATGACTGACATGGTACTTTTGTAATTTATTTCCCATTTCCAGTAATATTCACATTATAATATACAGTTTGGCATTTTGCTATGGGACCAAACTGTAAATGATATCCTTATAAATGGTGCTTAGTGATGCCATCACTTATAACTGGAGCTTATTCATGTAATTTCTTTCAAATGACTCACTGAAACTTGTATATTATAATAAATAAACTACTCCCTCGGAGTTCCATTACCGTTATAAAAGCACTCGGCCTTTGGCCTCATGCTTTTGTATGGTCATGGAGCTCCTCACTGATTTATACTATCCCTATATTTTACAATAGGGGGTACATTATTCACTATATAACATTACACTGGTAGTGTTTAGAGAATGCTTAGAGAATGCTTGGTCGTTGGTATTTGAGTTGAAAAAACATTGCAGTTTGCCATCAATTTACACTGATAAATCCTTATTTAATTCTTGTCAGCTTCATATGAGAGAGGCTATGACTTGCTCACTTATGTTACACTGAGAAAAGGAAAATGCTGAATGACTGGGAAGATCATTACCGAGCAAATGCTTTCATCTAAATAAGTGATGATGACCTCAAGCTGGGACCCAGGTCCTAATTAGCTTTTTCCGTGTCTGTGTGAGGTTGTTCAGATGGAGTAGCTTTAAACTTTGATCTTGCGTTTATTAAACCATAACCACACGGAGTATTAATGCATACTGTTCAAACATAGCCCACCTACTGAAATGTAATTAACTGCATCTCAAGCACAAAGTGCTTTGACTATTAGCATTTTATTTCACTTGTCAGGTTTTCTTTTTCCTGTTTGTGGTGTAAATGTTTTTGTGTTTTCTTTCAAAGCGAAAATGTTGCTTTTATTGATATGTAGTTATTATCAATATGCAACACATGGCACTGGTAAGTTAACAATATCTACTGGTGGATGAAACAGTAATAATATGTGAAAGGACTTACTGAGCAGTCAATACACAAATTCACAAGTGACTCCTTGGCTTTAATGGGATTTGTAATAGTATTAAAAACTAACCCTCATTTTATGTATTATTATTATTATTACTATTATTATTATTATTTTTGCATTTCCATGAAAACTAACCACCTTGTGTTGGCAATGTTTACCCCTGTAGAGTTCAGTGTTGCTTATACCACTAGGTTACACCTTACAAAGGTAAGCTGTCAGTAGTTGGAAGATGAACCACTGCTGCCCCTGTTAGCCCAGCAGAAAAATGAAAAAAAGTCCCTGAGCCCTTTCATTATATGAATCTGCTCAGGCAGTTACTATAAGAATATGTACAATATTATTGGTTCCCAAGCTATGGAGCTGTAGCCTAAAGGCCAGTTAAGATGAGATATGGGGAATGGCTGTTTGCCAGATACTCTAGGAAGCTCACTTTGAAGGTCAGTTAGGGTCAGATTGTGGTGCAGACTTGTCTCCCCCTTAATATTTTTGGAACCATGGGTAGAAGAGAAATAATTTAAAGGATTTGCACTAATAACAAAATTAAACTACTAGTTTTTATTGTACACATACATCTCCTATTAATAATTTGTTTTATCTGTACAATGTTATTAGAAATAAACAAGCCTATGGGACACAGAAGAGTTTAATCTGTTTCTCTGATGGGATTTATTATTCACAAGGCAGTACAACTTAATCTTCAGGTAAAGGTGGCCATACATGAGCCGATAAAAGCTGCAGAGTTGGTGCTGTCAATGGGTCTGTCCACCCAAAAATTGCCCACATATGGTTTGATTTTGCTGTCGGATCACACATCTGCCCATTGTGGTCCTTGTCCCGACAGCCTGCATAGCTCCAATTATGATCTGATCATTGGCCCCAGAGCCAAACAGTCAGCCTGATATTGCTCACCTCAAAGTGGGCATAACAGTGAAAGATCTGATATAAAAGTATTAGAACAACAAGAAAGCACACAATAAATAAAAATTATATAGTGTAGTAAGTTGATACAAATTGTGTTTGTATAAATATAAGTGAAAAGTGACCAATAAAATCCACGTATGATCTCTCCTTTACCACAAACCCAGTGAGTCAGCCTACTCGCCAGAAAGGAATGATGGTGCAAATGGTCCTGCAGCAGATCTTCAAATGCCCCAGCGATGTCAAAATATTTAAACGCTCAACTGGTTGGACAAAAAATATACAAGCCATTATATAGTGTAGCAGATTTTAATAAGTGTATGTCACATGTATGGCTCTTATGGGTAATATACATGGTAAGAAAATATCCAAAATACGGTTCAAACTTTATAATAACACTTCACAGATAATACAGACAATAAACCATTGGGAAAAGGGAGACACATTTTCAGACTGCTGACTTTTTATCTTTTTAAGATTTTGTTGGCGGAAATTCAAGACAAAGTTTCTTTCTATTGTATTCTTCTGTGGAATGCAAAAAAAAGTCTTAAAACAATGTTTATAATAGTAATTAATTTTGAAAAAGCTATTTTGAAGCATTTTCCCTAGGCAAGAACATCTGTTAATGCAATCAATTGCTCATTTATCTTTTTTGGACTTGATTGATGCATTATCCGCAGGAGTGAAGCGTTTTGAAAACCCAGAAAACATAATTTATTTACTGATTTTAATTAAAAAAAAAGTCATTTGTAAAATTTTGCTAGCATTCTAAATATAATTCCAATGCAAAAATGATACCTGGGACACATCAGGACTTCTTGATACTCATTTCTGGTGAAGTAGAAAAACACACTCCAATGCCTCTATTTTTTTACCACAGCATCTAATTCTTGTCAAGCAGCACTTACATGCAGGAGAATTTTTTTTTTGGTGTAAAATTATGTTTTTAATATGCCACCACGAGAAGTGATTCACTTGTGAGTCTTTCCTGAAATTGCCAGACATTGCTGCTCCCACTTTTGTAGTCTGCAGCTTAGAAAATCTAATGTTTTGCTTTTGTCTTTAAGAGCTGCAAACTTCAAAAACTTCACTTTTATTCAGCTGAATGAGGAATTCTCCCGTGGGAAAGGCTTAGATGTTGGCGCACGTGCTTGGAAAGGAAGCAATGTCCTTCTGTTTTTTTGCGATGTTGATATCTACTTCACTGCTGAATTTCTTAATTCATGCAGAATAAATACACAGCCAGGTAAAAACAAAAAAATTCAGATAATTTGCTTTAAATGTGTTTGTTTTTCTTACCTAAAATCTTTACAGGTGTTTTTATGTTTAACTCTTTCTGCAAGAATAATGCCTAATGTACTTAAGATATAGAGTCTGAGATCATTCAGGGACCAGCGACATTGCTATATAGCTTTATCTGAGAATATAACTTTTTTTAGAACTTTTATTCATTTTCAAACAATAAAAAAACAAGTGGTAACAGTATCTGTAGAGGTTAAGTGTACATCACATAGGTATCAGAGAATTAGCATGGTCACATAGTAATAGCATTTCATATAGAAAAGTATAAAACAGGTATAAGAATCAATGTTTATTCACTTTCAGGCAGTCAGTCAGTGCATGGATTCTGCACTTTTTGATATTGAACTCTCTATATCCGAGTTAATAACCATTACTTACTACCCATGCTCTCTGTACCCAATATTTTAGTCCAGGTTGCTTTATATGTGTTTTGAAGTTGTCCATAATATTAATCCCACAAGAACCAGTCCTCCACCAAGGGCAATGAGACATCATGTAATAAGGCTGTTAAGTAGTCCATCTGCCTCAGAATGTAACTTTTACTCATGAGAAATGCACACCCTTGCCAGTTTTAGGACCTCCCAAATGAAAAATTGAAGAGAGAAATACATTCCTAAACAAAAATGTACCTTTCAAGGTATTTAATATTGTCGCTTTACTTTGACACTTGCACACTGTTACAAGAAGGGACAATGCAGAGGAAACAGACTAAAGTAAAGAACTAGGGCATGCAACAGAGCAGGGATACAAAACCACTTTGTGATGAGCTTTTGTTAGGTTCCTAAGCTGTAGTACCACTTGGACCATACAGCAGCAAGTTAACAGATGTAAAGCTGCAGCAATTTTTCATTCATTGTTTAGCAGAAATTTAAGAACACATTTTGTTTGATCATTTATGAGCATGTGGGCAGTGAGGTTATGGAATGCCCTTCCTAGTGATGTGGTAATGGCAGATTCTGTTAATGCCTTTAAGAGGGGCCTGGATGAGTTCTTGATCAATCAGAATATCCAAGGCTATTGTGATACTAATATCTACAGTTAGTACTAGTGGTTGTATTTATAGTTTATGTATGTGAGTGTATAGATTGGTAGGTGTGGGTTAGGTGTGCTGGGTTTACTTGGATGGGTTGAACTTGATGGACACAGGTCTTTTTTCAACCCTATGTAACTATGTTAGCAATGTTATGCCAGAAGAGATACTAGCAGGATAAAGACCAGTAAAAGAAGATAACAAACCAGTAATTGGTCTGTCCGTCTGTAAAATAAATAAATAAATATTAGAGAATTCATGGTCATAAAAGGTGCACAAAAGAAACCTTACATAATAATATTACTTCGGTGGGCTCCATACATTTATTTAAGTCAGTCAGTATAACTACATTAAATTCCTGCCAAGTGAGAGCACATTTTATTCTCTATGTGCTGTATTATTTATAAATCAGGTGACTGGCGAGGAGATTAGAGTGAACAGACTCCTGCAATAGAGTGGTGTTTTAGATTTGAATTCTTTATTATATTTTAATTTGATATGTGGCATACTGCATGTTAGGGTTTAATATACCTTATATATGGAATATTGTAGGGTTGTATTTGTTGTATATTTTATTAAAAGCCAGCAAATATAATGTGCGTATCTGTATTAATCTATTGTATAAAAGACCAACTGTTTAATAGAGGGGTAATAGAAGTGGCACAGAAAGTTGTACAGAAACACTGCTTAGTTGCATGGCTTCAAATAGTTTTTAGCAAAAATGTGGCCTTTAATACAAACTACAGGGACCCCTATGTTGAAAATAGTTTTGGAATACCCAAAGAACATCCTGGCTGTATATGTAAGAAAAGTATAAAAACACATTATGGCTATGGTACATTCTGATATCTCTTCCTCTTTAAATCTGATCAAATTAAATATTTAAATGATAATTTGTCAAGTTAACCTTACATATAAAAATCTAGGTAAAATGTGAGAGGAATGAGAAATTTGTATACTTATTTTTTTCATTTTGAATTTTTGCCTTTAAAACCGATAGTAAATTATTCTTTTATAGTAAGTAACTCTTCCTCCAAAACAATGTTCTACTGACATCACTGCATTCAGACAGGTCTAGCCTATAAAACCAAAAAATATTAGATGTAGTTTAGGTGAATTGAACAACAAAATAGAATGTTATATCAGAATATAGAACTTTTAGTTAATACTATGAATTTTGTCTTCTTTACAGGAAAGAGAGTTTTTTACCCAGTTCTTTTCAGTCAGTATAACCCTTCAATAATTTATGGACATCATGATGCAATTCCATCCATCGACCAACAACTAGTAAGTAAGCCAAGGAACATATGAGTAATCGTTCTCTTTTCTCCCTTTGTTTCTAGAAAACTGGGATTGTAACAGTAAAAATTTTGTAGAAATGCAGTAATCATTGTTCTCTTGTCCCTGTGTGTCCTACTGAACCTAACCTACTGAGTTTGCAGCAACAGCAAAAATGTGTGGAAACCAAATTTATATTTCCTGGAGCAGAATGACTAAAAAGCCAATTTTTGTTTTATTTCAATCTACATTTGAAGGACCACACTCTGTATTCTTTATGTAATGTTCTTATCCATTAGGTTTAAGAGGACCTGTGTAGAAATAAGTGCATGATAGTTAGATAAAGCATTCAGATGGGCTCCCATCAGAAAACCTATAAAAAAAGTGGCTCCATCAGAGACCAGTACATTACAGTGCCACGCGTAAATGACTTTGGCTCCGAAACTTGTATTCCTGGGAGGGGGCGGCCCAATGTTGCTTGCTGATTTTGAAATCATGAAAGCCTAAAAGTTCGGGGTATTTATAATATGTTATTAGTTAGAGAACATCTACTTAAATTAACATATTTTTCCAATCATTTTGAGTTACTTACCTTACTAAACACCTGCAATAAAGGCATGGGTCCCAAAACAGTGCATTACCTTACTAAACTAAACTAGACAGACAAATATTTAATCTTCCAAAAAAGATTTGGCTACATACTGAATCCAAAGCCTAATCTATTTACTAAAATTCCTTTATCTGTTAACATAACATTGTGTACTTTGGTTTGTGACTTTAAAATCACACATGGTTTTAGATTTGGTTTGACCAAATCCTCCAAAAAGGTCTTGAATTTGGTGCATCCCAGTACTATATTGTACAAATAGTTTCCAAAACATCACAACATATGCACTTTATCTAGATAGATCCTCTACACCAATTAGATGTTTTCTAGTTAGGCCATATATGCTTAACAATCAGTGGCCCAACTTTTTAAATCTGACCACACACACAGCTGCCTACCTCAATTAAACTGTTATGTGGGTCTGAACCACACTGAGTCTCATTATCATTTACTTACACAGTGCCAGCAAGTTAAACAGAGATTTTCAATAATTTCATACAGGGGTCTTATATTAAATTAACAAACAAGGGCTACAAAATAAAACATTACTATAAGGGAGTCCTGCTAATGAAAGAACTGAAGAGAATCCATTGAACAATTGAATCTTTCATTCAGTCAGGGTTTATATTACTGTGCAGAGATGATTTGGCCGATGAATAGCTGAATGATGACATTCTGTAGCATTTAGTCTACACAAGGTCATTTTGAATCATACCATCTATGGGGGTTATTTGGCAATTTCTAACCAAATACTTATTATGTTTGCATTTAAGATTTTTGGTCGAAAATAAATGTCCAAATCCTTTCTCCCTGTACGTGATTTGCATGAGCTGCTGCTTTGTGCTGAGCACTACCTCTGCATTCAGTGGAATGGCATTTGACTGCTCAAAGCATTTGTCTGCTTTGGTAATTGTTTTTGTTAAAGACTGTCATGAAATTTTTCACGAATTTGTAAGATATTGAACAGCTGGGAATCCTTCAGAATGGTCCAGTTTGACATACGATAAACAGTACCTATAGGTATATGGTCAGCTTTTCTCCACACGTTAAAATATAGGAGAATAACAGTTATATATCCACTACCATATAATTAAAATACATGGCAAGGCTTCCCTTTTGTATGGGTTTATTTCTTGGTTAATTGCACGTGTTTTCAGGGCTGTATTTATATATAGACACCCGAGGGCCTGTCCTAGTGTGGCAGCCTTATGAGCCATATTTTTTTTTAAAAGAAAAATAAAAAAGTCTCTTGGAGCATACCTCCCAACATTCGAAAAATAAAAAGAGGGACAAAAAGATTTAGCGCGCGTAGCGCGGCAATTTTTTTTGGCCACGCCCACTTTTGTGGCCACACCCTAATTGTCACACCTCATTTTTTTCACAAAATACTCCTTTTATATAGTTCAAATGGTGGGATCAGATGCAAAATGTGCTATACCCTCATACTGTACTACCTAAGGAATATATATATATATATAACAATATAGCAACTCCTACATATGAAATACAAATATAGAGAGAAGGCAGTCAGTTATATGTGAGTTATAACTATGTACCAGTTTTACCCCCCCCACAGTGCCCCCAATGGCCCAATAGGCAGTACCCCCCATACACAGTGCCCCCAATTTCCCCCATACACAGTATCCCCCATAGAAAGTGCCCCCAATTGCCCCCATAGACAGTACCCCCATAGAAAGTGTCCCCAATTGCACCCATAGACAGTACCCCCCCATAGAAAGTGCCCCCAATTGCCCCTACAGACAGTAGCCCCCATACACAGTGCCCCTATAGACAGAGCCCCCAATTTCCCCCCGTTGACAGTACCCCCCATACACAGTGCCCTGATAGACAGAGCCCCCAATTGCCCCCATTGACAGTACCCCCATAGACAGAGCCCCCATACACAGAGCCCCCAATTGCCCCCGTTGACAGTAGCCCCCATACACAGTGCCCCCATAGACAGAGCCCCCAATTGCCCCCGTTGACAGTACCCCCATAGACAGAGCCCCCAATTGCCCCTGTTGACAGTAGCCCCCATACACAGTGCCCCCAATTGCCCCCGTTGACAGTGCCCCCATACACAGAGCCCCCAATTGCCCCCAATTGATAGTAGCCCCCGTTGACAGCAGCCCCCGTTGACAGCAGCCCCCGTTGACAGCAGCCCCCGTTGACAGCAGCCCCCTACACACGCCGCTTCTTCTTCGGCTCTAACTTCTCCTGCGGCGGTGACAGGCCCTTTTATAAGGTTGCGCCCCGTGCGTACGTGTGACGTCAGTGCGCACGGGGCGCAACCTTATAAAAAGGCCTGTCGCTGCTGCAGGAGAAGTTAGAGCCACACAAGAAGGAGTCCAGCGCATTCCGCTGTCCCGGAAATGCGGGACATTCCTTGAACTATCCAGGACAGCAGGATGCGCTATAAAATCCGGGACTGTCCCACAAAAAGCGGGACGGTTGGGTGGTATGTCTTGGAGACTTGCTTTATAATTATGGCATCTGCTATGAAAGTGGCTTAAACATAGCTGGGAGTGTTGTTACATACATCCACACACTGATGACACACTTAGGTGCCTAAATACAGCACTGCATGTTTTTTTATGTATGTAATGTAAATATCTATGAAAACTGTAATAAAAATATATATGGGAAAGAACAGGGCTATTCCTCGGTAGATGTAAAACTATGAGCTGTTCACTTTGCAGCAGCATTACATGATGTTTTGCTAGCAGACATACTAGTTAATTTTGGAATGTTTAGCATTATGAATTTATGTTTGAAGCATTGCTTTATTTACAGTGACTAATGGATATGAATGTTATCAGCAATGTGCAGCATTTTTCTAATTTCAAGCCTATGCAAATAAGCACTTTGAGCAATAGTGCAGCTTGCCATTTGTCATTGTAGCAGTGAAAAGATATTTATAGCCATAATTTATCATGATTTCAGCATTACCCAATTTCTGTATTTAAAAAAAATTATCTTGATTGAAAAATACATCTTGCCAGAAAACTTTATTGAATATATAAAGCTCTTAGCAAGATTGTTTCTTGACCACTTTCAAGGACAGTGAAACTGAAGCATTAAATAACTGGCTAGACACAGACTCTCTGTCTGCTCGAATTGTAAATTCCCCCATTAGTATGATTAAAAATGTGATTTCAATAATCTTTTATTCTTTCAACAAAATTGTAATAAAGTAACATTTTTTGACCTTGTAAGCATTGTGTACCATCAGACATATTAGTGAAATATATAAAAGTAGTTGAGCTCCTTTCCTTTATTTTTCTCTTGGAAGAAATGAGTTTGATTTCTAACAACCATTTGCCTCTTTGGCACACCTATTTGATCTATGTAGATAATATACATGGCTTTATTATCACACTCGGCTCCAACAGTAATTATTTTTTTGGACATACTAAACAAAATAAAATCTGTTCTGTTATCATCACAGAGAGGCATAATGATCACTTTGGGCTGCAGTTTCCAATAGCATCTGGGAATTATTTAGGCCTGCAGAGCATTATATCTTTACAATAAATCACCTTTTTGTGTGCAATATATTTTATTCATATATGTTACTACAAAAGTATAGAAAATGAATAAAAGGCTTTGCTCTAAAAACTATTTTTTTTTTTCAATAGCTTATCCAAAACTACAAAAAAAATTGTCTCTTCCCCTTCAAGAAATACTATGCATCTATTCTGTGCTTATGATTCCTCTATGTATACATATTGAGTAGAAATGTAATGTACTGGAAATAAAAATGTAACTGAAGCAAATGACTGTGATTTTGCATGGAGAAAGTAACACAAATGAATATTTAATGAAGCTCTTTCTTTATTGCTTTACTGTCGATGGATATATTAATTTGCTAAATTCATTTAGCAATGCTACATCAACATTTCATTACATACTTCTTTTAGGAAAAGAAGCAAAGGACAATCCAAGCAAATATTAAAGGGTTGTAATTGTATCTAAATAGTACTTGAGTAAAATTCTGCTATACTTTTAAGAGATTCAAAACTGTATTCTGTAGAATTAGAACATTTACAATCATACACTAAAAAGGACATGTATAGGGTGTGCATGAATATTAATGGACATTTCTGGCCCTACTTAACCCTTCTCAGTTTTTTTTACTAATGTTAAAAGTCCTAGAATAGAATAGAATATATCTTTATTGTCATTGTCACATAGTAAACAACGAGATTTAAAACAAAATGTAGAGATATTTATTCTAAAAATATGTACAGTTACTTAGATGGCTCCCTTCCCTGCTATTTAGTAGTCTCTGTTTGTTTCCAGTACTAATTCCATTGTCATATTCTTCCTACTTCCACTCTACTTTTTCTCTGTCTTTTATTCCACTAACTGCTCTGTACCTGCCAAACACATGGATTGTAAAATGTATATCACATAGGCATGTCAAAATTCCATTTGCAGGTGCAACGTGGTGCCCTACATACCATACCTTATAAAGTTATACTGCAGTAAATTACTTGCCTGTATTATCTCTTTTCTTTTATAATGTTAAAAATGTGGTTGTGTGGAATCTAGCAATCTTTCTATCTATTGCAAGCAAAGTCTTTTTCCAGTGTACCACTAGAGGGAGCTGCATGCCTAAATGTTAGCTCAGCTACAATGTGTTATCTAGCTTGACTTTCTGCTTGTTCTCTATGGTTAGATATACTTCCTACTTGAAAATGCCTGTTATAGTTTGCCATGTTGGAGCTCTAATAAATAAGTTGTTAAGCATTATCATTGAGTCCTGCACAACTCCACTGTGAACCCAACACAGACATTAATGCATGCTGAGTAGTCTTCAATGCAGTTTCACTGTATCTGACATGGAGGTGAAATGCCAAAAAAAGTCTTTGTTAGATTGTACTAACAGTATGTTGTCAGTAACATCAGATTTCTTATTTCTTAAATCTAAATATTTTCTATACAGATTACGTTAAAAGTTACTTATTTTATTTTAAAGTTCAAATATAGACACATGCAGGACTTTTTTTTTTTTTTTTACCCATTACTATTTTATTCAATTATGGGTTTTTAACATAAAGTGCAGAATAGTGTTTATTGATGAGGGAATCTGTCCCGTTTTGCTTTGCCGAAAAATGTACAAATCTTTGAAAAGACTTGCAAAACAACGGAAAATCTGCAAAACAGTGAAAATGTTGCACGTAAAAAAAAAAGTCATGCACGTAATTTTTTTTGGTGCATGCACACAACAATTTTTTGTCACGCAGCAAATTTTGACGCCTGCTTCGTGAAATAATTTGCAAATGGGGAAAGGCTGAAATATGCTGCAAATGCCTGCTGAATTGTTTCGCCCATCACTAATAGTGTATCGTTAAATGATATATTTCACAACCTTCAGCCAAATAGTTTTTGAATATTAAGGGCCTATGCCACTTATTTAAAGGAAAACTATATCCTCAAACAATGGGGGTCTCTATAAAAATATATTGCATAAACAAGCTCATTTGTAAAACCCCGATTCATCTAAATAAACCATAAAAATCATAAAAATATACTTTTTAGTAATATGTGCTATTGGGTACTCCTAAATAGAAACCTGCCATTTTAAAAATTAAGGGCCGCCTCCTGGGATCATAGGATTCACAGTGCACACAAACAAGCCAAGGCACACATACATGCTAGGCCACATCAGAGTTCTGCCTTTTGCTTCCACACTACTTCCTGTTACAGTTAGAGCTGCTTCATTTCTGGTCATGTGATCTCTGAGGGAGCACACAGCCCATTACTAAATGGTGGATCAAGGGAAAGGATGTAAAAGGGCAATATTTATTGATATATATATACCAGTTTGGCGAGATTCTTTAATAGGTCACTTAACATAATATAAATTATGTGTTGGCTAAGTATTCATTCTGGGGATATAGTTTTCCTTTAAGCTGCTTTCAGTGGTCTAGCTTAAGCAGAGCTAAATCCATAATTTTTATATTTAGGCGAACATTGAATATTGGACAGAAGAAATGGATGAATACTGAACCAAAACCTAAACCTAATGTGCAGTCTAGGGACCGATTTAATAATTTTTGAGGTTGCATTTTAGTTTTTTTTCTTTAGTCAGTATATATTTGTTTGCCCTGATTTGTAAAATCTCCATCTCGGCAGGTTTTAGGTGGTTTTTTATGCTTTCTTTTATGATCTTTGCAAAAGAAAGATTTACAAATCTAATAAAACAGCCCCTAAAGCTATAATTCAGTGGCATTCTGGATTTGGTGCATGCCTATACTGATATAAATATATGATCTTACTTCCCACAGCAAAAATAAGAAACCAAGAAAAGATCTGGGTTAAGAATCATCAAGGGTTTGATTGGCAAATGCAAAGGCGATACAAAGTATGTATGTATGTATGTATATCTTTATTTATAAAGCGCTACTTATGTACGCAGCGCTGTACAGTAGAAAACATTTATACAAACAGGGGTGCAGTGAGTGTTACCAAACATGTATGATACAGGATTGAGCACAGTACCCAGCATGTGCTACAGAATCCAACACTTACAGAGAAACTCTAATACAGAGCGGCTTGCTTTTCTAAAAGTGTAAAAATATGAAAGAGCCCATAATAAATGTGTAAGAAGAGTCAGTAATGAGAAGATAGTTAGCTGGCAGTGATTTCTTTGTGTATGTTTAAACATTAATATACTTTGGCAATAAGAAAAAAATTACAGGCAATAAGAAAAAATGAATATGCACTAAATAAAAAACAAAACAAAACATGTTTTCTACTTCCACTACTGTATGTTACAAGGATTGAATTCATCAATCTCTTCCTCACCTTTTCTGGCAGACCCATTAACTTTTTATTCAATGTCCTTTTAGCCTTGGGGCAGGAAATGTTGGGGAAATATATGGGCACTTCCTTTCAGTGCAATTGATTCCCTAATAAACAGAGAAAGGCCCATTATGTTATGTGCTATACTGTTCTTTTGGTTCTGTGTTGCAGGTAATTTGACTTTGTGGCTGACTTAAATGATTAGAACTTGATAGTACATTTGATATCTATCATACAGTCATAGCTTCTTGCAAAACAGCAGGTACAACATCAGTTGTGTGATTAAATTATTATATATTATATAGTTCTATCAAGCTCACTAAAACAAAAGACAGAGGAAATTACATTTCTTGGTATATTTCCCACAAGAAATAGTAGCAGAGTAGAGCAATTAGACCAGAGCACAGTTGCATCCGCAGTCAAATGTAGCTCATAGCAGAGTCCTTTTAGTACAGATGAGCCATCACATTGCATGTTTCAATTGTGTAATGATTACTTATATTGTGGTTTGCCTATGGTGAAAAATGGTTAGAAGAATGTAAGAGATCAAAATAATTTGATCGGGTGCCCAGTGTAGGTAGCACCCACTTCTTTTTGTAACAACAAAGTTTCCCATGTAAATAAGCGGCAAAGTTTGACTCCTTAATCTTAAATATTTGTCATCTTGGCAGTTCAAAATGTGAAACAAATATTTAACTTAGTTTTACATTTCTTGCTGTTGCTTTACCAAGAGGGCTTATGTCCATTACTGAAATACTGAGACTAATGATATGAACTTCCTTTTCTGACGACCATTCATTTTTCATTCATTAATGATACATAACATGGGAGCAGTTGTAATATATTTCAAGGTACATACAGCGACCAAGAAGAAGAAAAGTGAAAATGCCTTTGTATGTTTGATCCAGAATAGCCTTCCACCCAAATATACATATAAACTAAAGATAATATTAATATTGTTACCATGGAATCTGATTTATATATAATTTGTACAGAAACATAGTTTTACCCTAGATTGTTATTACTGAGTTAAGCACACATTGCTTTTCAGTTTTACAGAATATTATGTTAAGCAACAGTTGGGGGCCAACAGAGGGAATTAAAGGCACTACAGTGGTGTACAGAGGATTGTAAATATTATGAATGGTTTTCTGAAAGTATAAACAGGATTGCTAAAAAATTAACATTGAATCATTGAATTTACAGTGTAAGAGAACAGGATAACTGCACCACTATTCAATAACTGCACCAATCATGCTAAAGTACTCTGTCATAGGATAAAGGAAATTACAGCAGTAATAATTTTCATTATAATAATTTAATTCAGCAGTGCTCTATAGAGAATGTCTAAACCGTATTAGTCGATGACCGGATAGAACTTGCAGTGTAATTTTACTTATTATTAATGATATTTTCTTCACTAACTGTAGTATAAGCTGGAGGCATGTAGGTATATCTTTATATTTTTATAAATAGTACAGATAGGATAAATAAGCATTGCAATTAATAAATATAAAACATACACTGTTAAAAGATTAAATGCCACATGTTAAGGGAAATAAGATCTGGAAGGGGGTCCCTGACTGATAGAACTTTTATTTCAATCCTTTGCTGCTTTCATTGTTTTGGAAGGCTTTTTTAAATGAAAGTTATTGCTGCAAAGAGAAGAGGTTTCCCTCTCAGTGAATACATAATAACAAAGTTTAAAGAGTAAAGGTGTGGATGAGAAAAAGGGGTGCTTCACCTAAAAATTTTCTTTTGCAAAATGAAAAAAAATGTAATTCTGTGTAATTGTAATTGTCATAGAAGGTAAATATCATTTTCAGCAAGTTTTCCTAGAGTCTAGTACTATGCGTTTGACAAATGCAGAAAAATGCTTTTCCAGCATCTGTCACTGTGTGTTGTATATTGCTTTTCTTCCCTTACTTTTTTCTGTTATATAATAGCCAGCATTTCTCCTTCTCTTGATCATCCTTCTCTATAGCAGAGACTTTCCACTTTCCTTTTATTGTTTCACCTCTTTCTAGGGTTGCCACTCCTCCTTCCTGGGACTCCAGGCAGGGAGGTGGGGGTGTGATGTCACTGGGGTGGGATGCTGCCATCATGGGGCGGGGCTATAACGTGGCAATCATTAATTGCCCATTCACCTTGTTAATCTTCATGAATCCAAATTGGGAAAATTGGGCAGGAAGTTTTGACCTGGACAGACCTAACACAACCGGGCTGTCCGGGTCAAAACCAGACAGGTGGCAACTCTACCTCTACATTCTCTTTCCCCATCTTTCCCTTTCTTAGTCCCCCATTTGATATTGCTCCCCTACATTAGCCAGTCTTTCTCTTAAAACTCATGTAACATTCTGTCCCTACCTCCACAGCTCTCAGCACTGTTGTCATTTTCACTTGCCATGAACAGGATTGCTAGTTCTTGCTGGAAGTTGTAGTCCCAGTACAGCAGCACAGGGAATGAATAGCTTGGAGGGAAGTTCAAACTTCCCCCTGTTGACCATTCAATCCCAGAGTGGCTGTACCAGGACTTTTACAAATCTGCTGAAGGGTGGGGGAACAAGCAAGGATTGGGTTATTTCATGCAGGCAGACCCTCCTTCTGTCACTGACCGATCCCACTCCTTACTGCAGCTCCTTTCTCTGACTTGCTTTAGGGTGAAGACACATGGAGCTACTTAGTAGCAGCTACTTGTCACAGCTACTAAATGCCAGAAAATAACCTGATATAGACATGACTAGTCCAGTGTAGAGTTTGCTGTACCCACCCCCTATTCCAACCCACCCAAAACAGACACAATAACAGGCAACAGGTTTGTAAGAAAAGGCTGCAGTGTTTATATAAATTAAACATCTTTAATTTATAACACATGTATATAACATCATAACTAGTTGTAACATCCGTGTGTATTACAAACATTAACAGCAGTAACTGACTATAACAACCTCCTAGATAAACCAATCCTGAGCCCAGGCCTGGCGCCTGTCCAAGTCCCTATCTAAAATTCTGATCCTCCGCCCAGGACCCCAGGCCTACCCATTTACCCGTTCACCTACCAACTGCCCATTTAAGTTACCCATGTGGCTCAGCATCGAGCAGTCCCGCCACTGCGACTTGGGTACTTACATCCAACAGGGGAGGGTGAGAGGGACACTGCTGTGTCCTGCTCCTGTGCCTGCTAAAGAAGAGGTGAGTGTGCTTCTGGTCCCCCCTTTCTATTCCTGTGCTTCTGCCCCTTTAGCCAATCAGATCTCCTACCGTACCACGAGGTGGTGGCGGGGGGGTTGTTGCCTCCTAGCACTGTCATGTCCTGCCTCCCTAAGTTGCACTTGATCCATTGGGTCTCAATACTGAGAACTGTCTCTGCTACAACACACACAGAGACCATTATCAGTAAATGATCAGTATTGTCTATTTCTGTAGCCATGACAAATAGCTGCTTCTAGAAGCTCTTTGTGTCTTCACCCTTAGAAGTGCTAAATCTGTAAGTGAGGAGCTGCAGAAGGGAGGGATCGGTCAGCGATTTGAAGGCTTTATGCACATCACAGAACATTGGTGAGGGAGAACTTAAAAGCTCTGGGCTGTGATGCGGAGGCCCAGATTGGGAGCAATAGGTCCAATCAGCAGCAATAGTAGTTGCCAGCGAAAAGCCCTTTACAACTCTTCGTTGTTTTCAAAATTTCCTCCTGCAGGCAACTTAGAGTGACTTTGGAAAACAAAGCAATACGATCTGCTTTCCACCATACATATGACTGTAGCATTACTATGCAACGCATACTTAAATGCTTTTTTCTGTCATGTATTCCATGGAACTTATCTGTTTTCTGCTATGTAACTACTGCATTTTCTTATTTGTTCAGCTTGAATGGCTGAATGGCTGCCCCCACAGCTACACAACAGCCTATTCATATAAACTGTAGTCTTTCTGAAGCAAACACAGAGCTTCTACTAGTGTAGGGCAGCAGTACGTTATATTTGAATTACTTTTGATCACTTTATTTTTTTGGTATTACTGTTCCTTTACATACATTAGGGATTGTGTAATATACGGTGCAAATTATGTTAGAGTTCTTATCGCCTAAAATAACCAATAATCAGGTAGCATTTCATTTCCTGGTCACCTATTTAAAAGGAAAGATCTTTTTGCTTGCTATGGGTAACTGTTCTGGGCAAACTGTGTGCCTTTTATTACAGCAAATGTAAAAAAAAATTACTATTAAACCCATTAAAAGATGTTGCTAATTTCATTTATCATTTAGACCTTGTAATCAAACTGCTTATAGACAAGTTAATTAAGTTTTTCTTTGTGACCTCTAAGGCATGTAGGTACAGCTATTGCTCACTTTGTTCCTTGTTAGTTTTCCATCATACTGTGATTAAAAATTACACTAATTACACTGCCCAATAAATGTATTGGCTCTGAAAGTGATAAATGTACATTGGTTGTTAAAGTGGGACAAAGAGGTCAAGCTGAGTATTATGGTTACGGAGCTTTGTTTCATTAGTGGTCTCTTTATACTGCCAAGGGTAGCTGAGCTGAGTTCCTTCAAGTCTTTTTACTTAAATTGAAAATGACAAGGCAAATGTGGTGCAGGCACACAATGGATTGCTTTAGTACAAAATGAAAGTATGTCATTTAGCCGCACAGGATATAGTAAGATATTCTGTCTTCATGTCAACATTACATGGATACATTATATTGTCCAATTTTATGTGTATGGATATGCATACTAGGATATGCAGAGCTGTGCAATGGCACAGATTAAGTTCTGTGTGGTAAGAGACACAGTTGAAAGGCACCCCCTAGAGGTTACAATCTAAAGGTGACCATACATGGTAAGATCGGCTCATTTAGCAACGTCACCAAACGACGTTTCATCCATTTGTCCCTAGGATGGGCATAGGCCCCGTTTGGCTGATGCAGCCCCTGATCCAATGGAAAATCAAACCTGCCGATTGAAATCTGGCCGGATGTCATTTGGGTAGGCCTGTCAGGGGTGCCCATTCACGGGCAGATAAGTTGCCAAATTGTTCTGAAGGAGCTGAATAGGCAGCTAAAATCTTCCCTTGTATGGCCACCTTGAGTTGATTGAATATCATATTTATCTTTTAAATTAATTATTTTCATATTTTTTAAACATAAGCTGGCCTTGGAGCAACAAAAATATAAATGCACATACATTATTCTTTATACAGCAATTTACATTGTGGATTGCTTGCTATAGATAACTGAGCTGATCAATTTTCAAGTTTTGCTAGCAGAATATTATTAAACAGAAAATATATAGTTAGCAGATTTTAATGTACTGTATGCAGACACTATTGGGTAAAAATAATTAACGCATCAGAAACATTACCTCAGGCAGGAAACTTACAGATAATATTCAATTTGTGATCAAAGCTCAGTTTCTTTTAAGTTTTAGGTGAAAAGAGTGCTTTTTATTTCTTTTATGTATGTCAACAACTTTTTTATTAATATTCTATTAATATGGAGAAAGATTATTTACTAAAAAGAAATTTGGAAACACTGTAATGTTCCTTTCTTTTACACAGAATTTTTTAACTGGATCTTTTTTAACATTAGCAAAGACGTTTAACATTAGCCTGCAGAAACTGCTATTTATTAAAGAGTGAACACTGGTCACACTGGTAACATACTGCAACACAAAGCTGTAAATGCTGCCTTGCACACAGATGCAGCAGATGTATAAATGAGCATTTGTGTTGATGCAATGACATTGAAATTTGAATGCACACAATTAACATTTAAGTGCTAAACTCTTTGGGGCCAATTAAATTCTATGCATCCTAACATATATAAATCAAAAATTTACAGTACATTAAGTTAGACATGGGAATTCGCATTGCAACATTCTAAGAAAGTCAGCTCTTTGTTAAATAGGAGCAAGTATGCATTGTGCATAATGATGCAAGGCTGGAAGCTTGCTACTTAATTTTAGTATAATTATCAGCAGGTGCTTATAAGTTGGCTTTGGGAGAGTGCAAAATATGAGGCTAATGCCACACGTAGCATATGGCACATATTTTCGCTAAGCTGAGAAAACACTTGCCAAGAATACGCACCATGAGCTTGAAACTCCCCCTACTTGTGCCTGCATCCGAATCAATTGAGTACACCCAGGTGCAGGCACATGTAGCCTATATTCGCATAAAAACATGAAACTTTGCATTTTCTTGTGTTTTTATGCGGATACCAGCTCAACGTGCCTCCAACTGAGCGTATTCAATTCATTCGGGTGCAGGAACAGGTGGGGGGAGTTTCAAGTGTATGGTGCATATTATCAGCAAGTGTTTTTCGGCTTGCTGAAAAACATCAGCCATACGCTGCATATGGCATTACCCTAATCTGTATTTATCAACAGACCAACCCAAATAATAAAAATAAAATATTATTTGTTTAACTTATATGTAAAATCCATAACAGATTTAGGAATGAAAACGTAGTTCAATTACATACTTCCTAGGTTCAACCCTTTAAATTCATCAAGATCCACTTAACACTGACCCCTAGGCAGTTACCTTACTGAAGAAGGCAACCCCATTTATATATGTAAAGGTCTATGTAAAGATAAGGAAATATCTATAACCATTGTTCACAATGAAATAATGTTTTACTGTGTGCTTAATAACAAATCAATTCAATCTAAGCATAGCTACATATCTATTTGCATTTAGTGGAAAATGAAGGAAGGTAAAGTGTTTGTTGTTTGACTGAATTAGTGCATTTACAAATCACTGTTGCCTCCCACAGTACATTTCTGTGCTTCTAACAGGAGCAGTAATAGTAACAGTAAACAGTATATCTGCTGCAGATCATCCTGATAGGCTGTGACTTAATCTCTTGCTCTGGATATGGACAGATGGGTAACATATTGTACTTTTGCTAATAAATGTTTTTTTATTCTTTTGCACGTGGAACGGAAAGACCATGCAATTTTTGCTATTAAATGCAGATACTAGCATGAGACATGTGGAAAAACATTTTACACGTCTACATTTTTTCACACTCTAATATCTATCATAGTAACTAGTTGCAAGTCTAAATAATCTAATCTTGTTTTTGGGCTCAATCCATCATAGTGACACACAGGCAAGAAAATGACTGCAATAGTGTTCATATTGAAATAAAAGCACATGCAACAGTTGTTCCCTTTGGATAACAACATCTTTTCTGGGTGCTGTTCCTTATGTTATAGACAAGATGCCTACTTCTAGTTATAAAAATGTTCAAAACTTACAAGATATTATCCAGAAAGACAGGAAAGAGCTGAGCTGCATTCATGCAATGCATAGAAAATGGTGCCATCTGAAACTGATCTGGTGTAAGTCATTGGATGCATACACAAGTATGTACAGAAACTGTAGCTATTTTCTTTGCCTCAGTGCACACATACATTTTAGGTGTATGGATATATAAAATAATAAACAATCCTTGCTAACTACAGGATTACAAGGAATACTGAGTAATCTAAGTGTTTTCCCTTTTGATGGAAGGGAAGGTTGATGAAAAATACATGTAAGTTTCCAAGAAATTGGTTTCGTGGTTGTATGCAGTTGTTCGATATACCATTATAAATTATAAAATGACAGGTTATCCATAATTAAGAAATTATTAATTAACAAGATTGAGTTGAGTGAGGAGTTTCTAGATAGCAGCAAGGTAAAGGGGAGGTAAAGTAAATTAGGGGAAATGAGATCATAGATAGTCTTTTGTCAAATGAATAGATCAGCATATTTAGTCTTATCTGGAGTAGAAATGGGTACTGTTTTGTGATCAGAAGATCATGAGCACAAACATGCTCCCCATACTGGCTGTAGAAGAATAAAAGCATGTTGACTGGCATTATTTACCCTGCAGTTTGACATCTAAGAAAAATATTTGGTTAAATAAAATGTGCTTAAAGGGTGTGTAAAAAAACTACTGGCTCCAAATCATTATTAAGAACGTAATAAAAGACATAGATGGAATATTATGTTACTGTGGGCTGGATTAATGTCATTACACCGTATATCCATAATGCCACAAGTCATTGTGCCTGAGGCTGGTGGTTGTGTGGAGAAATCTAATAAAAATACAGATACTTTAATTTTTACTTTCAGCTGTTTTTGGGGTATTTGCAGATTTAGACAAGGGTGTTGGCACCATTTTCGCAGTTGTGCAGATTGCAGGTCTGTGTCTTAATATCTTTTTGGGTTGCTTAACTAAAGGATCTCTTCTCTGCGGTACTAATCACATTTCTAAGGGACATATATACTTGGCAACAAATGAAAGGAGGAGGGTGGGGGGTCTGCATGTAGTTAGTTTAAACAAAGTACCTTTTCAAGGCCTATGCTATTCCCGGTTTGGCTGCAAGGCACTTACAAGGCTTTCAGCAAAACCTTGTTTGTCAAAGATAACACCAATGGAAAATCTATATGTATTAGTATATAGTGATGAGTGAATGTTTTCGCCAGGCATGGATTTGCTGCAAAATTCCGCATTTTGCAATTGCCCATTTTTTTACGAAATTGGTGCAAAAATTTTCCACAAAAATTTTCATATTTTTCAGCTTTACAAGGCATATATTCCTTATTGCACCCTTAGGTTTTTATAGCAATAGATATTACCTTCTACTGGACCAGTTTTTATTATGGATCATTTGTGGCAGGGGGGAGTTGTGATTTACCATCTAATTATATTTTGAATGGAATTAAAAAATTTTTGTCATGTAAGTTTAATGATTGATCATGCATATACATTGGGACAGCCCTGCTTGCAAAATGATGTTTACTGAGAACAGGGATCAGCACAATATTTATAACTTTATTTTATTGCTGTGTAGGCATCTGTTTATTTTCTGACTTCCTATTAACGTTTATTGTTGTTCTGTGAGAACTGGGGAGGGGTTGAGTGCTCCTGGGAAGCATGTACTTATGTTTAGTTACTCCCTGTACAGTACTAACATATCAGTGAATCCAGGTCTCCTGCAGAAGTAAGCACAATATATGCTGCACCTTGAAAGGAATTTGATTAAAACAGGTCTAAAATATCCTCAGTATTTAAAGTGATTCTTTCATGATTTTAATTCCATTGTTCTGCTGATTGGCTGCTGGGGCAGAAAGGGAGGGGGGTCATATCACTCCAACTTGCATCACAGCAGTAAAGTGTGACTGAAGTTTATAAGAGCACAGGTCACATGGCTATAACACCCTGGGAAATGAAAAATATGGCTAGTCCCATGTGAAATTTCAAAATTAAATTTAAAAATGGATTTCAATGCAGGATTCTGCTCTGCTAAATGATGTGTTTTGAAAAAAACATGTTTTCCCATGAGAGTATTCCTTTAATGGTTCTACTACAAATAATTACACATTAAATAAAAAACAAAAGTAACATACTTTTTCATCTAAAACTAAAATACAAATTAGGTGTATATCAGATCTGTAATAAGTAATATGTGTAGTTTTAGTGAATGGTTTATACCAGTGCTGTCTAACAGCCCCCCTTGTGTGGCCCCAGCAGTCTGGCTGCTGTGACTGCTAACCTTTATGTAAGCTTTAAATGATATCGGTACTGAGATTAACTGGCCCCTGAACTGTTCACACCTCAGATTCAGGCTGTAGGCCACGGTATTATTAACACCTTTAAGGCCTTGTATTGTTCACATCTATAAGGCAGACTGTAAGCACCCGCATTGTTCACCTGTTACCAACTCGGCAGCACTGGCATTGTGTCACTGTATGTATTGCATTACAAACTGTTCATATTGGAATGGTCATGATCAGTTACTTGAATAGTCATGATAGGTTTCCCTGTCTCCTTCCCTACTCTGCTGCCCTGCCCTACCCTTCCCTGTCTGTGTGTGCAGTACTTAGACTGCCCTATGCTGCCTGTCTGTGCCATGCCCTGCTTACCCTATGCTGCCTGTGTGCCATACTCAGCCTGTCCTATGCTGCCTGTGTATGCCATACTCTTACCTGCCCTATGCTGCCTGTATGTGCCATACCCTGCCTGTCCTATGTTGCCTGGGTGTGCCATACTCAGCCTGCCTATGCTGGTTGTGGGAGATGAACTTGTCAGGGGGTTGTCCTGGGAGTTTGTTAGCATTTGGAAATAGTTGAATAAAATTAGACAACTTATCTACAAAAGTCCACAGATCCTTCTCAATTATGGATGCCCTCAACATACTACCATTTAGTGTATAACTTGCATTTATATTATTTATACCAAAGTGCATAACTTTGCACTTGTCAACATTGAACCTCATTTTCCATTTTGCAGCCCAGTTTTCCAATTTTGCCATATCGCTCTGTAAACTGGCAGCATCCTGCATGGATCCAAATACAAATATTATGTTGTAGGCCAATATTACTCAATTGTATCATTAACCTTCTGTGAGGCACTCTATCAAACGGTTTAGCAACTGCCATTCCAGCATTGAGCTTTTATTGAGAATTAAGAATTTTATTCTGCTTATTCTTTTTATATCTTGATATATGTGTATGTATAAGTGTTTATCTATTCCAAGACTGCACTGTGTCAGTTGGCTTGCCTTACCATCATTTTTGCAACATTAGATGATATTTCTCGCATGGAAAAACTTCCCTTATTTTTGATGCTACCCTGCTATAATTTGATCCGCAGTTTGTACCACCCTGCCATTTCCCAGCATCTGTTGGCAGCTTCTGTGTAAATAAACTTGTTCCATTTTTAACTGTTTAGTGCAAAAAACTTCCAAAATCTTCATGCTCAGATTTTTTTTTTTTTTTACAGTTTTTAAAGCTTGTCACAGAACAGATGTTCTTTAATTAATGTCATTATTTAATTGTAGGTTATTAAAAAGGACACAGGGTTCTGGAGAGACTTTGGATTCGGAATGACTTGTCAATACCGTTCAGACTTTATAAACATAGGTGAGTTTAATTTAGCTTTTTCTATGTTTGTACATTGCTGCCACCTACAGGCACTAATATTTACATGTTAGAATTTATTTACAACAATCCAGTTTGCATTACATAGTTACATAGTTACATAGGGTTGAAAAAAGACCAGAGTCCATCAAGTTCAACCCATCCAAGTAAACCCAGCACACCTAACCCCCACCTACCAATCTATACACTCACATACATAAACTATAAATACAACCACTAGTACTAACTGTAGATATTAGTATCACAATAGCCTTGGATATTCTGATTGTTCAAGAACTCATCCAGGCCCCTCTTAAAGGCATTAACAGAGTCTGCCATTACCACATCACTAGGAAGGGCATTCCATAACCTCACTGCCCTCACCGTGAAAACCCACCTACGCTGCTTCAAATGGAAGCTCCGTTCCTCTAGTCTAAAGGGGTGACCTCTGGTGCGTTGCATTCTTACTTGCAAAGAACCAGTAACCTTTAAAAAACACAATAGCAGCACGTATGTACATAACTATCAGTAAGTAACATAAGTGGCCAATAATATGTACATAATGCACCTCTGGGCAGCTGACTTGAAAAAAAAAAGAACATGAATTTAGGGATCTAAACTATTTCTTTAATTTAAAAAACAAAAAAATAAACTTTTTAGCACATGGTATACTTTTAATGGCACAGGAAATAACTGTGCTAAATGAAGATGGAAGTCAAAGGAAAATTATACCTCTGAACAATGTAGGTCTCAGATGTGGGCCAGGGAAGGTGCGCAATGGTAAGTGGCAGCTGGGGAAAAAGAGCACAGGCAGGCAGGAGAGGTACCTGTCTGCGCCCCTCGTGGTTGTGCCCTATGTAAGGTGCCCCTTCTGCCTACTCCTAGTTTCAGCCCTGGTCTCTATAGAAATATATTGCATAAACCAGCTCATATGTTTTATCTAAATCAACCATTTTCATAAAATTATTATTTTTTTAATAGTATGTGCCAGGGTAATCCTGTATATTCCAGTTTCAAAAGATTCTTTAATAGACCACTTAATGTGTCATACACTCTGTTGGTTAAGTCTTTATTCAGGGGGCATTGTTCTCCTTTAAGTGAGTGATGTACTATGGCTGAGCCAGAGGGATGTGTAGAGAATATTAGACATGCCAGTCCCTTGGATTTCTATACATTATATACACTGAATGTAAATTAAGAAAAAAATGTTTTGATGAGAATCCAAATTTATGACCAAGAGTGAATGCTAAATCTAAAATACATTGTACTGAATGTCAGCAAGAGGTGGCTTTTATAGAAGGTGCTTTTTCCAAATGTAATGTGCATTAGAGCAGAAATGTGATTCATTTATTTATTTGTTTCAGGTGGATTTGATATAGATATCAAAGGGTGGGGAGGAGAGGATGTTCATCTTTATCGCAAGTACCTTCACAGCAACCTAATTGTCATCAGGACTCCAGTGAAAGGTCTTGTTCATCTGTGGCATGAAAAGCGTTGTATGGACGAACTGGCTCCAGAACAGTATAAGATGTGCATGCAGTCAAAAGCTATGAATGAAGCTTCTCATGGACAGCTAGGAATGCTGGTCTTTAGACATGAGATAGAGGCTCATTTACGTAAACAGCGAAATGCCATAAAGAAATCGTGATGCCTGAAGAGGCCCACCGGTTGTGTCTAGGCTAAAAGCAACCTCATCAAGCCATTTGGGCACACAAGAAACAACGTTGTCAACCAAGTGTGTTGTAAAGGAGAATGGCTAAACTAGGCAGTGTAACCAACCTGCTGGCTTCTTTAAGAGAAGGCAACATACTATCAATTTAAGAAATCATGACCCATCTGGCTTATAGAAATGAGGATTAAAAAAATATGATAATTGATGTGCACGAAGATTAAATATGGAGTATTCTTTAACTTAGCATTGTGACAGCATAAATAAAATGCTGTAATTAAGTTTTTGACATGGACCTGCACTCAGAAGGACTTTAGGTGGAATGTTAAGGCAGTGGCAGTGGTCATTAAATTAGAGCAAAAGTCATTGTTCTGACAATAGCAGGAAAGTGGTGGTGTTCTCTAAAATAAAACAACAATGTACAAAGTTACAGATGTGCAAAGATTGAGATATATATATATCTAAAACCAAAAAGTGAGAACTGTAGACATTTTTCTGGAGAATGCACAGGTACTCAGGAATATTTTTCAGCAAAGATGGGACACTCCAGGTTTTTAAGGTGCACTTAAGATTTGCATGTTTAATTTTGCATTTTATAGAGCATATCCCATGATAAAAAAAAGAAAACTCTCCTTATAGGAAGAATATGTAAGAAAACTGATTTTTTAACCTAAGTGTCAAGGTGTATTTGCCAATTGTAATTCATTTTGAACATTCTACTACAAGATAGAGACTGAAAGCAAAGACCTGACCCAAATTGCACTTGTGCAATTTACCACCTAGGTTTGTAAATCAGGCCATAGTTGTCCTCCAGAAATAGTTATTTTGTGATTCATGATGTGTGTAAGTAAACTGATTCTATTTACAGCAATTCCCTATTCCAATCTATTTGGCTGTACTTATTTGTATAGCATATACTAGTCACCTATTTAAAAGCAAACATCTTATTGGTTGCTATGGATTACTGCACCTAGGCAAATTTGTTTTTATTAAATATGGGGAGTGTTCGTTTTATATACAGTCGAGCACAGTGAATTGCTGATGCTACCATCAAGAGAGGAGGACAGCCAAGTGGCTAGAGAATATAAAAGAGATTCACAATTACAACATGACTATAAAGCCTATAATCATATGTTTGATAGGTACATATGGATCAATGCATATTATAAGCCTTTTACAAGATGTCATGTGTAAAGTATTGAACTTGTTATTCACATTTATAGAAGAGAAGCAGACACGCAAACAATACTGTGAGAGTAATGAAGGTAATGTAGTAAATGGTCTTAAGTTTGCTACTAGCAACCCAATCAGCACCTAATCAGCTGGTAGCCCATTGATTGGTTTCTATGGGGTTCTATATGTGGGCAGACTTATGATGACTTTTTATTATTAAATTACCCCAAAGGTGTGTTATGGAAGCAATAGGTAGAGTCTGTGTTTCCATTGGCTAGAAGTGAATATTTTGTAACATCCACACTGTCCATTTTTTTGCATTTCCAAATTTTGCAGGACTTTCTACTTTTCAGTTCTGTGTTTTACAGGAAATTGACTTCTTTTTACATTGGTTACGTTGAAATTGATCTGAGTTGTGATCTCAGAAGAGCAATCGGTGTCCTCAGAGTCTCGCAAATAACATTAGTAAATTAATGTTAATAAATTTTGGTCTTTATGTTGTATAGCACATGTCCCTAAACAAAATTACTTCTGCAATATGCAGTAGTAAATCTAGAATTTGTATCTAGAGTGATCCAAAATATGACCAGACATTTCATTTAGTATTTAATTTAGTCATTTCTTTCTGCCATATAAGCATTTTTCTATAACAACAAATGTGCTTTCCATTCAGCACTCACCTTTCTATTTAGCACAGGTTAGGTTTCCGAATCAGTGTTTCTCAACCAAAGAGGCAGACACCTGTGGCAATAGCTGACAATTTGGTTGCTGGTCGCAAGGCTTTATTACTGTGATGTGAGTGATGATCTCTGATAAAAGTTTACAGCTAACTGTTTGAATGGTAGCCAGGCTGGCCCTGGAAAGTCAGGGTTCACTGTCGTTAAACAATCATCTCCAGGTGTCTGATTTAGGGAACATGGGGGCGCTTATATGGATAATGTATAAATATCTATGTACAGGAAAACATCTGACACTGGGCAATAGAAATTATAAAAAAATATATATTTTTTTTGTTTAAATGTAGTTGCTGTAGAGAACAAGAAGCAGACAGCTTTGCTTTTATTTGTAAATGTATTTTGTTCTTGCCATACAAGGGTTGGTTTATCTCTAGCGTATTTGATTGTACCATTTCAAGACAAGTGCCTGGCTGTAAGAACATGCGCCTGTGTTTTCTATAATTTGGGGATCTGTAGTGAGTAGCATTACTGCCTATAAAGCAAGCACCTATATAAAGAATTGTGCCTTTCTTCCCCAGTTTTTTTTAAATTGCAAATTAGCTGCATTTAGTAAAAAGTCGGCAGAAAATGCTCTGAATTACCAAAAATGTAAGTGATTTTATGCTACAGTGCTCATTGTTTTCTCATAATTTTTTTTAATAATGTAATATGGCATCCCCCCTGTTGTCTTTAATACAAAGAATAGCTCATTATAGTGCCATTTATACAGTACATGAAATAAGGGACACTAATATTGTTTTTTGTTTCTTGGATAAGTATTAGTAGTAGTGTTTGTTATGCAAAAGATTAAGGTGGCTTGTATGACCCTACAGAAAAATAATGGCAAGCCCTTGCGATAGACACATATGTATGTCATGAAGAAGGGACACAAATACATTTATTTTCTTACAAGAGCTGAACATTAATAATCCTGTAGACAGGTATCAACCAGAACCCCATAGCACTTATTCTGCAGCACATTCCTCCTACTTTTTGTAATTTGCAAGGTATTGATGTATTAGCAACACTGCAGCATTTCTGTGACCTTTTTTTATCATTTATGATTCAGTATGGATTTTTGCCATTTCTTAGTCATTTTAAATAAGGATTTACTTTCCCGTTTATTTGTATGTTAGTAGCACCTAGGGCAAGTATCAAGCCAGTGCTCTGCATATGGTACTTGAAACAAAGTTCCAAATTATCATTTGTAGATATTGCACCTTCTAATTTATGTTTTTTTAGAAATTCTTTATGTATTGATTTGGGGTAATCATTAGGCGATTATGTTAACATTCCTGCATAAAAAGTAGCAGCCGTTATCACCCCTTATGTTGGGGTTTTTTTTTTTTTTTTTTTTACATTTCTTCTTACACTTGCATGGGTTACACTATTAGGCTTATTTATCAATTTTCGAATTCAAATTTGTTTTCTAAATCGAATAAACTTAAATAAAGAATGCTTGCTTATTTATTAATAAGAAAAACTTGTTGGAATAAAAAATTCAAGTACCTTGAATTGATGGAGTTTAGAAACTCAAAAAACTCAGTTTGAAACATTAAAAAATTAAACTTGAACGTTGATAATTCTCACCCCATGTCTGAGATACTGTAAAATAAAGGTGTAAATGATAGCAATCAAGTGGCATAATAGTTAATGCACCTTTTATAAATGCTAGGTCTTTGATCAGGGATCAATTGCCATGTTTTTTCCCCACAATGTTTTTTCCAGAATTCCAACATCACCAGGGGGAGAAGTTGCAGCTGATAAGGTTAGCGCAGCTGTGCTTGCACAGGTGTAAATCGTGTTGCAATTGTTCTGAAAATGTTCTAAATCTGAATGGCGTCACTTTGGCATTTGACATGCAAGTGACAGGTGTGCCTTATTCTGTGACTGACACAGGGAACTGTAGGAACCCTGAAGCTAACACCTGGTTTGGAGGTGGTGGTAGTGCCAATGTTCCTGTGTCAGGAACGGGAGGCAGGAAAGATCCCTTCATATCATTGTTTAATACCTAGAATCACATGGACAGATAAGCTGCAGGCTTGGTCTGACAGGGCAGTGTGGACATATTCCCATGTATGAAAAGCTTTACACAAAAGTTGATGTATGCATGGGCAAATTTGCTTGCCAAAGGCAATCCAAACTGGTGCAAACTAAACTGGACCTTGTGTTAAAGATGTTCCAAACAATAGTATGACACCTTACTGTCCAGTAAATGAATTTTTTGGAAATGTAAACAACGGTGCTTTTCTAGTTGCCATCAACTGGGTGGCAGCAGCAGCTGATCTCTCTGGATAAGTCTAAACATACAGTATATGTACAGTATCTGAATCAAAGCTCGAGTCTATTTTTATAGATTAAAATGATTGCTTAAAGTGATGGTGCTTTATGTTTACATTCTTTTAAAGCAGAACATAAAGTTATTTAGTTTCTTAGTTTTGGGGTGTTTGCGGGGGAGGGGGTATTTCATAGGATTCCATTTTAATATATTGTTTCATACATAAAACAGCTTTATATATTCAGTGATATTCTGAAATCTTTCCTTTAATTATGTATTATTTATTTGCAAATAAAACATTTCACTATCACCTTTGCATTTGCTTATTCCATAAATGTTTCCATTTTTACTTAGCATTTTGTAGATAAAATACGAATAGGATCATTGGCATTTTATACTGTTGAAGTACTGATGGTTTTAAAATGCTGGTTAATAAATCCAATAAACAAATCTTTCATATTTTTTCCAATAAAATCTATTAAATTTGTGCAATTTGTGCCATTGTTATAAATAAACTAAAATGAGCTCCTGAACAAGATTAGATTTTGTAAAGAAAAAACTAGAAGACTTATGTGTAGGCTTGCATTCCTACTTGCTGTACAACACATCAGTATGCGTTTACAAAATCTAATCATTTCTTTCTAGCATCTATAGTTATACATCATGGTGAATGGAAGACACTCCCATAACTAATCTTTCCATAGGCTCCTATACAAGTGTGTTCCTGTGCAGGGCTGTATTTAGGCTCAGTGATGCCCTAGGCACTGGACCACAGCCTGTTCCCTTCTGCTGCAGTTGGCACATGAGCCAGCCACTGGGAAAGAAGGTACTTATATATGTCCATTTGCATGTCCGCACCAGGCACACCAGGGTTGATGTTGGAAAAATTCTAGTCTTAATTTGAAGAGTGGTTTCCCCTACATAAAGGGAACCACATGAGCAACACAAACCAATCCACAAATTTGGAGAGACATGTGACATCCCAATGTCATTTCTGTATTTAGTGCCACGGGTGAATGATTACACATCATTTTGTGCAGGACAAACCGGTACATCCCTTAAGTTTAAGGTCCTAAAAATTTAACTTCACCCCTAAATGGTGTCTTCACATCATGGGACACCAACTGATATCCTGTTAAAGGGTATGCACTATAGTTAGTATATCAATGGAGGTTCTTGAAATTCTTCTATATATTGGAATTGGCAGAGCAGGGTTCATTCTTGTGACTCCGCAGTATACCAGCAATTGACCGAATGTCGGTGCCATACTGTGTGACAAAGGGTATTCGTGATCTGTGCACTCTAAAGCACTTTAATAGGGTAACCCTTGGCAAATAACCTTTTAACTCTTAAAAATAGTCTAACTAGGTTCAACTTCCTCACATGTTTTGGGTAATTTGTTACGATCTGTTGGCTTAGTAAGAAGTTCTTTAACAAAAGAGCTTCCATCATAAATCTTAGTTCATCATCATCATCATGTGCAAGTGTATGGATGTTAGTCAGTTCTTCATGGAATAATTATGGTATTCGCATCTTCCAACCAGAGGATAAACATAGCACCACCAAGCCACACAGTAGTTGATCAACAAAAAGATGATAAATATGCTCCTTCTCTAACCACATAATAAAGGAGTTTGCAATGGCCTCCATCTGGACTCCATCTAGTGATGGGGGTGAATGTGCTGGGGCTTTAAGCCTTAAAGGAACAGTAACACCAAAAAATGTATATATTTTAAAGAAATTAAACTATAACATACTGCTGCCCTGCACTGGTAAAAGTTTTGTGTTTGCTTCAGAAACATTACTAGAGTTTATATAAACCCTGCTGTGTAGCCATGGGGGCAGCCATTCAAAAGAAGAAAAGGCACAGGTTATACAGCAGCTAACGGATAAACCCTGTAGAATACAATGGTGCCTTTTCTCATTTTTTCCAGCTTGAATGGCTGCCCCCATGGCTACACAGCAGCTTATTTATATAAACTATAGTAGTGTTCCTGAAGCAAACACACCAGTTTTACAAGTGCAGGGCAACAGTACGTTATATTTCCATTACTTTAAAACACTTTCATTTTTTGGTGTTACTGTTCCTTTAAAGGGGTAGTTCACCATTAAATATTGATATTCTAGAATTATTTGCAATTGATCATTTTTTTTTTTAGTTATTTACCTGTTTCTTCAATGTTTCAGCAGCAATCTGGTTGTTAGGGTCTTATTTACCTTAGCAACCAGGCAGTGGTTTGAACGTGCAATGGGAATATGAACAGAAGAGGGCCAGAATAAAAAATTAAGAAATAAAAAAATAATAAAATTGTAGCCTCACGGAGCAAAGTTTTTGGCTGCCGTGGACATTGAAAGAATAAGACGAGGAAGGCAAATAGTTCAAAAACTATAAAAAAATTTTTTTAATGAAAACCAATTACAAATTTGCTAGGGATAGACTGTTCTATAACATACTAAAAGGAAGGAAGTACCTTCTTTTTATTTTTGTAATAAATCTACTGTACCAGTTAAAGAACCAGCATTAGACACATGTATTTGTGTTAAGAGTCACATTTCAGATTGTGAACCCTTCCTCCAATACTTCTGTGAGGGCTAAGCTGAGGTTAGGAGAGAATATTTTTTTCAGAACAATTTTAGTGTTTGCACTTATACAAGTCCAGGTTTTATAGCAAGACTGCCTATGGGATTGTGGTATTGTTTGGGTCTATTTTTCCCAAAAGCCTAAGGGGTTCTGTAGTTGAGGACTTGGGGCTGCAGTCCTTGTGTTTACAGACACTGGAAATTACTTGGTATATTTATGCAAGTGAAACAATTTGCTGTTTTAGGTAAATATTTAGCTGAGGTTGATAAAAATTTACAAATTCATGATCAGATATACGTAACATACCTTCTGGTCCGGTCTAAGAGCCTGTTTCATCCTGCAGTTGCTCCCAATTCACCTGCTTACCATGGATGCTGGCAATATGTTGTAGGAGTAACTTCTTTGGTTATAACAATGAAACTGTTTTTTAAGCTCCCCTCTTCAACAACTACAGCTCACCTGTAAGAGCAGACAGTGGGGTGCATTTATTAACAGTGGGCAAATTTGCACCTGGGCAGTAACTTATAGCAGCCAATTTTAGATTTTTCCAGCGAGCTGCAGGTAGAACAAACAAACTTTGGTTTTGATTGGTTGCTATGGGTTACTGCCCAGCTGCACATTTGCCTAGGGTTTATAAATGACCCCCAGTGACAACTATTTCCTTAGTTGTATTAAAATGCTTATGTAAGGTCAGCAATTTTTAATAACCAGAAACAAATGTTTCCAAGCAGGGTCAATACCAGAGACTGTCCACAGAACCTAGAATTCCACATTGCATTGTAAAGTATTAAAAAAGGGCCTCATCAACTGAAAGCCCCTGGTATAGCATCTCAGCTCAGTTTAACAGTTTGGTGCTGCCATCTACTGTAAAAAAAATGTATGAGTAAAAGACAAAAAATAGTGTGTTCCTCAAATAAATATGGCTGAAAGTATATACAGTAGCAATGACAGGAACAATATGGGTGTAAGAAAGAGAGATCATTTTCTCTAAGGCTCGAGTACGGCTTTCCTGACAAAAAAGTGTATATCAGCCCTGTCAGAGGTTATGCAATGAGCATATCGAAAGTATTGTGTTGTATTGTATTATAACTCTGTGGGTAGGTCCATTAAAGCTTGTTTGTGTCTGCCTATTAAGACACTTATTAAGTATTAAGAAACTTCAAAGAACTATGGGCTTATGTAATAAAAGACACTAAGTTCGGTCAGATCAAAACACTTATAGCAACCAATCAGTTTATTGTGAAAGTAATTTAGGTTGGCGATATCCATTATGCACATTTTTGGTATTAATGCACAATGGAAACACAGCATTTTCAATGCTTTCAAATGAACACAATACCAGGATGGAAAATTCATATTTTTATTCATTACATACTTTATTCAAAATATTTACTAACAGACCTGTAGGTAGTACACTGATGTCATTCTATGGTTTATATCTTTAGAAACCGTGTTAATGGAAATAATGTACAATGCAAATCAGTATTGTGTTGAATGTATTACAATCTTTATAAGCTTTACAAAAAGGCAATGGTGCTTAGATCATCATCATCCAGTAATAGAAAACTGCTTTTTTGTTGCCATAGCAGTTTGTCTCTTGTATATACCTTTTTTTTATTATATCACCCTAACAGACTTAATCATACTGTTTAAAAGAATTGACTTTACATAAAGATGGACATTTGGGACAAGCTTCTCCAGTGTTTACAACATCTTGGATTTCTACATTCATGTCAATAGCTTGCCATAAAACTGACAGCCTGTTAATCTCTGGAGGATTCAAGTCAGTGATATAGGCCAACGCAGGCATACTGCCTTTTGACCTAAGCATTTGCTGATGTGGCAGCCATCTGTGTACTTATAGATTACTACCAGAAACTGTTACATGAAATCTAAACTGCTGATTGGCAAATAGAAACTATAAGAAATATTATGGTGTTTGAGTATATATAAGATATGAAGAATAGCATTGTAAATGCTTTAACTGTATTGTTCCTCTCTGCTTTGTGCAATAAGATAAGTCCATTACTGGCCACAAGCCAGCCATGAGTATAAGCTCCAATAATGCCTACTCTTTCATAAATCGTTGATTTAAATGGCATTTAAAGACTTAACTTTGTTGTCAATTCACATTTCAAAAGGCAATTCACAAGGTGTGAAGCACAGAACTAAAACTATGTAACTATGTCCATGACAATATGCATGTCTTTGCCGTGTCTCTTGATGCATTAGGAACCCTTTATATGTCCAGATTTGCTCAGTTACAGAATTTGAAAACTAGACCTACTATAACTATGCAGTCCTGCTGCTATATTGCTTGTTGCTCATGAAGCCACAATTATCAGCAAAGTGGTTTAGTCCTGTTGGGCACATGCAGGCAGTGGTTTCATTCCAGAAGATCACTATAATCACATACACCTTTTTTTTGGCCACATGGAAAACGAAGCAACTCTCTTCCCAATGAAGGAATAGGCTCAGTCTGTCAAAATAAATTTGATTAAAAGATATTTTCATTTAAGAAACATTCAGGTTTTAACATTAAGGGGCAGATTTATCAAATGTGAGTTTAGAGCTTAATACATAAAACTCACCCACATTCTATTTATTCTATTAATTTGATAAATGTGCCTCTAAAAATCCCATAAAAAGTAATAGAATGTGGGTGAATTTTTATGCATTTTGATAAATCTGCACCCAAGGCTTTTATCAATGTTCAATTTGATTGGAATTTTCTTGTGCCAAAACTCGTGAATTCAAATTATGGTTTCCAAAACTCGAATGTTCAATATTTATGAAGCATACATTTAAAAAAAAAAAAAATTTTGAATGTTAAACTGTCCCTGCATCCAGAGTACAGGGGGACAGGGCGCTCATAGATTCAAAATTTCCTGTGCACCCAGTCCCTAGTGCTCTGGATGTGAGGAACCTTCAGGTGCGGCTGGGCTGCATGCCGCCCCTTAACTGATGTCGCCCTTTGTGGGCTTTCCACAAATCCGGGCCTGGCTACAATGCTCACACTACAAATGTAAATGTCTGATGGTTGCTATGGGAAATTGCATTGTTATGGCTGGTGATTAGAAGGTAATATCACACTTCTGGGGTAATGTATGTAGGAAGTAATGTAGATTCATTTTTCATTAAACTGTGTAAAGACAATGTGTATTTGTCTTGGAAAAAAGTTTTAGGAATTCACCGAAATGTTGACTACTAAATAAAAGCAATTTTGAACTAAGAACTATGTAAGTATTTTTGTGTTGTATTATTTTTAATGAAGAAAAGATATACCCTGACGGATTTCTACATCAGAACTGTTTCAATGTCCAGGTTGCCTATTTTGAGAGGCTATTGTTTGCTTACAATTCATTAATTCAGTTACGTCCAGTTGAAGTTGTCGGAAGGGCTTGTATCCCCTTTAAATAAAATTGTACTATAGCACGGCAATGCTTACCTTGTGATATTCAACAAGATCGGCCAAAGTTGTGTGCTGCAGTTGATCCACTCCCAAAAAGCTATATGAAGTAGCAGACGCATCTATAAGAAAGTGTGCACATCCTTCTTCGGAACAGTATGAAAGGACATAGCCTTGAATTTTTTCACTGACACGCAAAAGGAAGCTTCCATGACCATGACTTCCCAGCAGTTGTTCTGATTCTTGCCGAGATATGATGCCTATACACAGCAAATAAAAAATGACCATAAAAATGGGTAAAGGCCAGTAACAAAAATTACATCACATAGAATTCTACTTAAAATTTGTAGAGTTTTAGCTCCACTCTCTCTGGCAGGAAATGTAGCAGAACCTGTAAAAGACAGTAAGGGGCATTTTATCTTGAGAAAAATATTTTCTGTCATGACCTTCTCAGAGACAGTCATTATAAGAAAATATTTTGTCAACCTTTCAAATAGATAGAAAACCTGAAAGAAATCTGCAACAGGTTATATGGATTTGCACTACCACAAAGCAGGCAAACAAAATGGCACGTTTACTTGACTTTAGTTACTGTTCCTACAACATATATTTATAAGGTATACAAAAGGCAAATTGTAGTTTTATGGGAATGTGCTAGTGGATGTTCTTAAGTTATTGTTTAACTACACCTTTTAACATCACCTGCTTGTGATGGCATTTATGTCTCAAATTGCTGAGCATTTGTGCCAAATAATTTAATTGCTGCTGCTCACCAAAGAAAAAGCAAGTGATAGGCTTCTTTCATGTTTTCTCATAAATAACCAAGAAATAAAGTCTTAGGTGTTTGTAAGTGACTCAGGTGAGTGAGAAAGAAAGTGTCAGACAATGTTTGGGTGAATTGGAAGAATGGTCGGATCACTTCCACTCCTCTCTGCTCAGAACACAAGCTGCCTGTCAGTACTGTGAGTACTAAGATTCCCATTCATGATAGTTTCCCTTTAATCATTTACCTCAAATAAATCTTTAACCAGTAGACCATTTATTTAAGACAAAAGTGTTGCCTAATATCTTCTCTCTCTTACAGTGATTTGTGTGCACAAATATTTACATTTTAAAATACTGCTAATCAAAATACATGAGCAATGAAAAGTCATACAGGGATTGGAAGCAATAGTGAAGGGTTGAATATTTTGGATTAAGCAGCAGCTTTCATACCTTTGTATCAGGGTTTATCTGAAAATGATTATTAGTAATAAACCTGATAGAAAAGTGACCATAAAGCATCAAAAGAAAGGGGTAATTAAACATTACTATATTGGTGTTACTCATGTCTTATGGTGTCATGTTTTTCAAGTAATGATTATGTTTTTTATACACGTGTAAGGCCAAGGTATTTTGGGGCTCCCTAGGGTTCCACAAACCACTCACTTTACCTTTTGATAAAACTCTCTTAAATGTCAGCACCTGCATATGTTGGAGGCCAAGGTGTAGTGCAACTATATCTCTCAGATTGAGACAGTAATGGGTGCCAGTGGGTTCTGAACTCAAATAACAAATCAACTTTATCCACATATGAGTATTTGAATATCAATAAAGTAGGGTATATACATTACACAGGTGTCAGGCATATATTCACAGTTATATCTTTAAACAATACTCTGGCCCTCAGGGTCAATCAATGCACACAGAATCAGTTTAATAAGATGTCCCAACACACAGCTTTCAGGACCTGCTCTGCATGTGGAACCTAAGTCTGTCCTTTAATCTGTACTCTGGGCACCCAGGATCCTAATCCTACCAAATCTCCTTGTTGGAGCTCAGACTGCTCTTCTAAATGATCTATCACAGCTAGGGAAAACTCATATGTAAAAATTTGCTATCTAAAAGCTTGTGAGATTCTATAGAAGTCAATGGGAGTTGTCCTAGGCAATGTCAAGTCATTTTTTAAACTCAAAGTCATTTTTTAATCTCAAAGTTTTGTTGAGTTTGTAAGCTCAAGGTATTTAAGTTTCTTATTCAAACAAGTGTTCCTTATTAATAAATTAGCGAGCATTTAATATGAGAGTTTATTTGATTTAGAAAAATAAATTTGAACTAAAAAATTGATCATTAAGCCCACTAGTGGGATCTATGACAGTACATCCTAACAATTCTCCCTCACCTGCCTGCTCAGGTGGGATTACTCTGGAAATGGACCCAGAGCACATGGCTGCTCCAGTTTATATATTTTAACAATAGAGAACTGCAAAAGTTCATACTTTGACGCAGAGAGGGGAGCTTACTTCCCTTCTTAACTAAAGACCCCCCCCTTAGCTGGCTAAATCACTAGGGGACAGCCTGAGAAAAGGGGTAGCCAATTTACCAATCCCCTACACACGTAAATTGTTTACATGGGAACATTTGTTATGTTTATTGTTACATACAATAAAATCTGTTATTAAAACTGTGGCCTTTAAATCCTAAACCTGATTCCTTGTTTTTATTGTATAAAAGTGTTAACTTTTTTGATATACATTATAAGGGTGAGGGGTATCATGGTCTGGGATAGGGATATGCACCCCCATTTCCCCATTTGATGCCAAGACATTGCAAGCCCTCAATTTACTTATAATTTCCAGGCCCCTTTCTAGCCAACAATGTAATTGCCTACTAACAGAATCACACTCAAATTCAATCACACATGTAGAATAGTGAGAACTAGTCACCATATAATTCCTCCGAGCTCCACACCTTAATATACAAAGCCCCTCTCACTATGCTCCAACTAACTTTCATTCTCTCTTCTTCAAGCTAATTATCACCCTTTGCATAGAGAGGCTATGCCCTACACACAGATCAAATAATCTGTTTCCTTTGTCTTACATGATAGTCATCTTCCTTAAAGGGATATTATATCTCAGTAAATATTGCCCTTATTCACCCTTTCCCTTGATCCACCATTTAGTGATGGGCTGGGTGCTCCCTCAGAGATCACGTGACCAGAAATAATGCAGCTCTAACTGTAACAGGAAAAGTGTGGAAGCAAAAGACAGAACTCTGTCCATTAATTGGCTGATGTGGCCTAGCATGTATGCGTGCCTTGGCTTGTTTGTGTGCACTGTGAATCCTATGATCCCAGGGGGCGGCCATTAATTCTTAAATGGTAATTTTCTATTTAGGTTTACCCAATAGAACATACCAATAAAAAACTACATTTTTATAAAAATAGTTTATTTAGATGAAGCAGGGTTTTACATATGAGCTTGTTTATGCAATATATTTTTATAGAGACCTACACTGTTTGGAGGTACAGTTTTCCTTTAAGTCCCCTTCATTTTCAACACACGCACCACATCCCTTTATGCCTTTCTAAAGCTAAAAGGACCTTTGATGGTGCACTGACCCTAGCAACTTATACAAGAACTAAGGTAAAAGTGATAGAAGTCATAAAATACAATCCGAAACTACATATGATCACTATCTAGTCATTGCATAATTGTATTCAAAATTACCTAAGTCAAATAACATAAAACAGACCAACAGTAAGGCCCTACAGAATGATATTGTCTAAATATAACCTTTAACAAGTTGCGAGAAATCCACTGAACATACATTGTTTAAAATAATAAATATTTTTTTCGTCCGGTTTCACAGCAAAATTTACAGTTTCTATATGAAGTCATTTTTGCCAAAAGCTAAGCAAGGGGGAAGTGAGGGTGTGGCATCAACTTGGCCGCCTCAGGTGGCTAGGACCCCTGAGGCGTTGCTGGACCTATCAGAACTTGTTGCTGATTTTGGGTGATGATGGAATCATAGTTACATACAACTGTAGTCAGAGCTTGCCCATTCTCACTGTAGGACTATGAAAATCTTACCGTGAAACCATGGCTCCACATAGGATCCAGATTTATCCCATCCTGCTTTTAAAGGTAACTGCTCTTCTTTAAACCATTTGATGATATTTTCTCGGTTGATGGCAGAATTCAGCCTTCTAATGCCTTGTCGCCTATCCATGCTAAAAACAAATAAATATTTTAGACATTTTAATTAAGATAAACACTTAAAGAGGAAATTTAAGGGAATGTTAAGGAATATTTTCACTTTCTAATGTGTGCGATATGAATGCAATATGGAACTTTTTTGGCAATTTAAAGTAAGTAAAATGAGCACCGTAACAGTTTTAACCATTTAGCAGATGTGGGTATCATCACAGTCTATGCATTGAAGCAATGTTCTTTAATTCAATACATTTGTAAAATACAATACAGGTTCATGTACAGTAAAATACAGTATAGGTATGGGATCTGTTATCTACCTCCAAATTATGGGAAGGTCATCTTCCATATACTGTGATAAATAAAACATTATCTTGTACTTGTTGTACAGCGCTGCGGAATATGTTGGCGCTTTATAAATAAATGTTAATGTAATGTACTTGATTTTGGCTAGGATATAATTATTTCTTTTTGATCCCTACTTGATTTTGGCTAGGATATTATTAATCCTTATAGGATTTTTGGGTTTATTTAATGTTTAAATTTTTTTTTGTAGACTTAAAAGTATTGTTGTCCAAATTAAGAAAATACCAGGCTATGAACATTCTGGATAACAGGTCCCATACCTGCATACTGAATCAGCCTCTCATCCTGAAAACATTATATATAATGGGTAAACTAAAGGGCCCAAGTATTGGTAATTTGACCTATTTTACCCAGTTTTATTGAAATTGCTCATTATTTAGGGACTTTCTGTGCCCTCTACACTCCTGGCCCCCTGGCAACTACATGCGTTCTCTGTAGATTCATTCCTAGCTAGATCATAAGAGTTCATTGTACTTATTCACTTACCGGTTGATACTACTGTTATTTGCAGGTGGAGGTAGTTTTGGCTTTGGTGGTATAGGTGGTCGTTTTACTGCTCCAAAGGTCTTGGCTGTGTCAGCCACTTTGCCCCGGTTAATTCCCTGCATTGACAGTCTCTTGTAGTCATCCCTTGCTTGTTTAGCCACTGATCTTCTTCGTTCATCTGCCAACTTTGACTTTCGTACTGGGGATAAAATATGAAAACTCAGTTCCTATCAACACTTTTGGAGAACAGCAAATACTGCATAACAAATGAATTTTAAAAAGTACAGGTATAGACCTGTTACTTAGAATGCTTGGGACCTGGGGTTTTCCAGATAAGAGGTATTTTCATAATCTGGATCACCATGCCTTAAACCTGATAAAAAATCATTAAATAAACCAATACTCCAATAAGGATTTATTATATATTAGCTAGGATCAAGTACAAGGTACTGGTTTATGATTCAGAGAATATGTTTACAAATTTTGAATTATCTGATTAAAACAGAGTTGGAGTTTATGGGAGATAACCTTTATTAACCGTTATTCTGAGATTTTCGTGAAAAAATTTTCAAGGGTTTTTCTAGCTTTAAATATGATACCAGGAAAATATAATATATCCAACATTCTGTTTATCACATTACAGGCAGAATATTTCTTAAAAAAAAGCAAAAAAAATACAAACCCCCTTCACAAATAAGTCAACTTATGTTAAAGTTTGTTTTAGTATGCATACCCATGCCGGTAGAAAACATCTGTAACATACAGAACAGGGGTCCTCAAACTTTTTAAACAGGGGGCCAGTTCACGGTCCCTCAGACTGTTGGAGGGCGGAATTATAGTTAGTCCTCAAACTACAGAGCGCCATTCGTGTTGGCTGGTGGCACGCGGTGAAGTGACTCACTGGGCAGACAAATGACCTTGGGGGGCCGCTGATATAGAAGAATCCTTCACATAGACATTTTCTAATGAACTGAATGTGCTGGTGCATTGTGTGCAACGGATAAATCTATAAAGTCTGCTCAGTCTGTATTTGTTGACCTCTGCAAAAACTTGTTTCAACCAAATTGCAAGGATCATAGTAAGAATCTAGTTGCCTCATTGCCTCTGAGAATATAGCTGCACAGCTCTCATTGAGCAGTTATTCAATGCAGTTATTACAGTTTAACACAAAAAATACATTTAAAACTGGTACAGATTCAAGTACTGGAGTGGTAAAGGGTATCAAATTTCCTCCAAAAAAAGGCAATATGCAGAATGTGTTCAAAAAAGCATTTTGCAATTATTGTTGTTTTAAAATCATGTTTTTCTAATAAAAAAAAAAGTCTCACAATCTAGTGAAGTAACTGTCAGGAAAAAACTCAACCCACACTGACCCTAACCTGCAAAACCTTAACTGACACCCGACCCTAACCCACAAAATGTTGTCAATGTAGGACCTGCACCCAACCTGTACCCATGTCTTTGCACTCTGTACCCCACTTCTGCAGGCACCACAGTTCCCAAAGACATGGAACTTCAGAAGCAAAGCAGAAGTGTAAATCCCCAAACTGACCCGCACCCAACCTGAACCTGCAATGGTTTCCCAAATTTCAACTGTGACCCGTCTTACCTAAGGGTAAACCTGCGGGTTGCAGGTCAACCCACACATCACTATCACAACCATTGATTAAAAAAAAACACCTTGCCAGGTGTTAAACATGAAGGTGGATCTATTAAGCTTTCAAGTTTTGTGGCAGCAGACACCTTGTACATGTAGAAGGAAACATGAATTCCACCATATTAGCAAATTCTGAAAAACTTAACCTCAAAATCCACCATGAGCTACTTGAATAAAAGCAAGCTGAAGGTTTTGGAATGGCCCTCACAGTCCCCTGACTTTAACATTATTGAAGATCTGTGGGAACGTGTTTATTAGCTGTGAATACTGACAAAGCTTTTCCAAAGTTCTGCACATACCACAATAACTATTTGCTTCCACCTGTGTTTGTTTCTATGATATAAAGTTTATGAAACACCATGTAACTTTGCATTAACATCTGTAACATTTTAACATGACTGATACTTGCAGTAATTGTTTCCTACTTTTTCACTTACAAAACTAAATATGTAAGTTTGGCAAAGGGTGCCCAAACATTTGCATTCAACTGTTTTTGTACAACGACTTACACGATTCCTGCCATTCTTTATCTTCTTTTTCTAATTTTTGTTTCACTTCTTGTGCTTCTTTCCAGTTCATGTAAATTTCTTGAGTTCTCTCTTGAAGTCTGTCATTTTCTTTTTCTTTCAGGATATTTTCTTTCTTCTGTAACAAAACACAAAAAGAAACAGGTTTTGTTAATACCCTTTTAAATTTTAAGTAAGCACCGTGCAGATTCCAAAAACTGATTCCGAATCCTAACTTGCAAATTAGGCTACTAAACAGGGCCGGATTTCTCAATAGGGCACCCGAGGCCGCCCACCTCGGCACCCAAGCCGCACGCATGCGCCGAGGGGAGAGGATGCTCTAAAGTTTCTGCGCGACCTGGTGCGGCTAGGCGGCATGCCACCCCTAAATTTCTGCTGCCCTAGGCCCGGGCCTTTGTGACCTTGCCACAAATCCGAGCCTGCTACTAAAGGGTTAAATACAAGTGCATAGGTGCTTTAAGGTTTGTATAATTTTTAAATCTGCATGAATGGGGGATGGCCTCGAGGCGCCAGGATTGGATTTCCGGCGCTGTTCTCACCATCTGACCAAGGCAGATAAAATTCAGTGAGCAGTACCTTGCACTTCATAAATCAAAGAAAACACAAATGGAAAGTTGTTGCTCAACGTTAGAAATGAGGACTTCAAGTTCTTTTTTCTTTGTGCTTATAATTATAAATATCTCACATGTTTTAAGTTTAGGAGCCACACTTTTGTGCATGCCACAATATCTGTTATCTTTGTTTCTGTGTTTCAAAGTAAGTGAAATAAAATATAACTGTGCAACATTTGCAATTATGTTTACACATAATCAGTTTTCTGCTTGTATTTCCTGGTACACAAGTTCTAATTTTAAAAAAATTATTTTTTCTACTCTACTTTCTGTGCTGTTTATATATCTGGCCAGTAGAGGTCATTGGCAACAAGGATGTACCTTCTTTCTTCCATGCCCTGGTGTGCCTTCCAGATTTATATTTTTGAATCTTCTATACTTAACTGCTAACCAAGGAAAGCTACCTTCTGCTGGAAAGTACACTTTACTTATTCACTGTTCAGGAGCATGTAGACAATATTTTTTCAATACACAACTTTTTTGTGCCAAAAGTAAATGTGGTTGCTGCATGATATAAATTACTTCAATGTGGACAATATAATGGTGAATCTACAAACAATGTGTAGCATCTTTACGAGAGTTGGTATTTACCTGGTAGTTTGGTAAGTTAAGGACTGGGGCAGACGGGGAGATTATTCGCCCGCGACAAATCTCCCTTGTCGCAGGCGACTAATCTCCCCGATATGCCATCCCACCGGCTTGAATGTAAATCGCCGATGGGATGGCATATGCGGCGTCACGATTTCCCAAAATCGCGGAAGTTGCCTTTAGAGGAAAAGTAGATTAGTAAAAAAAAAAAAAAAAAACAAGCTCTCCTTCAGAGAAAGAATGCTCTTAGAGCATGATTTACCCCTGGCAAAGGCAAGCCAAGTTGAAGCAGAAGAGGCAAAAACTGCTGCAAATGTACAGACTGGGAATCCAGCACCTGAGCGTAATAAGGAACATTCTCAGGTCAACCACAATGATACGTAAAAGGGATTCGCTTATACTGCAAAACAGAGCAGCAAATGCACATCAAAAATTCATTTTGGTGTGGTTCAACACAGAACACTCCAAACTATGCTACATATCCTGCAGAAGCAAATATTATTCTGATATGACAACTCTCCTTCTACAGATGTTTGCAAATTTACTCTAGATATATCTTAAAGGAGAAGAAAAGTCTAAATCACTGGAGGGTGCCAAATGTTAGGTTTGCTTACTGGGGGAGTTATTGAATCACTTACCTGATACCCCGGGCCAGTGCTCCTGTTAGCATAAAACTGCACAGGCCTGGGGTATTCCTGTAGAAGTTTTCGGCGCTATCTTTCTTCCTCTAATTTCCTGAACCAGAACGAAAAGAAGAAGGAAGACTATGAAGAAGATGACGATGAGAATCTTCTGCAGAGATAGCCTGGGCCAGTGCTCCTGTTCACTAAAAACTGCACTGGCCCAGGGTATCAGGTAAGCAATCATAATCACTGGGCGGTGCCTAACATTTTGACACCCCCGGTGATTTAAACTTTCCTTCTCCTTTAAGTACAAATAAAGTTGGTACATCCATTGAAGACAAACTTACTGTATGTGCACTGTTACTGTTAGTGCTGTGGCTGCTGACAAAGGTTATTCTATTAACCTGATGCTGGATACATGATGAGCATTTTCTATACTACCAGAGGATATTCAGTGGAAATACTTTGCAATAGATCGTTAGCAGCCATCACTTGTCAAGTATTTAAGTGATCAAGTTCCTTTGCTTGCCACTGCACTGATTTACTTGGGAGGGGCCACTTTGCTGCATTAAGCCTGCAGTAAGTGGATGGTCACATTATTACAGCCCCAGCTCCTGACACACAACCAATGTCCAAAATGTTATTCTGCACTTCACTGGGGTGTATACAGAATTACATTTCACACAAAAAGAATGATTGTCAGTGAACTGGTGTAGCCTTTATAAATACATAAACAAAATGAAGTGTATTACAAGTTTGGCCAAAAAGGCGGCAGCCTCGGGGCACAGACTTATCAAATGCGCGCCTGCATCTGTGCGCCCTCTCATTCCAAGAAAGGGAATCTTTAAGAGCTGAGGAGGGGTGTACTTGCCAAGTCTTATCCAAACCCTATTCTGCAATGGTTGCCCAAATTTTAACCTACTCTAAACCTAAACCGAGTGCAGAGAGTGCTGTTGTGCTTTGTGACTTGGCTGCCTCAGGGTGTCACTTAGCCCTGAGATGGCACTGGCTAACCAACTACATCAAAGTCCCTGGTCTGGCCAGTCCTACACTCACTTTTATCAGATTCAGTAAGAGTTCTACTGGCTTATTATGCTTTTTTAAAAGGCCTATGTTTACCTGCAGCTTGTTTTCAAGGTTAAAACTCCCAAATGGTTGCCCTTTTATTGGTCATCACTGGGATCACCTAACAGTAGCTGGGAACTACCCTGCAGGGCAGTTAAAATCATTAGTCCACCCACCAGCAAACAGTATAAATAAAGTAACTTACTGAACAAAATTAAATTGCAAGTGAATGTAAAACCAGTGTGTCAGAAATTGAAGCAATTACCCGACTCTGTAAGAGAAGCTGTCTCTCCGTGAACCTAATAAGGCAGTAGTTATTGACAGTCACCCCTTGCCACACATAGAGGAAGTATTTGCTGAACACTGAGGAGCAAAGTTCTTTTCTACCCTGGATTTTCTGATTGCCTAAAATGTTGCCGAATGAGTAATGCTGGGGATCTCACTGCATTTATTACCCACCACAGTTTGTTTTGTTTCAGATAGGTACCTTATGTACTAGTTTTGGTAAAGCTAGTTTTTAAAGACTGATGTCTACTATACTTTATAACATACCTGTTGTACAATGCTACTTGGATGATATCTATGGTCTAATTCTGGATCTTTATCATGATAAGAGTCTTTAAAATTTATCTGAAAGGCACTGAGTCAGCAGGACTGAAAATAAACTTTTTTCAAATGTCACAAAACATACATACAGCATAGCTATAATTTCTGGGTGAGCTATAATTTTTGGGTAATATAGAGAAAGTCGGCACTCCCAACACAGTCCAGCAAAAAACGAGTGTAATGCAAGCGGGGCTTATGCATTTGTACACTTTGAAATGGTTTTACAGATTGTTTAAAAGTTAAATTTGCTAGTTGCACAATTCTGTATGCAAATGAAGTGTGAGACTATTTAATCACGTTCACAGCACTGGTTTGTTTGCCTGACAAAGGGGTATGCCCCAGAAACGTTGCTGCTATTTTTTTAATAAATGGCAATGGGCCGCATTGGCAGCTTATTGGCCTGTGTATGAGGCCCTCTAACTTGCATACCCCACTGATATCTGCCCAAAAATCAGGCAGATGACAATTGGCAGGTTTAAAAATCCTCTCAGGATGAGGAGCACATTAGCTTGTTGATGCAATCCTCCCCTGACGGCCTGCATCTGATTGATCATTTGTTCAAATCTGAAGGTAGGCGGACTCTGTAAGACCACTGATTAACTGTATCAAGTTAAAATGCCGATCTTTATTGAAACATGATTAAGATCTTATGGCAAGCACCTATATTCAAATTTAAATCAATAATTCTCTCCCCTTGTAATAGGTTGCAGCACCCGGGCCACTGAGTAGTGTTGGAGTTCAATCCTTGAATGAGAATTGAGAATTTTGTATTGGGAAATTTTAACTATAGTGACAGGTCTGGGGCATATACCTATGGTGATACTTTTAATGTTGATTTGATCATTTGGCCCGAGGGTTAAACGATCAGATCAATCTGATATTGCACATCTTGAGGCAGGCATATTGGGGCAAAATCCGCCAAATGAGTGGATCTTTCAGTGCATGGCCAGCTTTACTGCTGATAGTTTGTCATGCTTACCATAACCTACAGATTCAGGCTGCGGCATTTAATGATAACCCATCACCTACACCTACAACTACAACTGTTGAATTAAAACAAGCTGTTGTAACATGTTCAATGCAAGTACAACTATGGGACTTTTTAAAGAGCAAATGGACAAACTTTGAGGAAAAAACTGATCTCTGATCTTCAGCTGTACTATAAGATTACACATAAACTCCTTAGCAGATGGCTATTTTGTCCATGGATCCCAATTACTGGTACTTTGCAAGAAAATTCATACACCTTGCACATGAGAGTCGCCAAATGATTGTACAAACAAAACAAAGACTGAGAACTATACTGGTGGCCAAGAAGAGATGCCAAAGTGGATACTGCCATCCAATTTTACTTTTAAATCTTGGAAAACATTTACAACATACTTCTTCTAAAACTACAGAGTGACTTGCAATGAAACAAACCAAGTATCCGCAGCTAAATTTCTTCAGACAAATACGCACTAAGTTACATGCTGCAGAAATAAACTTTACACAAAACACAGTAACTCAAAAATTCCCTTCTGATAACACAGTGAATGTCAGTGGTTGACATTGCTAGAGGTTTGTTATGGCTGAGTGAAGCTGTTAATAAACTACCACATTGATTCCTACAAAACATAACACTATCTTTTAGAGACACCTTTGTCCCAATAAACAGAGTTTGTATTGGAAATGCATTCTGTATATGGTTTACATTCTGTAAATATTTACAGGTTTTGTTTATGTCAAACACTGCAGAAAAGTAATCCACCTGCTTGATGCTTTACAGCAGTTGTGGGAGGAAAACATTAAGGGGCATATTTATTATGCTGTGTAAAAAACAGCGAGAAAATTCGCCACACATCGCCAGGCTTCGCCGTGTAAAAATGGCGTAAAAACTGCGTAAAATTGGCGTAATTGTTTTACGTGTTTTTTCTTCCACCAGAACTTATGGAAAATAACTGAGTAATATCTGGCGTTCAGATGGCAATCTTTTCTATTTATTTTACACAGCTTTTTACCCCGTTTTTTCAGGTGAGTTAGTTTTACACAGCATAATAAATATGCCCCTTAATGACTCAAAACACAATAACACACCATGGGCAGCATAACACATAATTTAACTTACTTACTGCAGTGAATTCAATGTCTTGCAATAGCAGGTTATGTTTGGGTGTTTGGCTACCCAAGCTTTAATGCAGATGACAAGACACCCCATGTGCCAATAAAAAAACTCAAATACGTTTAATGTTTTGAGTTTACAAACTCGAAAAATTAAACTTTGCAAATATTAGTTGACTTTTCCTAGGACAGTTCCCATTGACTTCTAATAGAAACTTTTTTACATTCAAGTTTTCATGTTTTTTGTACTTAATAAATACCATACATTTGAAGTTGATAAATCTCCCCATAGATGTTTAATGTAACAATGGAATGTTTAATGAATACAATGAATATACTGACTACATTATTCAAAACAGTATCTGCATTTAGCCCTATAATATGACCATTATAAAAGTTTCATTCTAGTATGGAATAATCTTACCTGTTTTACTTCATATTTATTTTTGCTGGTGGCAGCTGAAAGTATGTCTTCAACAGTTCTTGGTTTCTCAATGATTGACTGGAGAGTGAATCACAGTACGGTATTGATAGTCAGAACCCAGCTGCCGTCATCATCAAAGCAAGCTTAATAGCCATGCACCGATGTATAGTATAAAAAACATCTATACAAAAAATTTGATCAAAGACCCCAGCTTATCCAAACCAATCTACAACATGCAGGAATGATCAAAACATTTCTAATCACTTGTGGAAAAGCTCTTTGAGTAGATTTGAGTAATGTCATGGTAGTAATAATTTAATTGGGGCTTTAAAGGAAAACTATACCCCCAGAGTGAACACTTAACTAACAGATAGGTCACTTAACATAATATAACCTATTAAAGAATCTCGCCAAATTGGAATATATATATATTAGTAAATTTTATGCTTTTACATCCTTTACCTTGATCCACCATTTTGTTATGGGCTGTGTGCTCCCTCAGAGATTACATGACCAGAAACAATGCAGCTTTAACTTTAACAGGAAGAAGTGTGGAAGCAAAAGACAGAACTCTGTCCATTAATTGGCTGATGTGGCCTAGCAGGTATGTGTGCCTTGGCTTGTTTGTGTGCACTGTGAATCCTATGATCCCAGGAGGTGGCCCTTAATTTTTAAAATGGCAATTTTCTATTTAGGATAACCTAATTGCACATACTGTACTACTTAAAAAAAGTATATTTTTATAAAAATGGTTTATTTAGTTGAAGGGTTTTACATACGAGCTTGTTATATATTTTGTTTATATATACAATATATTTTTAGAGAGACCTACAATGTTTGGGGGTATAGTTTTCCTTTAATAAAGAGGGTCAATAATTAAATTCAACAAGTAAAATTCTTGTTAAATCAAAACATATTTAGTTAGATGAGCAGGTTGATTATAATTTAATATATTTTTCAAAAGTTTCTTACACTGCATGCAGTTATACAAAGCACAAAATTTTACAACAATGCAATTAAAATCTGCAAGCTTTTTCAGTCATTTTTCTCTCTAAACAATATGAATTTTTGGGAATAATTTTTGAATTAGCATTGAAAATTTAAAGTAGAACTCAACCAGAAATATAACTCACCCCCCCCCCCCCCCCCAGAGACTATCACTAACATTATATAATTCAAAACCACAAAAAAATGTAATTAATTATAAATGTATGTTTCCAGTTACTCGTTTATTATTATATATTATATGGCTGATGGAGTTTAAAAGTTTTATTGCCAAGTATATGGCCGTTTGGCTAAGTTTACTAAATATAACCTAGTAAACCAATAAGTATGTACATACATAAATCAGCACTTGTGTTGCATTCAGCGCACAGTTTTTGATAATTTTCCGTCTACCAGAAATGAGTCCAATATTTTCTTTTACAGTATGACATAGGAGATCTGTAATAACAAGTGACTGACTCCACCTAATTTTAAATACAACAGAAACAGGTTAATTTACACTGTATATCAATTTAACTACCTGGTTGATTCTTTACAGATATGTGTCTTATGTGAACTGGAAATCCCCTAAAATGAGGGCTGAGTGGAGTATGAGGAAATATTTTTTAATGTTTGGTTTAGTTAGAGTGGAAAATAATGCTTAATGGATGATGCCAGTTTTGTTCCAACAGTGTTTAATACTTAACAACTTGCAAGTGGCAGCCACAGTCAGCAAACATTTGTTTTCAGTGATTCATGATCACAAAAATCATACATGTAAAACTTCACAAAAGACCTGGGGAAAAGGTTGTTCTGGATAAGGAAAGGGATATCAAAAAGTGTGCGTGACCAGTGTAAACGACCTGCATGAAGATCAGTCAATAAATCAGGCATAATTTACAAAATCCCCTGCTACAAATAATAGAGAAATAAAGAAAAATCACACCCATTAGTGTTCAGATACAAAACATTTGCAGCAGAGGATTTGTGCTGTCCCCTAGTATTTTAGGTGGTGTATCTGATTTGTCATGTTCATGAAAGAACCTGTGCTTCCCCAGTTAACACTTTTAGCTTTTTGTTATTCACCTGCATACTAGCCGATAACAAAAAACAAATACCGTAAATCCATTTAGTTCTCTCTTTGCTAAAAATGTTATAAAGACTTGCCTGCTTGAAGGCACGTTTCTGATAAAAGGTCTTTAGTAAAAAAAAAATAATATGCTGCACTATAAGTAGAATACATTGCTATTGGGCTCATTTAATAAACAAGTATAAAGTTATGCTCCGAATTTGGGATGCAGCTGAATACCATTTTTTTTTCTCTTTTCTCTTGACCTACTGTTTATATTTTGTGCCATAAAAGTTTTCAGTTTTCTCAAACAATATTAATTCAAATTCCTCCAGGGCCAGACCAGTCTTACATTTCTGCATAGCATTACTGTGCCAACAAGGAAGTCCACAAAAAATGGCTAGTAACTCAAACAAAAATAATAAGTCTGCTTACCTTGTTAACATCAAACATAGTGGGATAAATAGTAATAAAAAAATTAGGACATTTTATTATTATATATTTACAGGGTTAAGATTATGCTCTACATATCCTCACACAAGATATATATATGTACACAAATGTTCACTATTTCAGCATTGTCAAGTGTCACGCATTAAACATGACGAACACAGAGTTTCAGCCCTCATGCTTTAAAAGCAGGAAATCAGGAAATTTACAGTTGCTTGCCTGACAACAGCCTACCAGCCCCTACTGCTCTATGAACTCCCTGATGGTCACCTTTTCCCTGTTCTCCCACTTGAAACTTGCAGAATGGCAAAAAATAAAATACTTCCAGCGCTTATGTAAGGTACTTTGGGGGTGTAAGTGGAACTAAAGCCATTTTAAATTTTTCAAGGGTACAAAAATTTGGTGTATGCCATAGCTGCACAGTGACAAAAAAGGTGACCTGCCTTTTAGTGATTAAAAAAGTCCTGAGTATTTTATTTTACAAGAAGTTTTGAGAATATATTGAGTTTGCACAATGGGTAATTATAAACTTGACCTAATCTTTTAAAAATTTGCTTATAGACAGCTAAAATATAATACAGTGGGTTAGTTTAAAGGCCTTTCCAAAAAATTATTTGTTTTCGTAGGGACAGAGATTATTATTATTATTTACCTGGTTTTCATCATTAATGATTTGTTGATTTGCTATTCTGACATTTTCATTAACCATTTGCTTGGTATCAGTGTTTTTTTTCAGTAAGTCAGCATTGTTGTGAGGGTGCAGTCTCAGTGTAGACAATTGGGATAATTCCACTTCTTGTTTTTTCCTGAGAGCAAAAATAGTTGTACAATAAACAAATGTATTTCTGTGTAAGAGAAAATTATGTTAAACTGTGGCCTAAATATTTTTCCATAGTGCAAGTTCCAACTTAGATTTTGAGAATTCAGTATATAATAAACAAGTTGTAAGACTCAGATGGGTCAACATTAAAATTTAGCAGGCGCAAATTGCAATTCCAAATACAATATCATGGGGTGCGTTACAGCAAACCTTACACAGCTACCAGTACAGGTGGGAACATCTTTTCGGCCGAAAATGCGCAAAGAGCACATGACAGTACATCATCTTTGTCACATGGAAATGTCCTTGGTGTTATTGAAAAGGGGTACTTAAAACCAAGGTCTTGTTTACAATGGTTGGGCAAATTTACAACTGGGCAATAACCCATGGCAACCATTGAAATATTTGCTTTCATTACTCCTGCTGCAGCTGACTGAACATAGCTAATTACTGGTTGGAAGCACATTTGCCCAGTGTTTGTAAATAAGCCCGACAATGATATAACCATGACTATTAAGCATGTCATGTAAAGTACAGTAGGTCTGGAACATTGCCCTGAGCTTTTGCACTATTTAAGAACTGTGCATAAAATGCTGTAAAGTGGCCTGAACATCATTTCCAAATGGTATATTATACAGTGCAGATCATCAACTATGTTGTTAATCTACAACACCCATTGTTACCTTGCTCCCTTTTTTGCTGACATACTTTTAAGCTTTGAACAGAATATGCTCAGAAACAGAAGTTGCTGTCATAATCATATGGCAGTGTATAACGTCAAATATTTTCAGCCAGATCTGAATCAATAAATGACACAGTGATAAAATTTTTACTTGCGTACATTAACACATTCACAATGGTTTTTTAATGTTTCCGACAGGGTGACTCAAACATTAGTATAGCTGTTTAACAGCACGTTAAGCAAGTAAGAAATCATTTTTATTTGCAGACTGTCGCAGTTCATCTTTCCTCAGGCACAGGTGAGTAGACCTGTAGCAATCTCTGCAACTTTTATTATATAACCTCCCAAATACCAAACAATAAATTGCCTTAAATCAGTCATACAATGGCAGCAGCAACTGTTTCCTACAAAAGTAAGCCAACATAGATTTTGTTTTATGATAGTGTATTTATACACACTATTCAACATTGTTCTCAATAAATTATGTTGAAATTGGTACTGTAGTCTGACGAAATATTTTCCATTTATAATCAATTTAGTAGAGCTCATTTATCAACAATGGACAAGTGTGAACTTTGGCAGTAACACATGTGTAGCGACTCTGGAAAGTTATTCCTGGGACCTCACTTTACTGGGAGGTGGTTACAGGATTGGGGATTAGCTAAGAAAAATTAGCTGACCAGTCCTTTGCTCCACTGAGCATGTTAAAGGGTTTAGGACCCTGTGGTATTAAAGTTCAGGGACATGAGTGGGTTAGCTCAGGGGTATGTAGTGTGCCAGAGAGCAAGACACCACTGTGGAATCACCTGTAATGGCAATACTCAAAAAGAGTTTCCTCTACGGAGTTCTCTAAGGGGAAGTATAGCCCGAACATTGCAATGTGCTCAAGAAGCTGTTTCCCGTTACTGCTTTGTGTGTGTTTGCTGGGATTCAATAAAGAAGTTCATTTGTTTGCAAGTGACATCTTTGGTCCTGGTTAGGGATGGGTGAAAAAATTTGCCACACAACAATAAATTGGCGTGTGCATCTATAATTAGCAATTAATTATTTTGCCCATCCCTAGTCCTGGTCATTACCAAAGCAGTGGCAGATATTTAATGTGTGTCCCCTTAACAGCTCGGCTGATACTTACCAGGGCAAGCAGAACAAAAGGTAATATTTGTGATACAGAGGCTAGGAGTTGCAGGGAGCTGTTTCCCAGTGTGCCAGTTTATAGTGCCCTATGTGCAATTATGTGCAGCCCATGCACATCTCACTCTTGCTAAAGCAAACACCCAAGGGTGTGCTACACATACAAACTAAATTTAATTTTTTTCAATCTGCTAAAATTAGAACAAGGAAAATATAGGATAGCTTGCCCTGGGTTACTACCCAAATACAAATTTGCCCAATCCCATTCACCCCAATCAGATCAATACCAGAAAGTCAAGTTTACCTTAATTGCTCTGCTTCTTTCTCTGCTTCTCTGCGTGCCTGTTCTGCGATAATTTCATCACAGATTTGATCATAGGGTTTATCAGATGAATGTTCACCCATGACCCAGACCCAGACTTCCTGATCAGTTCCAAACCTCCAATGTACGGATTTATTACAGGCTAAAAAAAAAACAAAATGCAATACATAAATATCTCACACACTATGCAAGCTTACTATAAAGAACAATTGGAACAATTTTTTTTATTTTTTATTTACAATTCATTAGACATTAACATGAGCTTGACTAAGACTATTTTGATGGAACTTGAATCCTAGTACAAACAAACTAGTATAACGTCAAAGTTCTACTACATTATGGGGCTCATTTATCAAAGTCCAAATTTCAGACTTAGAAAACTATATTTAAGAAAAAATAGTATCAAATATGAAAATTTCGGATCGCATTGTGGTCATATGAAAATACAGTGGAGAAATTTTTGAATCCAACCGATCGTAAAAGGCGCAAAAAAATTTTGACCTCCTTTGAACCTTCTGTTCATATTTTTGAAGCCTCCCATAGGACTCAATGGCACTCTACAGCTCCAACCTGGCCCAAGGAAAGTCACGATACCGAAGCTTGAATGAATCCGAAACTTTCGTACTCGTTGCGACAAATACGATTTTGTCTCAAAAATTGTCGCAAAGTATGAAAAAGTAGCGGAAATAAACTAAAAGAAACGCAGAAAATGTGCCCAGTTCTAAAACATAGAAAAAATACAAATTTTTAGTATTCGGACCTAATCGTACTTTGATAAATCAGCCTCTATATGTTTTTGTTGCATTTTACCTGTGTTCTTACTGTTCAAATTATTTGACTCCAGCAAATACCACTGTATTGAGTGGCCAAATTCTGCTCTGAAGCTATAGCTAGTTCTTTGGTTCTAAATGTCAGTCACAGGTAAACAGGTGAGAGCCAAGGCTGATTCAGACAGGTAGTGAATACCTCTGATCCAACTAAAATGGTGTAGTAATTGGTTAATAAGTTTAAAAGTCCTAGAACACAATACATGTAGCATTTGAAGCAATGCAAATTGTATAAGATTTCCTTATATGCATCTACAAATGTGCTCATAGCATGAAAGCAGCTTTAGGGCATTGATACATGCTTGGTTTGTCCTGGTGAATCACAATACTCCTGGTACACAATAGACACTAATGCATGCAGCAGATTGCATGCTTTGCTTTGTACTATGTAAAAAGCAGCTGCTCATAGAAAAGTCGATCTTAAAGGAGAAGGAAAGGCAAAGTCACTTGGGGATGCCAAAATGTTAGGCACCCACAAGTGACTTTAATCGCTTACCTTGTACCCCGGGCTGGTGCCCCTTTTCGGAGAAAACAGCATCAGCCCGGGGTACCTGTAGCGGAGTGCTTCCTCCTTCCTGCTTCCTTTTCCTAAAATGCCAGCGGTCGGCGCATGCGCAGTAGAGTGAAAAGCAGACTTTTCTGTTAAAGTTGGGCTTTTCACTCTACTGCGTATGCGCGCGCATGAGAGAGAAGGAAGCGCTGCAGCTACCCCGGGCTGGTGCTGCTCCTAACAGGGGCACCAGCCCGGGGTAAAAGGTAGGCGTTTTATGTCACTTGGGGGTGCCTAACATTTTGGCACCCCCAAGTGACTTTGCCTTTCTTTCTCCTTTAAGGAACAGTTCAGTGTAATAATAAAACTGGGTAAAATTGATAGACTGTGCAAAATAAAAAATATTGATAAAGCATACTCAGTTTTTACCTTTCTTTCTCCTTTAAAGGAACAGTAACACCTAAAAATGAAAGTGTATAAAAAGAATTAATATATTATATACTATTGCTCTGCACTGGTAAAAGTTGTGTGTTTTCTTCATAAACACTACTACAGTTATATAAATACCCTGCTGTGTAGCCACTGGGGCAGCCATTTAAATTGAAAAAAGGAGAAAAGGCACAGGTTACTAAGCAGATAACAGATACGTAGCATAGATTCCCATTGTATTCTACACAGTATCTGGTATCTTCTTATGTAATCTGAGCCTTTTCTCCTTTTTTCAATTTAAATGGCTGCCCCCATGGCTACACAGCAGCTATTTCTATTAACTATAGTAGTCTTTCTGAAGCAAACACGCAACTTTTACCAGTGCAGGGCAACAGTACATTATATTTTAATTATTTTAAAACATTTTTATTTTTTAGTGTTACTGTTCCTTTAAGGTCTACCTTAAATGTGCCACTTAATAGGAGGTAATGGAATGCAAGCTGATGTGCTTTTATGTTGTATTGTGGCTATGAAAAAATGTGGTGTTCCTTAGAACTGCAAATGCTAATAAGAGGCAAGTCTTCCAAGATTCTGTCAATCTGGCTGAAAACGATTTTGCCACTGTTTCATCCATTTGCCTTATGTTAATTATCCAGCTCCTGTTGCTTCTATTATTCCACCCTCCCCAACAAACATTTTGCCATCTCTTTTACTTACTTTTTTTACCCTTGTTGAAAGACACATGTAGTTCACCTAGAGGCCCAGGATTAAGAAACAGGACTTAACTGGTCCTGACAAAAGGTGGGTAACTGGTTATGGCTCCCTTTGGTCATAACACAAAACACTGCTCTGTGACTAAGAACTATGTAGTAGTCTGTATATATAATAAATTAATCCAATGTGTGCTACACCTAGAATATATTTATATATTTTTTATATAATAAATTATAGTAAATGTTTTCTAAGGACCTCTGATGTGAGGGAAGGACAAAGCCAAAATGTGTTTCATGCTACAAAGAAATCTTTACAATCTGATAAGGGAACCACTACTTGAAGTTTGCATTCAAACTGTGTTAAATAGAGTTCTGATTCTGTATCTTTATAGGACTATAAATACGGTTATATTGACATTAAATACAAAGAAATTATTCAATAGGAATGATACACTATACCTTAGTTTTAAAAGACTATTGACATCAACACTATGATATATTCAGAACTCTGAATGTATTTACTGTATATACTCGAGTATAAGCCTAGTTTTTCAGCACCCAAAATGTGCTCAAAAAGTCGCCCTCGGCTTATACTCGAGTCGGGTGCCATGGGTCCCTCCAAACTAGCACCCTCTGTCCTTTGTGTGCAAATTAGGCCACCCGCAACCAGACCCTCCAGTGCCCTGGCTCGCTCCCAAATTTATCTTCATCTACCATCCTCACCTGTCCCATTCTGCACTAGACATTTCACTTTATATTCTATATAAACTATATATAGTTTTGAAGGATTTTAACTCTTTGTGTTTTAGCTTGGTTGCTGAATACTCTTAAGGTATCATTGTTGATATAACAATTGTTTTTGTTGACCCTCCACTTACAGAGCTAGTTTACCGTTTTTATTTGAAATAAATATTTAAAAACATATACCCCACTGATGTCTCATTTAATGTAATTTTATTGGTATTTACTTGATGAAACTTAGCAGTAGCGGCTGCATTTCCCACTCTAGGCTTATACTCGAGTCAATAAGTTTTTCCAGTTTTCTTAGGTAAAATTAGGTACCTCGGCTTATATTCGGATCGGCTTATACTCGAGTATATACGGTAAGTAATTTGTATTTACTGCACACTGACATTGGCACCGATTCCCAGGCCTTTTGTTATTAGTCATGAAAGTGCAGGGACATAAAGGATAGGGCGACAAAAATGGTTGTGGCTTTAAATTTTCAGTGCCATGAACTAGTGGCCTGACCCTTAATAATAAAATTGCACAAATGCCCCAAAATATCTGATGGCAGCCCTAATATGGTACAAAATTGCAAGACATCACTGGTCCTAACCTTTTTATCCCCAAGGACCCATATGTTGACAATAGGTATCATCAATGCCTTACTCAATTTCAAAATCACATGAACAAACAACATGAAATGCAATGCTTTATAGATGAATACTGAACAGCAGGGGTCATTTATGACTGCAAGTGCACATGCAATGCACATACTAATGCAGGGGAACCCTGGAGCTACTGATGCCCCTAAAGTACCCCCAGGGTCCCCACATCACTTTGATGGTGAACGCTGGAAGGTTCTGCACAATTTATGTAAAACTGCAAGAGCAGATGTGTGCTTTTAACACATTGGCTGCTACTGCATAAGGTGTACTGCCCCCTATTACTCTAGAATTATGGGGAAAATGCTGTATTGCATTGCATTTTGTGCCCTTTTCACACTGCACTTGAGGTTGTAAATGATTCCAAATATCTTTAACTCTAATAAACATCTTTAGTCAATGGTCATTTTAGTGCCTTTTGTCAGAATTCTCAGCTTGCCTAAAAGGTGAAGGAAAGGTAAAAACTAAGTAAGCTTTATCAGAAAGGTCTATGTAAATACAGCCATAAGCACTCACAGAAAAGTTGCAGTCAAAGAAAAGCTTCTATCAAAAGGAAGAAAAGAAAGAAACACCGGATTTCTTATGTCTTTTTTTGTAAACACGTTCTTCGGTATCTGACTTCCTCTCTCAGAAAAATCAATTCAAGGGCCCAGAGTCTATAGTTCTCTCCCCTCTCTCACTCACCCCCAACCTTAGGAATGTGTAATCTGAGCTATAATGGCTAGACTGCAAGCAGGAAGCTATGGCAAATGGCAGTTGCAATCTTAAACAAACAGAGAAAGCTTCTAGGGCTCTTTACTTTAGGTATGGTAATGCTTTCTGCAGAATAGATATAGCATTCTAGGTGGCACTAATTTGGCAGTAAAATGCCAAAATGACTTTCCTTCTCTTTTAATGTTTTTAGATACACCACATTATCTGATCAACAGGGGATTCTACTTCTAAAAAAATACATAAATGTGTATATATAACAGAAGTGCAAACAAGTCTTGCTGAATCCCACAAGCAGCTTTGCAAGAGTCAAGGCCAACTATTTGTAAAATGGTTCTGCAGAATAACCTCAGTTTGGAGATTTTATACCAAAATATAAAATTTATAAAGGTTTGCCCAGGGTTGCATCTCTAAGAACTTTAGCAATTTACAGAAATGTTATATATTTAGTGCTGTCAAAAGCATTTGTTAGTCTGCAGTTTTAGACTACCAGCTCTCTCAGGTTAACTATACAAAATCAGCACAGCAAGTGACAGTGTTACTGACATTCTGACCTTCTCCTTGTCAGAGAGCTGTTGAGTTAGAAGCCTGGTATTAGCAGTGTAAAATTGTGTTTAGAGGACAACTCACAGTAAGTCTACATCAATTCATCCCCCCCTTTAAAAGGTTACATTTAAATGGCAATATCCTTACAGTATGGCTAGACAGAGGAAGTAAATTAAAAAAAAAGCAGTCCCCTATGCAATAAACTATATGAAAGTGTAGCTGAGATGTTTTAAGTAATACACACTAGTGTCCAACTTTCCATTAAAATCCCTAAACATAATATACTTGCAATTAATAGGTCTATTACAAAGGCCAGTGGCATTCACATGTTTTCTCCACTTGCGTATAAAATGCCAATCTGCTCCTGTCCACCCTGTCTTGTGTGTGCACTGACAGACACGGCACTGGCCCTTTAGCTCATACACAAGGAAGATTTAGGCACAAAAACCTTTTTGCAGCAAAATCCTTCCAATGTGCACCCTGATGAGCCAATGTTTTGTCAGTCATTTGTACAAAGTGTTTTTTGTAGCCTAACCCAATGAGCAAGTTAGGATTTATCAGACACATATTTAAAAGCAAACATCTTATTGGTTGCTATCATAAAAGAAAATCATGTGCCTTTTATTACATTTCCCCAGTTGTGCGTTTAGCAAAAAAATATGGGTGATGTCAGAGTAGGGTTCCCATCAGTCAACATTTCAAAACCTTAGTTCTCATGGAAAAGTCCTCATCTGCAGCTGCTGGCTCAGTGTCCCTATTTTTATAAATCACTTGGCCACGATCCTGCTTTATGAGAGTGTCTGTGCATTGACAGTAAGAACAGTAAGACAGCAGCAGTAATGTATAACATGCTAATATTTTGTGTTTTTTATCAAATGGAGCTTTGTGACAGTGACCTTGAGTGGGTGTAGTCGAGGGGATTGGTGAAAACGTATGCAAGGCCAAAATAAAAATATGTACGAAGGCTTCATAAATCACAATTCAGAATTAAACCTGGTGGCTTTTGGGCATTCACAGAGGCACATGCTTCTGCATTCAAATCAGTTTGCATGTAATTTGTCCCACTGAACTATCCCAGAATGTCACCACTGACATCATTTGGCTTATCTGACTTGGAGAATTAAATAGGAGAATAAAATCAATAAAAACATTTAACTTAAACAAAGTAAACAAAACTTACTGTACTTTTCCACGGAGGAGATAAAATACATTGATTTCTGACTACATGCGATGTAGCTGGCTTAAATGAAACTATGGCTGAGGGCACACAGAACCCCTTGTCTCAGCCTGCATTTTTCAGTCTAAGAGATGTGGATCCTCCTCCTTGTGCATCGTGTGCCTACACTAAAAACTACAGCTAGAGCAGAGTTCGACCCGAAAAAACGTGAACGCAGTCATTTTTTTTATGCCAACCTATGCTCCACTCTGCTGTGTATGTCTGCACTGAGGCGGATATTGTGGTTTTCAGTGCAGGGACACAGAGCAACATAGGGAAGCGGACCTCTCTGTGTGGCCATGCCCTATATCTTCAGAATGATTACTTAACCACAGATAATTTATATCATAATGAGTAAACCATTAAATAATCTTACCAAACACATATATATTTAAGTAAATATTGTCCTTTTATATCTTTACCTTTGCCACCATTTTGTAAAGGTCCATGTGCTCCCTCATTGATCAGCCGACAGGAATTAATGTCGTTTTAACTGTAAAAGACTGGGTCATGTAGCCCAGTATGTATATGTGCCCTTAGTTTGTGTGTGTACAGTGAATTGTACATGGCAGGGAGTGACCCTTAGTACTTAAAATTAGGGATGTAGCGAACCTCACATAAAAAGTTTGCGAACCCGTTTGCGAACTTCTGCCAAAAAGTGCGAACTTTTGCGAACTTTGCGAACCCCATAGACTTCAATGGGAAGGCGAACTTTGAAACCTAGAAAAGCCATAAATGGCCAGAAAACTGATTTTAAAGTTGTTTAAAGGGTGCCACAACCTGGACAGTGGCATGCAGGAGGGGGATCAAGGGCAAAAATTTCTCTGAAAAATACGTTGTTGTAATCAGTAATCAGAAAATAAAAGCAGTCCTTACAAGGACTATTGGGTTACAGCAGATGAGATCAGAAGGACAGCTGTCCCCAGCAGCTACATACAGAGCAGTAGAAAGTAGATTACTAGTCAGCAAAGCTACCTAAACTCTCCCTCAAATCCCTGCACAGCTTCTCTCCCTATGCTAACTCATCAAGTACACACAGGCAGAATGTAAAATGGCTGCTGGGCTTCGGTTTATATATGGAAGGGAGTGGTCCGGGGGTGGTCCAGGAAGGAGAGCTGCCTGATTGGCTGCCATGTATCTGCTGGCTATGGGGTGAGAGGTCAAAATTTGGCTCCAGCTAAGGCGAACCCAAAATTGCGAACATCGCTAAAAGTTCGCGAACTTGCGAACACCCGATTTTCGTGCGAATTAGTTCTCCAGCGAACAGTTCGCTACATCTCTACTTAAAATGACAATTTTGGTTTTAGGATTGTCCAACAGCACATACAGCTAGAAAAGTATATTTTTATTAGAATGGTTTATTTAGATGAAGCAGAGCTTTACATATGTGCTGTTATTTGCAATATATGTATATAGAGACCTGCAATGTTCAGAGGTATTGCATTTTATGTGGGAAGAGACAGGGGTGGGACATTATGGATATTCTCTAGAAAAAACATCAGTACAACAGGTTACATGATTTTCATACACTTTTGTTTCTGGGGGGGAAATTATATATCTAATCTGTTATATCTAAAGTAATGCATAGTGTAATAAACATGGTATCATGGTATAGTAGACATTCTCCAGACTGCACTATATCAAATTTTTTATATCACTATAAGGATAACTTTTTTTGTAAATATTAAAGTTTCTCTTTAAATTTTCTTTAAAAATAAGTTTGCATAACATTTATTTTAAAAATTAAAAAAAAAAAAAGAATGACACATAAATTTGACTGTACTCAAACAAGATCCCACCCTACATAGGAACTGTGTCAGTCTGTGCATGCAGTCTGTGTCAAATGCTTTCTGTTGTTGTGCCCACGTAGATTGGTATGTATAAGAGTATTTGCCTAAATACAGGGCATTTAACAAATACAGTCTCTTTGCATGAACACAGAATTCAAAAACTAGTAAGCAACAAAGTAACAGATTTTTCAGGCTATGATGCGTTTGAGGCTTTATATAATATGAAGGAGTATAACAAAAATCTGTTAATGTGAATTATACAATTATTAGCTTGTACAAAGTGCCTTCCTTATCTATTTTATGCAATTCAGACATAGCAGAAGTACTTTTGATAGCAAATCCTTAAAGAGCACATTTGTAAAAGGCATGTTAAAAGGAAGGCCAGTTACATAAAAAGAGAACATTTGGTGTATACATTGATATATAAAATTAATATTTTAAATAACTCATTTATAGAAATCTATGATATATTTATTTAGTGTTTTATAACTGTAAAAACTGTAGCCAGACCCAATCCAAAGTGATGTAGTCAGGCCCGGATTTGTGGAAAGGCCACAAAGGCCCGGGCCTGGGGTGGCACATGTTAAACTTTTTCTCCCATACTGAGCAATGGGGACCTCTCCCCCACTGCTCCGTATGCGAGTACAAAGCCCCGCATATGCGTGCATGCGTGCGGGGGAGGGGTTAGGCAATGGACGGGGGCACCCGGATTACAAATCTGCACTGATTCTGCACAATCTGCAGTGATTCACTGCACTGGCAGATTAGATTACTGCACTTTGGACTTCCCTTATGACCAGCTAATGAATCACATTCCTCCTCGCTGACCCTACTTTATCAATGTGCTTCCTACACAGCTGAACTGAAAAAAGGGCTTTGTTTATACATCTACAATGTCCTTTAAATCTTTATGTGCAAAGGGCAGTACTAATTGCCCACACATTTTGAAAACAGACATCAGGTACCCCAGTGTCGGACTGGCTCACCAAGATACCAGGAAAACTCCCAGTGGGCCCTCCTGCTCCTGACCATTTGGCCTGTTTCATGGTCATTCCCTACTTCTAATTGGGAAGAAAGAGGAGACATAGATGGAAGAATAGACACTAGCATGTAAACAAAAGAGACTAGAAGAATAAAGAGGTTGGGTGAGGAAAGGAGAAAAAAAAAATATAGTTTGGAAAGTGGGTCTAGGGTCTAAAGTTTTCTGGTGGGCCCCTGGGGTCCCAGTCCAACACTGAGGTACCCACTGAAACCCACTACACTTCTGCTATATCTACTGCAATGTGTTGGTCATTAAACTCTTTACAGAGTTTACTGCAATTATTTAAGCTACAGTAGGTACCCTAAAGGTGGCCATACAGGCCTGTGTTGGGGAAACAACGTCTGGCCTGCCTGACCGAAATCTGGCTTGAAATTGGGCAGATTTCGATCTGACAGGTTAAAAAATTCATTCGGATCGGGGACTGTATTGGATCGTTGATGCGGTCCCCAAACCGACTGCGTAGGTGGGAATATCGGGAAAAGATCCGCTCGCTTGGTGATCTTAAGGGTGTCTATTAACAATTACATTCTCCTCAATTTGTTGAATTATATAGTGTACATTTTTGCATATTTGTAAGGAGTGGACCAGGGAAATATCTCCCAGACTAATGAAAGTTATAAAAAAAGTAAGTCTAAGCTTATAATAAAATTATAAAAAAATTAAAAAAAAAGTAAGTCTGAGCTTATAATAAATGGCCATAGCATTGTTCCAAAGCGTTTTCCTAGCAGTTACTTGTAGCAATGTTTCTGGTAAAAACTGCACACCTCATATTTTACAGCACTGTGTCCTGGTAAATTTTCCCTGTAAAAATGTTTGAAAACATCCCATCTGTCCTTGCTTACAGAAATACATTTTTTGTAGACCTTAACGATTTGGGGGATTTTGCTCTAACTATGGGGACAATTTTGTGGTGTTTTTTTTTTTGTTTTTTTTTTGCAAAAATGCACTAATATTGCCAGAAGTATCCAAGTGCACTTTTAATGAGTGAAATTGGCTATTAAAGGTGATGTATCAAGACAAAATTTAAATTTCAATCAATGTTTCATGTTTTCACTGCTTAACCTGCAGCTGGATGAAAAAGGGAAAGGCTAATCACTGATTGATTGGTATTGGTTACTGCCCGGGTGCCCAGCCTTTATAAATAACCCTCAGATTTCAGTAGGATTCCAGGAATAGACTGGTCACTTGCTGGTTCCAACAGTATTTCCTTGTGGGCCCAAGCCAAAGACAATTCCTGTCAACTTTTTCTTATTTCCCCTATAGGCCTATATGATACCTATGAAAACTAAGAATATGTACATCTAGTTGGGAGAGTGGTCCCTCAATGTCCTTGAATGCCAAGTCTGATGCTCAGAATAATAACAGGTGTATATTATATCACATTGCTCAGAATGTAGTATCTATCCGATTATTTTTCTGTACTAACAGCTTAGAACAAGCACTGCAATCAAGGATTCATAAATATTAAACACAAGTGTGTTTGACCAATTGTGTGCTGTAAAAGAGATACATTATTATCTGTCTACAGTATAGTGTTAACTATATGCTGTTTCACACACCCACAGCTCGTTTAATTCATTTATGTGATATGCTGACTGTGGAAATATGTTGAGTTAAAGTTCAATACCACAGTTAAACCAGTTATGATGCAAGTGCAAGCAATCCATCAATACAGCAATTAAAATCCTGTTCTTAAACATTAATTTTACCACTAATCAGCAAATAGTAAAAATGTGAGATTACATATTTTTGATTCTTTCAATATTACCATAGGGCAGAACCTACAGTGTTTAAAAATTTTAGGTTAACTGATGCTGTATGTTTTCAATAAAATCCATGCTGGTGTATAATATTTGCCAATTAGTAATAACATTAGTGTTTTAGATTGGGATTAAAGGACTGTATTGATGGATTGCTTGCAATCAAGTTGCAAACTTTTTGTACAGATAAGGAGAGCTCAGCAGGAAGAGGGGGTGGGGCTTCATGCTGTAACAGGAAGTAGAGGAAAGTAGCTGTAGATTTCAATTTATAATTCAGAAACCAGTTCAGACTAAATGCAGGGACTAAGGTATGTTTTTGGGGGGTTGTTCAGAATAATTTTAAAAATAGAAAAAAAAAAAGTTTACTTTTTATCTTAATCATCATTTAATTTCTTACACACTTACTTACAAGAAACTGAGGGCAAAAATAATTATTAACTACAACTACAGTTCTTGTGTTGTTATAGGAGAATCTAGTCAATATAGTTTTAGGTTGAATAATAAATGCAATAGGTCCTATATTTACATTTTGTTATACTAGGGTGTTATACATCAAACTGTACCTGGAAAAAATATTTACTGTTCATAATCTTTATTAAGATCAACAAGAAAATCACACCCTTTGCCAATGCTTACAGGAACAATAAAAAGAAAACACCAGCCCAATGAGAAGCCATGTGTATAAACAAACCTTCTCTTTCCTTAGTTGTAGCCCATTAGGCTGTGAGATGTAAAACAGTTCATACAAATGGCTTCTTAATGGATTTGTTTTGATTGTGTGCATAAAAAAAATTTAAGTATGAATGCGACTTTACTTTTAATTTCAGATTTTGTCCAGTTAAACACAATAAAAAAAAAATATTAAATAAAACCAAATATTAGGCACCCCCCAGTGATTGTAATAATTTACCTGATACCTTGGGCCGGCGCCCCTGTCTGCAGAAAATTGCACCGGCTTGGGGTGCCTGCAAGCAATCCTCTTCCGCCTATCTTCTTTGCGATCCTGGGGCAGATGCATGCAAACATGCACAGTACAGTGAAAAAGCTTGCTTTTTAGTTAAAGTTTGGCTTCTCACTCTACTACACATGCACAAGTGGCGAGAAGACAGAAGAAAGAAGAGGATCACTTGCTTGCAGTACCCCGGGCAGGTGCAGTTTTCTTCTAACAGACCCAGGTTATCAGGTAAGTGATTACAATCACTGGGGGGTGCCTAACATTTTGGCACCCCCATAGTGATCATATAATTCCTTCTTTAAGGTACTGGGCAACTCTATGTACATTTCTTATTTGCACCGTGCAATTTTGTTTCAAATTTTAATATGTAAATTTGGGTTTTAAATTCAATATGACAAATCTTTTTTGGAAGATTTGGTATTTGGCAAAAACCAATAATTAGGATATGTTGCGTGCCATGTGACCAGTTAATTATGCATTAATAGATACACCAGAGTTCCATCAATCTAAATCTGCAAGATTTAGATTTTATTTAGTGTTCAGCCAAAAGAAATTTAAACCCTTAAAATAATGTGGCTTTAGGGTAATGGACAACTTTGTATCTATTTTTTTTTAAGATTTGGCAAAAAAACAAAAATGATGAAATATTGAATGCCATGCGATATATTTTGTATAAATACATATACAACACTTTCATCAAGATGTTGCAAAAAAAAAATACAATACTGTGTATATTTCTTTCTAATAGGACAATAAAGCAATCACCTAGACTTCCTGTTGCTTCTTGCCTAGTAAGTGAATTTTCCTTTACAAGGGACAAAACAATTTTCACAAGATGCTTAAAAGGAGAAGGAAAGACATTTTACTACAAAGCAATATGCCACATTAGTGCCACCTAGAACTCATTCATTTTGCAGAATGCTTTACCATACCAGAGTCCTAGACGCTCCCTCCGTTTGTTTAAGATTGCAGCTGCCATTTTAGCTAATGCAGGAAAAATGTCCATGTGTTAGGGTAATGGTGCATGGGACGTTTCCTTCCCACAGGCAGTAAAGTAAATCACATTTACATTACTATTGCCCCATGTAGTATTGCAGATTTATCACAGGTGACAAAGTGTTCCGTGTGTCATGCCATTGTCCTAAGTGCCCTAAATGTGAATAACGGGAAGTACTATTAGTACTTATTAGTCACTAGCTCAGGATCATTTTCTTCCTCTGGAGATATCTCCTGGGCTTTGGGGATATCTAGATAGTAAATTTGTTTTTCAAAGTTTCCTTAAATGGGTTGTTTACCTTTAGTATGATATTCGGAGACCAGTCATCCAAAGTTTCCTTTGCAAGTAAACTTTGGGCGACTTAGTGATGCATATGCCTTCTCACCGGTGGTTCACATTATTGCTGGTGGGAAGGCATTTCGGGGAGATTTAGCTGTAGCAGAAATTTATCATGGATGATTAATCTCCACGTGGGACATTAGCCTTAGATCACAAATATGTCAGCACAACATCACAACAATAATGTGTTAGTCATAAATTCATTTTCTCATCCCAAAACCAGGACAAAAAAATGAATTTTATTGAAACACTGATTTCTCTGTTCACAGAAGAATGCCTGTCACAGGTAGATCTCTTATTTTTGCAGCAGCACACTTTTACTTCATGCACCATGAGGCAAAGATAAACACAATTTCAGGGAGGTGCATTCCAGAACACTGGAATGAGGAATTACAGGAATAGGATTTCTCAATCAGACATGAAACAGCACTGTAATGACTTGCTGCTAACAATTAACTTTTGTTCGTGTTACAGGGACAAGGACACATCTATACCATCTATAGAGAAAAGCTGAGTTTGAAATATTAGCAAAATATTTGAAATATAGTCAGAAACAGCAGTGAACAGAAATACGAACAGATTCTGCTTTCAGTTGTAATTACATTTAAATTGGAAAAAGTGTCATGAATAATGTAAAGTTTCTCAGAATTATATTCTGTTTTATTAGATCAAATTTCATTTTTGGGTTTCACTCCTGTCACATTAAGCAGCAAACCTCAGCAGAGATTCTTCAGGAGATACTTCCTGCATGAGTAACTTAAGCTTTTATTTTGACCTGGACAACACCAGGACAGAACAACAGGGCTTTAATGTTACACATTTATGATGTGTTAAGTTAAACTAAAACAAAAAAACGTATAAAGCAAAAGTGCTTAGAAGAGCACCTTGAGCAATTATACAGTAAGTTGTATGGGTGAAAATATATGGCTTTTAAAACACAAAAACTTTCAACTTGGTAGCCAAGTCTGAAGTTCTCTTATTAAAGTAGTTTTATAACATCATGCAGAAATATTTCTCTTGCTGCCTTTGCAGAAGAAAGCAATGTGGTCGGGTCCCTTTTATACAATTTATGTGACTACAAATATGCAGAGCACAAATGTTCTGTTGCGTACTCAACGCTGCACCTTCAATTAGGCTTTGCTTATTTTTCTATAAACTGCATAGTTGGAATTGCTAACTTTGTTAAACAATACAATGCTATTTTTAGTAATGTAATACAGGACTATTTAATAGGGATTATGCATAAAACAAGAACGGCTGAAGGGGAAAACAGTCATAGAGCAAATGTCACTTGGAGTTTCTAGGATTCGAAAAAGTAAGCAAACAAAACAATGACATACCTGTTTTGCTACATTGAAAGGGGCAGTTTCAGTTGCAGAATGACCTATTCTAAACAACTTTTATTTGGTCTCTATATTTTTATTCCTTACAGTTTTTGCATTCAAAAGGGGGTCACTGACCCTGGCAGCCAAAAACTATTGGTCATTTAGATACTTTCCTATTCATGTTACAGTTTCTTATTCGTACCACTACATTAGTCAGGATAATGTTTCTTTCACACACAGATGAAACTCTTAACAAAAATTCTGAGTCTCATTATAACAATTCTTAAATTTTGGAGGTGAGCGAGGGCAACCCAATACACACACTAATACAAAAAGAAACGGAAGAAAAAAAAAAAAAAACAAGACATTTCCCAAGAAAGAAGGAAACCTTTCTGTATAAGCAAGGGGGATTTTATACATCCGGCATATTAGCATTAGCCCTTGGGCATTCCTTAGCATTGCATTTGCATTTTAGTTTTACTTTAAATAATATTGTTACAGCAACATTACAAATTTAAATTTAGAAATATTACACACCACAATTGTTTTTTTTTCTTTTTAACACCTGCGGGAATGCCAACAATTTGTTAAAATAGTACATAGCATAGCAAACGCCACAGGCACAAGTGCTCCATGGTTATGTCCTTGCAATTTTGGGTTGCTTAGTGCTCCAGCTCTTATGCTCTGGCAATAGCTCTGGTTTTCTATGTTTTCAACTGCATGTCAATGGTACATTCTCTGCTTTGAGTGGGGTTCATATTGGGGTTTCACAGGGGAGGTTATTGTAAGTAATGTATCAGTATTTGCAAATAACACAAAACTTTGCAACATAATTAATTCAATGTAGAAAATAGCATTCTTGCAGCAGGATCTTGATAAACTGGAAATCTGGGCATCTAAATTGCAGATTAGATTCGGTATTGATAAGTGTAAGGTCATGCACCTGAGGTCTAAATATATGCAAGTCATTTACACCCTTAATGGGACTGCATTAGGCAAATCCATAATGGAGAAGGACCTTGGGGTCCTTGTATATAATACACTTGGCTGTAGCAAGCAGTGCCAGGCAGAAGTTGCAAGGGCAAAAATGGTATTAATTTAATGTATTAAAAGGGACTTAGATTTCCAGGACGGTTATTCTTCCATATGCTATATTTTCCTAGTGTAGTTTACAGTGTACGTTCCTTAACATTAACATTAACATTCACTCACAATAGTGGATTCTATTGATGGAGACAAAGTGTTTTCAAAGTGTGGCAGGAAATCAGAGTACTCAATTAGAAACCTCCCCCTCCACCTCAGCTCTGGCACTGGATTTTGCCGTGGATGGTAAATTATAAGTATTTTTTTTTAGAGTTCTTTAGCTCACTATTTGTATTAAAAAATATTAGTTTGTGGGAGCTGCCACAGTGGCATAACAATCGATGAAGCCGATGCCGCAGTCAAGGAAGGGCCAGGACTGCAAGGTCTGCTTCCTCCATTTTTCATTTAAGATTTACAGGCAAGTGCAGGAGGGGGCAAGAAATGCAACATAGCATAGGGATGGCATGTCAGGGCCTGGGTACGTTTGCTACTCTAAGTCAAGCCCTTCTTAAGATTTTTTATGCAGGGGAGTCCAGCACAGAATAGTTACGCCATGAGCTGCCATTATTAACAGAGTAGATTTTTAACACCTGAATGATATCCATGCACAAATGAAGGGCATAAGAGTAGAAACATGTGCAAAATAAATGACTAAACTACAGGATTCAAACAGCCAGTATTAGCATACTGTAGGTGTAAGCACCAGTAAGTAACATGACGTGGGAACGAGAGAAGCTTTTTATGGGAGGCGATCATTAGACTCTGTTTATAACATCTTGATAACTGTGTAGACAGGAAATTGATGATATATTAATCATTACAAATGTGTCAACTGAAATAAACTTGTTTTGATTTGGTTAATGAAGTAGCTGAACATGGGCAGCGTGTGTAACCATAACAAAACTACCGTTTAATTTAAATAACAGACTATTTATACAGATGCAACAAATGCCAGTCAGATTATTAAGATAATATTCCAGCATGACTACGGGGACATATGTTTTCTGAACAGGAAGATAGGCTAATCATAATATATGATGTGATGGTAGGCTAGTTACACAAAAGGCCGGTTTACCCAAAGGGTAAACCAGTGTAACAAATGAATGGATTATATACTACTTGCTGCAGCAGCTTTCTTCTTATGGTCAAGACCATACAGATATATTTTCACCCATATTTGATCATTGTAGGGCATACCATAAATGTCACCAACAGATGGCACGTCTATCCACCTTCACCCACCAGTACTGTGCATGCACTAATTAGAAATAAGGGATACCCTCTTACCCCTCGGCTTTACAACCGATACTTGTCTCTAAATCCAGTAAACAACATGAATATGGCCCTGTTCACTAAGGGGGCTATTTAAAAGGCTTGCTGAGAAAAGTTTCTAGTGTTCTGGCTTAATTAACAACACTAAAAAGCTTAAGCAGTAATCAGTGGGGATCATATCTCCATATCACCTAGAAATTTAATGGGCTTCATTTGAAAAAAATTGTAACCTAATGGATGTACAGTGGATATAAAAAGTCTACACACCCCTGATAAAATGTCAGGTTCCTGCACTGTACAAAACTGAGATAAAGACAAATCATTTCAGAACTTTTTCCACCTTTAATATGACTTATAAACTGTACCACTCAATTGAAAAGCAAACTGAAATCTTTTAGGTGGAGGGAAGAAAACCAAAAAAAACTAAAATAATTTGGTTGCATAAGTGTGCACACCCTCTTCTAACTGGGGATGTAGCTGTGTTCAGAGTTAAGCATCACATTCAAAATCATGTTAAATAGGAGTCAGCATACACCTGCCATCATTTAAAGTGCCTCTGATTAACCCCAAATAAAGTTCAGCTGCTCTAGTTGGTCTTTCCTGACATTTTTTTTAGTCACATCCCACAGCAAAAGCCATGGTCCACAGAGAGCTTCCAAAGCATCAGAGGGTACAAAAGAATTTCCAAGGCATTAGATAAACCATGGAACACAGTGAAGACAGTCATCATCAAGTGGAGAAAATATGGCACAACAGTGACATTACCAAGAACTGGACCTCCCTCCAAAATTGATGAAAAGACAAGAAGAAAACTGGTCAGGGAGGCTACCAAGAGTCCTACAAGCAACATTAAAGGAGCCTTTTTCAACTGTAAATTGATTAATCAAACTTACCTTTTCTTGGTCGCGAATTCCTCTTCTTATCTTCATTTTGATCACACTTTGCCTCCCATTCTTGCCATCGTCTAATCTGTTCCTGCCTCATTTTAAAGAACAGGATTTGCTTCTGTTCCTCACTAAGTTCAGCCAGTAGTTCTGGGTCGATGTACATATCAGCTAATATTTGTTTAAGCATTGTTGAAAATGATCTTAGTACAGAAATATTACCCCCAAAAAAAGAAGTGATTTAGGGACAGACTCCAGTTATAGAATTTTCCCTCTGTATATAACGAATGTCCGTGTTTCACAACAGGAGAATGTACGTGTGGAATACAGGAATTGATTTATTAGTTAACAGTGTATCCATGTTTCCTGTAAAACAAAACAAACACACTAATTATTTAAACATAAATTTTGTATTTAAGACACAATTTTTGATTATGCATTAAAACATATGGATATACTACAATGCCAAAAGTATTTAAGCACCATGAATAAGCCTGGGTTTGGCAAACACTTGAAGGTGTAATGCCTACTTCAAAGTTTGATGAAGGAGATATAGTGGCTTGGCCCCCTAATAACTGAAGTTTAAAGATACAGAATACAACAATATTCTTCAGGATACCAGGTACCAGATACTTAAGTTATTATTAATAAATATTTATAAAGTATCAATATGTTCCACAGTGCTGTTAATAAATAGTTTGAACACTGACTATGAGCCAGGTTTGATCATCTGAAGTCTGAGACCAACCTCACTAAAGCATTTGTGACAAATTCCACTAACACTGTTCCAATGTAGAAAGACTTGTCTGCTTACTGCTAGTTTTGTCACTCTTACAGATCTGACTGGTTCTTTTTTAGGGCAAAGCCTGTTAGAGTGCCAAAGGGAGGATCAAAGTTTTATTAATACCTTTATTTCAGAATGATTTTGGACAGGCAAATATCTGGATTCTTTTGGTAATAAAGTGTAAGAGAAAATAAGGCATTTAGTAGTATAATAGTAAACACTGAAGTTTTGGGCATGTTTCCCATTTTGATTGCACACCAGTAAGCATTAATTCATGCTAATGGCAAAACAACCCTACTGACAAAATGAATTTTATTGTACAAACTTTTTCTATCACCTATTAAAGAGGACCTGTCACCTACACCTAGAAAACTGTAATATAGAATTAAACATGGAATCCAAATACCTTTTTTTTTAAATAATATAAATGTATTTAAATATCTGAATTGTCAGTAATATATTGTTAATTATATATTGTCAATTACTTTCACTTTCCATTCAGTGCTTATCCTAATACGGAAATATAAAAATACAGGAAGGCAGGTATTTTTTCCAAAAAAGGTGGCAACCTAGTCAGGCCAACTTCCAACACATAGAGTAGATACTGGTGCACAAACGTGTAAGTATGCATTTTGGTGCCAACAGGGGCCCCTTTGGCCCCTAGTGCCACCCTGAGGCAGCCTAGGGGATGCCATCCCCCCACCCCTCTTCACTTAGGTTTTTGCACCAGAGGTGGCCAAGGGAGTGCTGCATCGCTAGTCAGAATCTCGGCTCTTCACGTTACTAGGAGCAGATTTTTGCTGCCCCTCATAACTCCAGGGCCGCTGTCACCTGAGGCCTCATGGAACAGCACCCCTAGGCACCAAAATCCACTCTGTGAGCCTGCACCCAGGGAAACACAGTGGCTCTGGGTGCAGACACAGGAAAAGCTGATGTTAGCCAAGGAGTCCGAAAATCAGCCCTGTGTGGCAGTAACCTTACTGCTTCCATAACCATGTCAGTAACTGTACTGCTTCCATAACCATGTCAATACAATACAATACATTTAGAACACTGTTCTAAATGTCAGTCAGATTACTTAACAAATAACTCACTGGCACTCTCCTCTTACAGGAAAATCTCAGTGTTTGCTCAAGTCAAGCTGTACAAATTTAAGTGAGGAAAATAGTTGCTGCATTCTTTTTAAGTTTCTCATTGGATTTAAATATGAACTTGACCCTCCCAAGGCTCCACAGCTAGAAATGAGGACAATTTTTGCTACACCCTGATCCAATGTGCATTCCCAGTAAGCCCTACTCCTGAATTGTATGCTAGAATTCTAAAAATATAATGCATTATAGAATGATTTAAATATTTATTATTATGAATAATAAATGCATTAAAGAATAATTATAAACATTTGTAATAGGTTAAAAATATAATTATTGATAGTAAATGTAATGAAAACAATATTTTTAAAGTTTTGTTGTGTAAGACCCTAAGACTAATGCCACACAGGGCGTATTCTCAGCCTGCGAATAAGCACAGTTCAAGAATCCACCCCTACACTTTAAAAATCAAATTGTTATGCTTGCACACGGGGCCACATGCTTCCACACTAAAGTGGAATTTGAATGTGTGCAGATTTAAAAATAAATATCCTAATATACACTGGATACAAAAAGTCTACACACCCCTGCAAAATGGCAGGTTTTTGTTTAATAACAAAACGAAACTGAGATAAATCTTCTTTAGAACTTATTCCATCTTTATTGCAAAATTGCCATAAAAAAAATAACATACAAAAAACCTGGTTGCGTTACTGAGTGGATGCATTCTGAATGTGAATGCATCCACATGTGCATGTGAATGCAAGGATGCATTTAGAATCAATCACATTCAATGTCATCTCAAATAGTAGTTAGTATATAAAGTGGCTCAGATAAAGTTTGGCTTTTCGTATCAGATTATTCCTCGTACTCCAAAAGCTATGGTCCACAAAAAACTTTCAAAACATGAAAAGAATCTCATTATAGAAAGGTATTAATCAGGACAGAGGTACAAAAAAAGTATCAAATCATTAAACATTCCATAGAGCAATGGCGAAAATATGGCTCAACGGTGACTGCTCACAAACAGAGCACTGTGGAAGGGTCACGCAGAAAACAGCGCTCCATATGCGCATCCTTGTAGCTTGTATGTGAGCTACAAGGATGCACATGTGCACGATCCTGAGCGGGAGAGGGAGAGAATGGGGATGGCCACTGGGCGCATCATCATAATAGCACCATACACAAAGTGAATCATGGTGGAGACATGCTTTGGCGTCGCTTTTCATGGGCTGGAACTGGTGCTTTAGTCAAAGTGGATGCAATCATGAGTAGCTCCAAGTATCAGTCTATTTTGTCAAAACCTTTAAGCATTTGCTAGGAAGTTGAAGATGAAGAGGAACTTTACCTTTCAGAATGAAAGCATACATCTAAATCAACAAAAAAATGGCTTCATCAAAGGAAGATCAATGTTCTGGAATGGCCCAGCCAGATCCCTGAATCCGACGCATCTGGAACAAGTTCATACAGGATTTATCTCGGTTTCTTTTTAGAATTAGACAAAAAACAGCCTTTTGCAGCAATGTGTAGACTTATTATGTCCAATTTACCAACTATCCGTATTATATCCAACATTTTCAGGTATTTATTCCAATTCCACTTGTTGAGGGCTCCAACCAACACCTTAATTCATTATTAGGAAAGTGTTATTAATAAAATTAAATTACCCTTTTGTAATTCATGATTTTAAAAACAACAATTTATAAGATAAACCAGTGACTGGCCAATCTACTAATTCATAACAATAGAAAAAACCTCAATAAAAAATAGAGACACATATATACTAAAACCACTTTTTAAAACTCATATAAGTTTCTCAATCAATAATTGAAAATTCATTCAGTTTTTAAGCAGTACAATACTGTTGCTAAAGTGCAGACTGTTCAGCAATTTTAAAGTACATTTTATTAATGAGTTAAAATACACTTATGTGCTAAAGTGGATCTGGAGATTTTTTTTTTGCCACTACGACCAGGCCTAGTTTTGCCATGTACAGCCTGTTTTTTTCTCAACAAGCTTCAGTCCAATAACAGGCCTGCAATTGAGGACTGTCCCAGACTGCCCCAGGTGAGTGATTGGTTTACAAAAAATTTGGTCAGAAAAGCCAATAATTGTTCATGTAAGCCAACATTTGAATTTAAAGCATACAGATCTGAACCTATTCCAAGGTTATTAGACTGGCTATTGTAAAATCTAGAATATCACAGACAGGGCCGGAACTAGGGGTAGGCAGAAGAGGCAGCTGCCTAGGGCGCAACGACTGAGGGGCGCCAGGCAGGAACCTCTCCTGCCTACTCCTAGTCTGCAATCTGTTTCGCGACGCTTCTTATCGCACATCGCCGCCGTCCCCCCTCGCGCGTTCCATCTGCGCAAAATACACAGGGGGGGGGGGGTGCAGGGGCGAGGTGGCCGACCGGGTCACAGATTATGTTGGTGATAGGGTTGCCACCTTTTCTATAAAAAGATACCAGCCTTTCTATATTTTCAACCTTATTTCATATTAATAACATTGATATCAACCATTATTGATAGTGTGCACAGGAGTACAACCCCCTAAGCTTCGCTGCTGGATTTAGCCAAAAGTGTCTGACAGCAGGGAGGGGGATTTATGAAAACTAAATCTGGATAATGAGTGCCTTTATAACAAGTGCCCTGGTCTACAGTCTACTGATGAAGTGCTACTCAAGACAAAGTGAGAACTGTCAAACCATGTAAAATATCAAAAATGCATAATTATGCAAAAAAAGAGTCCACATATTGCTGCAAATGACCAGTTGAACTGTTTATTAGACATGTTTACAAAATATGGTATGAAGTGCATACAATTTAATATGCAATCAGACTGTAATCCCATTAGCTCAACAACTTGCATTTAATGGGAGTGTCCCTAGTAACCATTTTACAACACCACATAAATGTTAGCTAGTTAAGTAGATAATATCCCGCATGGCTACTTAAAACATTAATCTAGATGCATGTTTTGTGCTGCCATACATCTATATTAATTGGCAGTTATAGTATTTATGTGAAGTCTATGATTGTATAAGGTTTTTTTTTATGTATTGTATAGTACAATAAATCATTTTATACTTTTTACACTTGTAGTTATTGCGAGTGCCAGTCCTTTTTTTCCCTACATTAATGTACAGTTATAACAATTGCTGATATAAAATGTAGCTGACATTCATGAAATGGTTAAGAAGAAATAAAAGTTAAATACTATTTAACAAAAAGCCCTTTTGTTATCAGCAAAATTGCATCACAGTTTCTGACCTTTCCACGAATTCTACTCCATTCATGTCTAATATAAGGGCCTGTATCTACTGCTACTGGAAGAGAAATATTTCATATAATAGCCTGCTCTTTTTTTTTCTTTCTTTATTACAGCATGAATGGGGACTATGTAAAATACAGGTGTAGTATTTGAAAAGGATTTGCAATCGAAATGTGTATTTGTAAATGAAAATAGTATGTAGAACACTGTATTGTTTAAAACAGTGTTGTTTTGGGGGAAAATGTCATACTCCTTAAACTGCGAAGTTGTAGAGGAAAGTTTGTACCAGACCCAGAAATGCAGAACAGCTGGTCAACTGTTTACCTGTTAGAATGCTAACATCTGACTTGTTATAGTTCAATAAAAAAGTCAATACCTTGTTCGAAATAGGAACAAAGCACTGCAAGATTAGGCATAGGCCCTACCCTGGCTGTCACGTCTTCACACTGACTAGGAATACCTCTGCCTATGGCTGACCGAGACCGAGACTAGGGGGCATTTCCAGGTGGTGCCCTACATTCAGTCAGCTTCCCACATTACATTAAAGGGGTTTTTAAACCATTAAAATGTTGTGTAATTAAAGAAAAATGATGTTCCATTATATATTAATTGCAAATTTGCTGTTTTTCAAGTGTATTGTAAATGTTATTGAATAAAGTGTCTGCCTCTTGCTGTTCTCTTCACTGCTGCTTCTGACAATTGAAACAGTATAGCCCTCTTCAAGCTGTGGCTTCATTTCCCACAATTCTTTGAACATGCTGTTCACTGTGTGATAGGGAATATTATTTCAGTTGTACATGTAGTCAGAAACAGAAGAGACTACAAAGGGGCAGAAAGATGCTGCTTTCAATAGCACATACATTCATAAGTAATCTTAAAACAACCAAAAGTGTGTAATTATGGTATACTGGCAAGTTGCAAAACTTTGCATTTTTAGTTTAAAGTTACTTTAAGGGTGTAGACACACAGAGCTACTAGTTGCAGCTACTTGTCACAGTTACAGAAATAGACAATACCTATCATCCACCAATAAGCGTCTCTACATGTGTTTCAGCGGAGGCAATTCTCAGTATTGTCTATGACTGGGTATTTTCTGGTGTTTAGTAGCCGCAGGACACGCTGCTACCATAAGGCGGGTTGAGAAACTTGCCTCAGGCGGCAGTGCCCCCAAAGTTATCAGGGGCAGCAAAAAGCTGCTCCTGGTAACTTTAAGAGCCGAATTTCTGAGTTTTAAACTGGAAATTCGGCTATGCCAGTGCAGAGCGCACAATTGCACTTTCCACACTAGCGATGCGGCCCCCCTGGACCCCATTCGGTGCTGTGAAGGTAAGCATGGGGTTCCAAGGGGGGGGGGGGCGGCACCGGTGGTGCTCGGGTGGCCCAGGGGCCAAAAACCCCCCTGAGTAGCCATGACAAGTAGCTGCTACTTGTAGCTCTGTGTGTCCACTTGTCAAGTGGAATTACCAGTTTTTTTTTTCTGCAATGGCTTGCTAAAATCAACAAAGCAATCAACAGGTGACAGAATCCAACAGGATTGTCAATAGCAGTTCCCTACACATTTAACATTCCTAATGAATTCCATCACCAAGCTCCTGACATAATGATGGCATCATTCATGCACAGCCTAAACTATTTTGATGTAACAAATCTGACAGTGGAATGCTGGGACTGTATCTGCACAAGTGCAGAAGCTTGCCAATGCTTCCACTGGGCTGGATGACCTTGATATGGCTTCTACCTTTACAGGGAAGCACAAACACATCTTATGTATCCATTTCATAAAATAACCCTGAGAAAGTTGCTAAAGGTATACAAATGTTGCAGAAAGCCACAAAACTTTTAAATAAACATGTAAACGGCATTATTAACATGGCTTTAAAGCGCTGATTGTTGTAAGCCAATGCATATACTGTATATGCTTTGTTTGTTTGTTTTTTTAATCATAGGGCTACTTTTATGCGATGCACCAAGCCAGGTATGAAACAGCTGGTCACATGACAAGTGGCAATTAGGGGAGAATCAGGCTCATTAACACGTGCATAATTACCGGTTTTAACGCCTTCAATGTTACATGCCGGTTTGCCACATGACTGTGACTCACAATGGAATAAAAGATGTGTTAATTGTTTTAGAATGATGCTATTTTCTCAACAGTGTGCATAATGATATTGCTGTATACTTTCACAACTGGTCTTTCCCTAAAACAAACCCGGCCGAGCTCCCAGCAGTTACTAAAGTATTTGTGGAAGGGATGGGTGGGGTGCCTGTAACAGCGCCTAGCACTGCGCGCATTGGCTCACTATATTATACAATAGAAATGTTTAACCCCCCAGAAAAACAATAGCTCTGCTTCCTCAACTTGCTTTTGGAAGCGTTTTGTGCAAGGCAACTAAAACGCTTTCACATTTCAAATCCATTTTTATCGACTTCTTCCAACAACTCCAGCGCAATGGTGCCACAAATATAGCGCCACCACCAAGGAAAACGTACCGAAAGCGCAAAGTGGCAACAGCAAATCTTATGCAGGAAGAAGTGCAAAGCGCACAGCAACCGCAAATTATCTGGGATGTGTTTGTTAATTCTGCCTTACCTGTGCGAGGTAAGGAACTGCCCTTGAAAGTCCCAATACACAAACTGTCAGTAAGGCGCTTTCTGTAGAACTGAACACACTCCTTGGAACAAGGAAACACAAAAGAGAAAGAATACAGATGTTTCATACATACCGGAATATGAGAGATCCCCAGGGAAACAGCACAATGACAATCCCGTCCCCGCACTTAAGGAAGTACAACTAAACCACAGTTTGTCTCTTGAGCTGGGGTGAAATCCGCACTACTATGTTTGCATAACTCCTCCCCCCCTGGCGCTGCTGCTGGATACTGGCCATTCTGTAGCTTTCCTAGAGGCTGCGTGTGAAGCGCCACCTAGTGTAATCTCTGAAAGAACTGGCAAGGACCACAATTATGGAACAGTATCATTTTGACGTCGTTTCTTATGACAGGAAAAGGTGATGTACCGTGTTAGCCAGTCAAAAAATGTTTATAGGGTAACCCTTTTGAAATAAAAAATAACAAAAGTGAAATAAAGGTGATACCTTTATTGGCTAACTAAGATAACCATAGCAAGCTTTCAGAACATTCTAGTTCCTGATTATCAGCTTGAAAAAGGAACTAGAACGTTCTGAAAGCTTGCTATGGTTATCTTAGTTAGCCAATAAAGGTATCACCTTTATACCACTTTTGTTATTTTTTATTTCAAAAGGGTTACCCTGTAAATGACAATAAGACTTGTGCTGGAGAGTCCTTTTCCATGATATATGTCATAGAGTTGTGTCTGAAGTAAACACAAAAATGTTTGGTTTTCAGACTGCTGGAGAAAATATTAGCGGGTAAGAGTACAAAATAGTAATATAGTAAGTTAAGTTGAAAAAAGACACACGTCCATTAATTTCAACCTTAATGCCTATATATAACCTGACTAACTGGGAGATCCAGAAAAAGGAAAAAAAAAACATCTGAAACCTCTCTAATTTCCTGCAGAGGGGAGAAAAAATCCTTCCTGACTCCAAGATGGCAATCGGACCTGTCCCTGGATTAATTTGTACTAAGAGCTATCTCCCATAACCCTGTTTTTCCTCACTTGCTAAAAAGCCATCCAAACCCTTCGTGAAGCTATATAATGTATAAGCCAGTATGACTTATTCAAGAAGGGAATTACACAACTACACAGCTCTCACAGTAAAAAAATATTTTCTGAATATTTAGATGGAATCACCTTTCTTCTAAACAGGGTGGGTGCCCTTGTGTCAGTTGCATGGACCTACTGGTAAATAAAGCATTAGATAGATTATTATATGACCCCTTTATAAATTTATATATAGTTATCATATCACTCTTTAAGCGCCTCTTCTCCAGTGTAAACAACCTAAACTTGGCCAGTCTTTCTTCATAACTGAGACTTTCCATACCCTTTACCAGCTTAGTTGCCTTTCTCTGTACCCTCTCTAATTCAATAATGTCCTGTTTGTGCACTGGAGACCATAACTGAATGGCATATTCTAGATGGGGCCTTACCAGCGCTCTGTAAAGGGGAAGAATAACCCCCTCCTCCCATTTTAATACAGCTCTAAACCTTGTTTGCCCTAGCAGCTGCTGCCTGGCATTGCTTGCTACAGCCAAGTTTATTATCTTCAAGGAGTCCAAGGTTCTTTTTCCTTATGGATTTGCCAAGTGCAGTCCTATTAAGCGTGCAGAGTTTTGTGTCTGCAAACACTGATACATTACTTATAATACCCTCCCCATTAATGAGAACAAGTTAAACTATAAAGGGAAGTTTGAGAACAAACTTCATGTTGGTTTGAAAAACGTGAAGTCACTAAATGAAATCTGATCTGTTGTTGGCTCCGCCCACTTTTTGGATCACCTTGGATCACAGTTGTATAGTAAAAATCACTGTGCAAAGTTTGGGAACCCTGATTTTAATAGTGTATAAATGGCAGCAATTTAAATTTCCCAACTGAAAGTCAACAAGTGACATTTGATTGGCAGTTGGTGGCACCGCCCACTTTTTCTAACCTGGAACTGCAGTTACCCAACGGGGTGGCCTCGGGGCGCCCGGAAGACAAATCCTCCGCTGGTGGTTGGTGGGTGTTCTGACTTTTTCTAACCTTGAGTCAAAGTCACCCAGTGACAAACTTTGGAAAGTTTAACAACCCTGGAATTATTACTTAAATAATGGCATCAGTTTAAATATAAACCATTGAAATTTAATGGGTGGAAATGGATTGGCTGTTGGTGGCTCTGCCCACTTGTTCTAACCCTGAATATGTAGTCAGCCAGTGACTGACTGTGCAAAGTTTGGGAACCCTGACATAAATAGTGTGAGAAAGGCAGCATTTTAAATTTAAACAAAAAAAAAAATTCAATAGGTGAATTCTGATTGGATGTTGGTGACTCCACCCACTTTTTAAAACCTAAAAATGCAGTCCCCTAATGACTGTATTAGTAAAACTGTAGGAGGAATAGCGTTTAGAAAATGGGGGGGGCGGCACGCTAAGAATAATAATAAGAAAAAGTGGAAGAATAATCTGAAGTCAAAGAACAGTATGTTGGGTCTTTCAACCCAACATAACAAAAGTGAACACAGTACAGAACCCTGAGGGACCCCACTGAGAATGTACCATTAACACCCACCCCCTGTACCAAATCCTGTAGCCAGTTTCCTATCCATGTGCAAACTACTACAGGTAGTACTACTAAGGCTGATGGCAGACGAGGTGTAGGGTGGATATTTTCAGCAATGTTGTTTGTCGGGCACCGTGTAAAATGCTTTTTCTGTATCAGTTGTAATCATATTTTTACCATAATTCAATGGAACAATTTTAGATGAAATGAAAGTTGAAGCATCATTATTTAAAAAAACTTTTAGTAGCATGTTGAGAACTGCTGTATCCTTAGATCAGGGGTCTTCAAACTATGGACCAAGGCCCGGATACGACCCCCCCCCCACCGGGCCCACCCCCACTGTGTCCTAGCATTATTAGTGTCGGCTGGTGTGATGTGGTGATGTGGCGCTCTGGGGCTGAGGCAGAGAAGTAGTAGCCAGGGGTTAGGATGCAGCGGGGGCCGGGGGGGCATAGTTTGAGGACTAACTGTAGCCCCCCAACAGTCTGAGGCACCGTGAACTGACCCCCTGTTTAAAAGTTTGAGGACCCCTGCCTTAGAGCTATAGATCTTTTGTGATAAATATAAACAAGTCAATGCAGAGGACAAAACATGTCCACTTTAGTCAGTGATTTAGGGTTTCATTTAAATTAAAACTGGCAGTTAGATTCCATTTTTTGATTCGCCCATTTGGTATCTGGCAGAAGTAACATCTGAGTTAAAAAATAAATAGCACATAGACTTATATAATATATTAATGTTCTTAAAAACATTTAAATTATGTTCAAACAACATCAAAGTCATCAAATAAATCCTAGTAAACTATTTATGCTTGTTCAGTGCTGCCTCTTTATACCAAAGTGCTTATCTACCTTTTTGCTGATGGGAAATTAATGCTATCTAGAATGTTCACAAGGAATTTTATATATACATTTTTTTTTGAGGGGGGGGGGTCCACCTACCAGTGATGAGCAAATATCTCCTGTCTTACTGTGTTGAAAAATTAGGGAAACTGTTACATTCACAAAATGCGGCTACCGCCCAAATTTATTGACGCATGTCACTTTTTTTGACAAGACTGCAACTTTTTTCTCACTCTGCGAATTTTTGTCGCAGCAAATTTTTCCATTTTGTAGGCAGGCAGAGAAAAGTGGATCCAGTCTCATTCCAAGTTCTGTGTAGCCGTGTGGACAGGCACAGCTGCATGTAGTGGAGATCTGACAAAAATGGCCATTTTGCAGTTTTCGGGCCAAACTCCGCTCCACAAAGCTGAGCCTGGCAGTGCAGCTACAAGGAATGAATCCACAATTTGTAGGCCAGCAGAGAAAAGGGGACCATACTCCAAGTTTGACTTTGGCCTATCAACTGCCAACATGATTGTTTGCTATCAACATAGAGTTATGGCAACATCAAGTACAAAGTGTTGTCAAAGAATAAAGTAATCAGTCAAAGTTTGATTAAGTAGGACTTTGGTAAGTGGCATTAATATATTTCAGAGCTTTTGTAATAACAGCTTTCAAAATAACAGCACTTCCATCAACACGATTACACACATCTGAGACCCATCTAAAAAGGGAGGGTTGTTCTTATGAGGAGGCAGCACACGATCACACAGTTTCTACTATACTGAAGATTTGGTTTTAAAGAACTCCACCAAGAAGCGCTGAGTATTTGGGGGACCACCCTATTAACTGTTACATTCAAAATAACAGATCCCATTAGATGAATACTTACAGTTAACCCTCTTCTCAATTAACTTCCCCTTTCTTATAAGCCTAACGGGGAAGCCGAAATAGAGGGAAGCATGGCATAGATATCCATTAAATAAGTAAATAGAGCTGCTGTACAAAAAACTGTTCTGCCTGTTGTTTATCCTTAACAAGTTAATGGACTCAATACTGTGGATCATTCCTGTTAAAATTCCCTATATAATGAACTCATCCTAGTATCTTAAAGGAGAACTAAAAAAAATGAATATGGCTTGAAATGCCATATATTATATACTGAACTAATTGCACCATCCTAACGCTTTAGCATCTCTCTAGTAGTAATGATCCAGGTCTTTACAGTTGTCACAGGAGCTTTTGTTAGAAGTGTCAGTGACTCTCACATGCTCAGTGTGCTCTGGGCAGCTGCTAATACACTAAGGGGCACATTTACTTACTCACAAACGGGCCGAATGCGCCCGATTGCGTTTTTTTCGTAATGATCGGCGATTTTTCGGAAAATTGACGCGACTTTTTCGTTGCCATTCCGAATGTTGCGCAAAATCTGGCGATTTTTTCGTAGCGTTACTACTTGCGCGAAAAGTCACGACTTTTTCGTAGCCTTCACGCCGAGTACGAAAGATTCGGATTCATTCAAGCTTCAGTATGGTGACTTTTCTTGGGCCAGGTTGGAGCTGCAGGGTGCCATTGAGTCCTATGGGAGGCTAGCAATAGCTGCACTGTTGCCTCAGCTCCAACTTCACAGTGGTTGGCACAGGATATGGTGCTTAAAGGGTTACACATGATAAATGTAAACAAGGCACCTGGGCCAGATGGAATACACCCTGCCCCCGAGAGAGCTAGGGGCAGAATTACAGTGGCCCTTGTTTCTGATATTCTCAGACTCGCTTTCATCAGGTATGGTACCTAGGGATTGGAAGAAGGCGAATGTTATTCCCATATTTAAAAAGGGAGTAAGATCTCAGCCTGGAGAATGCCATTATGAGCAGTAATCAGCATGGCTTTATGAAGGACAGGTCATGTCAGACCAATTTAATTGCTTTTTATGATGAGGTAAGTAAGAAGCTGGACAGTGGGGATGCAGTAGATATAATCTATTTAGATTTTGCCAAAGCATTTGATACCGTTCCCCACAAACGACTGCTTTCTAAACTAAGGTCTATTGGTCTTAGTGAAGTCGTTTGCACATGGATTGAAAACTGGCTACAGGATCGGGTACAGAGGGTGGTTGTTAATGGTACGTTCTCTACTTGGAATAAGGTTCTCAGTGGGGTCCCTCAGGGTTCTGTACTGGGTCCACTTTTGTTTAACTTGTTCATAAATGACTTAGGGGAGGGTATTATGAGTAATGTATCAGTGCAGATGACAGAAAACTCTGCAGACCAGTCAATTCTATCCAGGATGTGACATCCCTGCAGCAGGATCTTGACCAACTGGCAATCTGGGCGGCTAAGTGGCAGATGAGATTTAATGTGGATAAATGTAAGGTCATGCACCTGGGATGTAAAAATATGCAAGCCCTGTATACCCTTAATGGGACTGCACTAGGCAAATCCATAATGGAGAAGGACCTTGGAGTCCTTGTAGATAATAAACTTGGCTGTAGCAAGCAATGCCAGGCAGCAGCTGCAAGGGCAAACAAGGTTTTGAGCTGTATTAAAAGGGTATAGATTCACGGGAGGAGGGGGTTATTCTTCCCCTTTACAGAGCACTGGTAAGGCCCCATCTAGAATATGCTGTTCAGTTTTGGTCTCCAGTGCTCAAACGGGACATTATTGAGTTAGAGAGGGTCCAGAGAAGGGCAACTAAGCTGGTAAAGGGTATGGAAAGTCTCAGTTATGAAGAAAGACTGGCCAAGTTGGGTTTGTTTACACTGGAGAAGAGGCGCTTAAGAGGTGACATGATAACTATGTATAAATATATAAGGGGATCATATAATAACCTTTCTAATGTTTTATTTACCAGTAGGTCCTTCCAACGGACACGAGGGCACCCACTCCGTTTAGAAGAAGGGAGGTTCCATTTAAATATTTGGAAAGGATTTTTTACAGTGAGAGCTGTGAAGTTGTGGAATTCCCTCCCCGAATCAGTCGTACTGGCTGATACATTATATAACTTTAAGAAGGGGCTGGATGGATTCTTAGCAAGTGAGGGAATACAGGGTTATGGGAGATAGCTCTTAGTACAAGTTGATCCAGGGACTAGTCCGATTGCCATCTTGGAGTCAGGAAGGAATTTTTACCCCTCTGCAGCAAATTAGAGAGGCTTCAGATGGGGTTTTTTGCCTTCCTCTGGATCAACTTGTAGTTAGGCAGGTTATATATAGGCATTATGGTTGAACGTGATGGACGTACGTCTTTTTTCAACCCAACTTACTATGTTACTATGTTACTATGCTTCCAAAATCATGCTAAGTCTGAAAGTTTCGCCCCCCGCCGCTTACGAGCGCTCAATACGAAAAAGTTGCAACAAGATACGAGCGCATAGTAATGGCTACGAAAAACTCGCATTTTTTCGCGCAAATCGTATTGGTAACGAAAAAGTCGCGACAATTTCCGAAAAGTCGTAAAGGCGCCGAAAAAAATCGCAAAAAATACGAAAAAGTCGCAAAATGTTCGTTTTCCAACCGGAATTTTTCCAATTCGGATTCGGATTCGTGGGTTAGTAAATGTGCCCCTAAGCTTAAGGGTTATTATCAAGCAGAACATAAGGGTTTGCCTGTCATATAATCTGATGCTAAAGGGCTGATTATTAAATTCTGATGCAAATTGAACTGGTTTCAGAGCTGCCATGTAATTTGAATCTGAATAAATTACTAATCAACCGTATGACATTTATCTATATATACAGTATATAGTAAATGAGTCCCTAAGCTCTGTAAGCTTCTCCTTTAACATATGCTTTATAATGTGGCATCATATCTATCACTATCCCCAGGTCAAAGTTACTGGTTACAGGTTTATAAACATTGTACACATAACAAAAATTTCCCAAATGATTTGATCCCCCAAAGAAAACAAAAAATGTTTTATCACCACGTTCCAATTGTTCATATGAACTAAAAACTTTAAGTAAAAAAACATTTATCTATAAAATGCTTCATGTTTATTCAACTGAGGAAAATAAATTAATTTGCAAATTTCAAACACAATGATTGAATTAATTTTAATTTGCAATACATTTCAAAATACAATGAAATGGAAACAAGAATGTTTTCATTATATTTCTAGTGTAATTGATTTTACATGCGAAGGCTTTATTAAGCAATTGAGATTTTATTTCTCTTGTGTGGGTTATGAAGGAATATCACTCCTTAAACAAATGTAAATGTGTTGCAATAGAAAACCTGACTAAAGGAAGCTTTACTTTTTGCACTGTAAAAGACATTGCTCCATCCATTCATTGGCTGATATAACCTAGCATGTATGTGTGTCCTTGGTTTGTGATTGAACAGAGTTAATCTGAGCCAGGGAATTATTAACAGGCCCGGATTTGTGGAGAGGCCACAAAAGCCCTAGGGCAGCAGAAATGTAGGGGTGGCCTGCCGCCCCGCCGCAACTAAATATTTGAATTTTTCTCCCATACGGAGCAATTGGGGCCTCTCCCTACTGCTCCATATGGGAGTTTAAATGTATGCTATGCGCATGTGTGCTCTCTGCCGCACGCGGGGGGGTGGTGGGGGTGTTTTGCGCGTTAGCGCATGCGCACTTGGGGAGGGGGGTTACCAATGGGGGCAGCCTCACGGCGCCCAGAACACAAATCCGGCACTGATTCTTCAGGATATTTTTACGAAATGGTTTATTTAGATGAAGCAGTGTTTTACATATCGGTTGCTTGATGCAAAATATTTTTTTTAAGTCATGCAGTTTCTCTATAATAAAACAGTTAAAACACAGCATAATTGCAATTATATTTTTGCTGTTTCTGTAACAGCTTCTCACCACAAGGCGGCACCAGTTTTCCTTCGCCTTTACTGCACTGTGCAATTTGCTCAGATCAGCATACTATTCATTGCTTTGAGCTATGGGTCCTAAACAAATCTCAGAAAGAATTGAACAAACAAATAGATGCTTTTTTAAGAATTTTTTTGTTTTTGGAATGCCACACATGCTGCACTATACAGTTAAAGCAGAATTCAGTTACAGAAGGAACTGAACCTTTTGTGGCTACTCTCCAACAACAAACAACCTCTTTAAATTTGGAATGTTCCACCATTGAGTTATTGGAGAAAATTGAGACAGTTTTGCGTTGAGAGATGGATAAAGCCACTACTCACATTATTACTGTTTTATTATTCAAAATCAAGAAACAGGCAGACTGTACAGACTTACTAGAACCCTGGATAGAAGATGCAAAATAGGAATCTAGAATACCTTGATAACCGATCCCATCGGGATAACATCAGAATTTGCAGGTCCTGTAATCAATAAAAAAAAATCTGGATATGGGAATCAAATTCTGTCTCATATTGTATCTGATCTCTCGCCTCAATTTCTTAGGCCATAGACCACAGATCCCTTTGCAAGCCCTTAAAGTCATATTAACCCCAGGACAGTCTAATAAAATTTAGTTATTAACAATGCAGGACCTAATGGAAGCCTCCATGGAAGCTCAACCTCTTCAATTTCACCACAATATTATCCAATCATTTGCAGATTTGGCACCTCAAGCATTAATTTGAAGGCCAGCATTTAAATCTATGCTCATGATCATGCAAACCCATAAAAACAGTGACCCCAGTGGACTCATGCGCAGTAAGGCTTTTGAGGCAAAAGAAGTTGTGAAGACTATTCCTTTGACAATATATTTCAGTTTAACTATATTGGGTTGTTACCTAATTTTTTTGTTCAAACTTTTTACCAAAGCTAGATTAATCAGAAATGAAACTTTAGATCCATGATTCCTTTTCTATATGACCCTGGTTGGTAAGTTGGTGGTCTTGTAATTGCATTGTCGTGGTTAAATGCTGTTGCTCTACTGTTTATAGATTTAAATTTTCAATTTTTGATACTATCTCAACTTAAAATAATCTCCCACTGTACCTACCATGGACTTAAATTTACCACCTAAGTGAGCACTTGCTTTTAATCATTATCATAATCTCCACGCTGATAATCACTATTATATCTTCAAGAAACACATTTTTCAAATACTCCCCTGTTTTCTTAGCACTCACTTTCCTAATTTTTATTTAATCTAGGCTACCTCCAAAACCAAAGGTGCTGGCATTTGTATTGGCCTTCAGAGGGCAGATTGGCAGATTGGCAGAGGGCAGATTGTTTCTCCTATTCCCATGTAACTGGAGGAGTCCCAAGCCAGTCTTGCATGTCTTACTATTGAATGCTATTCTTATATCTACCACTTTTCAATACAGGTGTCAGGGAGCTATCTTGCTACTTTCCCATTGTTCTGCTGATCGGTTGCTGGGGGGAAAGGAAGGGGGAGTGTGATTGAAGTTTATTAGAGCGAAAATAAAAAAATCTTTTTATGCTTTAAAAAAACAGATTTCAATGCAGGATTCTGCTGGAGAAGCTCTATTAATTGATGCTGAAAAAACAGTTTTCCTGTGACAGTATTCCTTTTATCTACCTCCATTTGATGTTAAACCAGTAACTTAATTTTTACTTTATTTGGAAAAGCTCACACCAATTTATTCACTTTATATAAACAGAAGTACCCTCCAATGTGAAGAAATTATTATTAGAACAATGGAACAAATACCTATGGCCTATACTTTCTTACAGGTGGAATTGCCTTGGAGGCTTTTTATCACAAATATCACCCTCCTCTCAAAGAGGGATTCTAGTTTAAACAATTGCAGTTATATTAAGTCTTTAGAATTAACTCCAGTTTTGTGGGTCAGATTTTATCTGATCCAACATACACCACCAACAGCAAGAGATTTTGTACGATCCGACAAAATGTGACCCACAAAATCTAATTAAAAGTGTATTACAAAAAAAGTCTATTACATGTTTATTACTTCTTCCAGCCTATTGTAATTGTGCTGAATTTCCCTCATTTCATTATACAGGTACCACCTCATCTTATTTCCAATGCCTAATGGCAATGCTTTTTTAGCTCAATGGTACAGAGAGTGCCTCCAGTAATTTTAATCTTGAAGGGTGTTTCACCATGGGGCAATGACACACAATGATGATTTTGTTCATCACCAACAGTCCTCTTTATGTAATTTTACAATTGTATTGTATTGTCCTATCTCTTGCCTGAAAACTCAAAAGTCAGGCCCCCCAGTGGGGCCTAAAAAATTTTCAGACAAAACCAAATAGTACAGACAGAGCTCTTCTAAAATATTTAAAAATTAAGCTTAAAAGTATTTTCTCTGTTGTACAGAATTGTTATATCACTCTTAATTAATGTGCTAAAGCCCAAAACATACCAATTCTTTTCTTTATTATGTTATTTGGGTACTATTTCCATGCCTTTTCTGACATGAGTTCAATTTCTTTGCAAATGGGCTGTAAGATGATAACTGAGGTAAATACTCCATCTGCTGGTCACTAATGGTTATTGTAGACATTAATATTTTATGTTAAAGGAAATCTATACCCCCAGAATGAATACTTAACCAACAGATAATTTATATTACGTTAAGTAATCAAATATTCAGTAAATATTGCCCTTTTATATCCTTTCTATTGATCCACCATTTAGTGATGGGCTGTGTGCTCCCTCAGAGATCGCAAGACCAGACATAATACAGCTCTAACTGTAACAGGAAGCAAAAGACAGAACTCTGTCCATTAATTGGCTGATGTGGCCTAGCATGTTTGCTTTGGCTTGTTTGTGTGCACAGTGAATCCTATGATCCCAGCGGCGGCCCTCAATTCTTAAAATGTCAATTTTCTATTTAGGAGTACCTGATAGCAGATACTACTAACAAATGCATACCCCCCAACTGTCCCGCTTTTCGCGGGACAGTCCCGGTTTTTACAGTGCGTCCCGCTGTCCCAGATTGTTCAATGAATGTCCCGCATTACGGAAATGCAGAACATTCATTAAACTATCCAGGCCAGCGGGACGCGATGGCTGCAGCGGAGCGCTCCGGCTCCGTCTATTCTTGCGGCTCCTTCTTATTCGGCTCCTCGTACGGCGGCGACAGGTCCTTTTATAAGGTTGCGCCCGTGCGTACGTGTGACGTCACACGTACGCACGGGCGCAACCTTATAAAAGGTTCCACCCATACAGGTTCCACCCATACAGTGCCCCCCATACAGTGCCCCCCATACTGTGTATGGGGGGCACTGTATGGGGGGTACTGTATGGGTGGACACTGTGTAAGGAGGGCTACTGTGTATGGGGGCACTGTGTATGGGGGCACTGTATGGGGGGGCACTGTATGGGGGGCACTGTGTAAGGAGGGCTACTGTGTAAGGAGGGCTACTGTGAATGGGGGCACTGTGTATGGGGGGTACTGTGTATGGGGGCACTGTGTATGGGGGTACTGTGTATGGGGGCACTTTCTATGGGGGCACTGTGTATGGGGGCTACTGTCTGTGGGGCAATTGAGGGCATGGTCTATGGGGTCAATTGGGGGCACTGTGTATGGGGGGTACTGTGTATGGAGGGCACTGTCTATGGGGGTGCTGTCTATTGGGCCATCGTGGGCACTATTTTAACTATTTTAAAAATGGGGTGTGACAATTGGGGCGTGGCCACAAAGTGGGCGTGGTCAAAAATGTTGTCCCTCTTTTCATTTTTCAAATGTTGGGAGGTATGCAAATGTATATTTGAAAATGGTTTATTTAAATGAAGCGGGGTGTTACATATGATGTTGTTTATGCAATATATAACATATATTGTTTGGGGATATAGTTTTCCTTTAAAGATAAACACAAATCTGGATTACCAGTAACAAAATAAATATGCTGCGCACCCTCTTACCTTTCCTGCATACCAGTTCCTGTGTTGGTAATATAACATCTTGCTTTGGAATTCACATTTTACACTAGCGTGCCTATCTTGCCTCTTTTTGGGATGCTTGATAACTTCAGTGCATAGCAAAAATTGGTTATCTATCTGAGAGCTTTAATTAGTCTCTGGAATGGTACAACTATCATAGGGAAGTTTTATCGCCCTAAAATGTTGTATCTGCTACATGTGGTTACCTTACTACTACTATATGGTGCAATATATTGACAAGTGCCTAAAAGACCCAAGTGACTGCAGTTTCAATTGTTGCTGCAATTGCTGATGTACAGTGACTCCTAAATAGGTATCCAGGAAGCTGAAGCACCATGGGAGTTGGTGGAAGAGGTGTATATAAGGTACAAGGTACAACATGCAGAACTCTAAGGAACAAGGTATCCCTGCAAGTAATCTCTGACTTTCAGTTCCATAACCTGTGAAAATGCCTCTGCTATATATGTAACAAAAATGTGCGCCAATGCTATATATAAAAAAAAATGTGTGCCAATGTTATATATGACAAAAATGTGTGCCAATGCTGCTTCTGCAATTATGTTAGAGTTCTAGGGAGAAAATATGGCAGATTGCTCCAATATTTTGATCTTTGTTCTCATTACTCATTTATCAATCGACTTTATATTCTGAGGTCAGAATAATGTGGACATCTCAGTTAGGGAATGGAATCTGCTGTTTCAGTCTGTCACTCTGTACTGAGCATAGGTAATTTAATGTTCAATTTTGCTTTATACTGTAACTGTGCAAAGCCCTATTATTGTGGTTGGGCAACGTGGCTTAGTGATTGGTTCATCATGTATGTTTGCCACTGGGCACTCCAGTTTCCTACCACATCTCATAAATGTATACGCTGATGAATCTGACCCTGGTGTCTTGTGTGAATGTGATAGATTACTTAGACTGTGTGCTCTGCAGGGGATCTTAATAAAATGGAATACGCAACACAATTCAAGCAGTATTTTTTTTAATTGAACATAATTACTTTTTACAACACCTTATACTTTACTAAGTACCAGCAATAGTCTTGGGAGTTACAAGGAAACATTCTCCACATTGTCCATATCTTCTTTATTAAAGGCCCACACTTCTGCTGTACTCATTTATAGCTCAAATCCTAAACAGATGGGAAAACACAGCCTGAGATCCTCCTGCTCCTCCCTAGCCAAAGACGCAGAAAATGTAATAGTCACTGTTTACAATCTGTAGCAGTGGTTATAAAACCGTGGTGTTGATCCCCTAAGCAGGACCCAAATCATAACGTAGGAGCCTCAGTCTGAAGGCCAGTTATTATGAAGATGTTTTACCTGAACATTCCTGGAACAATAGTGGAGTGATGTATGATGTTTCATATATCTAAAAACATAGGCATTTGTGTGTGTGGGGGGGATTGTTGAGATTTATATTACATCTATAATTACCAATAAAGTAATAAATACCTTTTTAGTCCCCATCATAAATGTTAAGATATTATTATATGGAGGAGTAATACAGCCCAGGAATCCATTATCTAATCACATATAGAATTATCAAATTCCATGTTGTTGGGATTAGTTGGGGCTCTTTATTACAACAGGAGTTTCTCACTCATTACTCTCTTAATTTAAGGGGTGAGTATTCACTCCCATCAGAATAAAAGCAAACATGGTTGGCGAAAGGGGTTCTGGGTTATATTGTAGTTTGCCCTGTGCACTGGTGTGTAGACTTGTACTTCTTTGGGGCACCACTTTAGGTTTATTACTGTCTGCTTGAAAGTTTTAGTGGGGGATGGGAGAGAAACACCAGGTTAAAAGGTGGAAGACCTATTTATTGGTTCCAAATGCCTACAATGAATTATTTTAGAAACACAGCTAACTTTAAGACAAAACCTAAATGCCTGGAAAATGCCTTAATGCCTTTCCATTAAATTTAATATTAAGAAACTGAAAATTGCAGTAAAAGCAAATATCATACATATTACATTACTCAGACCAAATAATTTTTCTATTATCTATGGTTGCTTACTTTCAAGCAAATGGCTTCTTGATGGGGCTTAGATCATTGCAAAAAAAATGTCCAAAAGGCTTTTTCCATATAAACAAATTTAGAAGAGAAGCTGTCATGTTTTATTCCTTTGGCTCCAGCTAAACTTTCTCTAAACTAATACTGAGTGCTTATCTGTGCTATGTGATCACTATGACTTGAACTGCTTCCAAATTACAAGGAAAAAGGAAGTAATCACAGAGGGTCATATAAATGGAACACTTGTTATCACTTACTTGCTCACTCTTTTTATTCACTTCCTTTGTATACAACTTGGCTAAATGTTTTATCCCTGTACACTGTTTACATTTTGTAGTATTTTTAATGCTTTAAATAATTAGTGTGACACATATGTTTTTATATTTGTATTATAGTATCGGTCTGGAAATTAAATAAACACAAATGTTAAAAGGGCACCGAATATTCTTATGAGCCTGCTAGTGAAATTGAAGGGGAATAAAAAGGGAATACAAGTAGAACCCAATAAGAGTCTTTTTTCATCAATAAGGATTAATTATATCTTAGTTAGGATGAAATACAATGTACTGTTTTATATTAAAAAAAAAATAATAATTTTTAAACATTTTTAATTATTTTATTAATTTGGAGTCTATAGGAGATGGTCTTCCTGTAATTCTGAGCTTTCTGGAGAACAGGTTTCCGCATAACGAATCCCATGCCTGTACTATTGGTCTTATGCCCTGACACTTGGCATTCCACTTAATTTATTTGTTGTATAGCCATACATATCATTTCAAAAGTGCAGGCATACAGTCTATGTTTGGTAGCACAATTATGAAATCAGTTGCTTACTGTATGTATATTGTAATTTATTTTGATATTAATATAGGTTTGTGTATTATTTTTGTGTACTAAAGCTCTTTAATTTCCTAGTAAGCATTTTCTGACTGAAGTACTGGCTATGCCAGGTTTTGAATGGGAGGCACCAATGGTGGTTTGGTGCACTTCTCTACTAGATGAAATATGGTGGGGGGGGGGGGGGAATGCCAATTTGTCACCAGTCTATGGGGATCTATCACCAGGTAGTGGATAATAATGATAAAGAAATGAATACAGTGTAAATTGGAATACCAAGTGAATAGGAGGTCATTTATACTGGTAACACCCAAGGTAGTTACAGCATAGTATATTATAATCTACCTTGATATTGCCATTCACATACTGTATCTTGAAATTTGTATTTATTTATTTCTAATGTCGAGGTTATTACTCCTGACTTTGGTAATAAATTTGATCTCATGTTTAAGATTTAGATTATTTTCTTTGTAAAAAAAAATGTAATTAAAGGCTTACAGATTTGGTATCCTTATGCCTATGAGTCAATTTCTTTAACAGTCTGTAATTATCATGTTAGTACATAACATAACAATCCTTGATGTTAGGACCCCAAACACCCAGAAGTCTAAAATATGATTATTCATCCAGCCTGCGGGTGGGCATGAGCTTGAATTAAGGCATTTTTGTGGAAGGAAGCAGGATATACCAACTTGTTGAAATACCAAAGATACCTTGAAAAAGAGTTACTGTTCTTTTTTTTTTTTAACTTATTAAAGTTTCTTTTATAAAGACACACAAATGTATGATGAAATCCCCCCCAGGGTGCTCCTGCGATGTGCTGTCTTCCTCTCCCGGTGCGCCAGAGGTAAGTTTCTTTTAGGAGCGCTCAGGGGAGGGGGTCGGAGGGTGTTTGGGGCCTCTGTGGGGGGGTGAAGGCCCCGGTGGGCCCTGCACCCCCAGTCCAACCCTGATAGCTTCTATACTAATAATAATAATAATAATAATCAACAACTCGCTTTTATTACAGTTATTAGTCCTGGGGGTATAGCTTCATGATATATGTGAAGCCAGTAGCATAATGGTGTGATGACTTCTGGGCAATTGATCACATCGATTTACATCTTGGTAATATTGTTGCATTTCTCTTATGAGCGGGTTACATATTAATGATTCTATATCGTACCATGTTGTGTATTGAAAGGTATGAATTGTAAGATGTTTAAGAGCTGGTGGGAAAGAGTGTATGTAGGTTGACCAGATATCAAAACATTTTTGAGTGTTTTGTTCTTTTTTGGTTGTTGTTTCTATCCAAACCAAATGAAATATATGGTAGTTTCTGTTTGACTAATGTTATAGAAGGAATTTTGGGGTAAAGCCATTGTTGTAATAATGTCTGTTGAGCTGCTGCTGCCAATCGTTTTGCTAGCTGTTTCTCAGATTTTGCATAAGAGCTAGTATCCGTAAATAATGCCCATGTGGTTTGTGCCTGAATGGATTTTCCAGTAATCTATCTCCAGTATGAGGTAACTTCCAGCCAAAAGAATTGTATTTTGGAACATGACCAAAAGGTATGTATTAAATTTGCTTTTGGGGAAGAGCATCTAAGACTGAGACTGAGTACTGGAGTTACAGTAAGTAGGAGTTATGTAATATTTGAAGAGCCATTTGATATTTGATATTTGCTAGATGGCAGTGATGACAGTTCTTTCAGAGATATTTTGGGGTTAATAGTGGCCCATTGAAATGCATTTAGTGACCCTTTATCTGTTTTAATTAGTGAGCTGGTAACTGATAGATATAGGAAGTTGAACGTTTTATATTTGTGTCTTTCCATATCTGATGTATTGTATTTTGTTTATCTGCAGCTGTTAATCCTTTTAGGAAATGTGTTACGAAATGTTATATTTGTAGTTGCAGAAAGACATGAGGAAGTGAATTGGAATTTTTTTTTGATATTTCTGTAGTGTTTGTTCTCCTTTTTGTTATAATTATTCTTATCCTGAGAAATTTAGATTCATATGCTTTAATGAAAAAAGAAGGAACCACTTTATTATACCTGGAAGAAGGCATGTCTTATATTCAAATCTCACTGCAGGTTAAAATACCCAGAAAGATTATACTTATTGCTTCCATGTGTGCTGGAGTCTCAGGCTAATGCCACATGTAGCGTATGGTGCATATTTTCGGCAAGCCCGAATAAATCAAATACACTCTGGTGCAGCCAGAGGTAGCCAATATCCACCAAAAACGCAAGAAAATGCAAAGTTTTGTGTTTTTAGGCGGATATCGGCTACATGTGCCTGCACCCGTGTGTATTCAATTCATTCGGGTACAGGCACAGGTAGGGGAGTGAATTCTCGGCAAGTGCCATACTCTACGTGTGGCTTTAGCCTAATACTAAACATAAAATCCCTTTGGACATCTCCATTTAAAGAAATATCATACTAACCAAACAATTCATATAGAGTGCAGTTAAATAAATAATAGTTAATGTTAGATATGCCTGTTAAGACTTAATTGACATTAACCATAAGCAATTCATAAATATAAACCCATGTACACTCTCTATACTAAAACAGCAAAACATAAAATTCAAGTGGAGGTTAGCCTATATATAGCTGGTGTTTAAATATTGTTTTATGGATCCCTGTTTTACTGTAAGTTTCCAAAAAGTCCATTATGGTCACTATAACCTGGTCTATATTTTAGATCAGTTTGGCCTTATACCCAATAAACAGTAACTTATATGCATGGACAAGGTCAGCAACAGCGACTCCATTCAATAAAGCTTTGAGGGTCTGCATACAACAATCATTATTCTAGGCATCTGTGCCCATTAACTGCTCTCTTCATCAGCAAGTACCTACTGTACTTCAACAGCATTTACATACTTGGCATGTAACTGGTGCACTAAGGTCATTTTGGGTGAGTGCCAATGCAGATTCTTTACTATTAGCATTTTTTAATTGTTAGCATATTTTAAAAATTATCTCAGTATTTTAGTAACACAATATTTCTGGACAATGATTGTTAGCTTCCCATGCAATAGCTTAAGGGCATGCTTTTTACTTTTCTGAAGTTAAGTACCTTGCAAATCCAAAACTAATTTTGTTTCAGTGCTCAGAAATACAGTGTACATTTTAGTGAACAATTTGTTTTTCAGTAACAGGAAAGAATTTGAGGAAGTTTCTGTATACTTTTCTAGGTACTGTATACACAACACTACATATGCACTTTGGGGATTCCCTTAATAATAATGACAAAATGTGTTCCTTATTATGCTACAAATAAGTTGTAGAAGATGCATCACACAAAGTAGTAATAATAACCGGATGTTATTACATTGTAATGCCCACAAGCAAAAACACAATGGGGAAGGCATAGATGTGTTTATAAAAACGGCCATCATACATATTTTCGATGAAAAATTGGTGAAAAGGACGCTCCCTTTTTTACGCAACTGTGAATATTTGCAGCAAAATTTCACCGAAATTTCGCTAAATAATTCACCAATGGTCAGAAGTGGAAAATCGCTGCAAATCCATACCTGGCAAAAACATTAGCTCATCGCTAAATATTTTCAGCCTCTATGTAGATTGTATCCAGAAAGCAGATTAATTATGAGACTATATTTTCATGCTGCTTTCTGAGTCTGTGCTGGAGACCCAGCACCTCTCAGCAATTTACACAGAAGGATGCGTGCCCAAATCTATCTGGCAGGGAACTGCAGTTTATCCTTTCCTGTTAGGGCATCTGTGACTGGCTCCCCACTTTGTACTGTGTTTCTGGGGTGGAACCATTTGGACTTTTATTTGTAATACAGACAAGGGCCAAAGGATCTATAGTAGCTATAATGATCTATAATCATTCCCAGACTGAAATTTGGAATAGGCCATGGCATTTGAAGAAAACAGGCCCACTATAAAACACTGGTCTATGGCAGCTTATAGCAGGCCATCGGCAGTGGCATAAAATACACTGCCCCCCTCACATAAAATCTTTGACCCAGGCCCTCCTGTTCCCCAGGCCCCAGTAACTGTGTGGTCTGCTTCCTCTATAGTTATATCACTGGCCTTCAGGTATTTGCCAAAGTGTCCCAACTGCCAAAAGCCCCAAATTTAAAACAGACACCACATATTATTTTTAATTGCCTATGTGATGAAAATGCTCTCTCCAAATTCTACATAAGGTATTTTGAAAAAATCATATTTGTATTTGTGCCAGTGGAAAACAGTGTGCAATGTTTAGCAGAGAATAGCTTTGGGGAAAAATTATTTACTTACATTTTATTATTTACTTATACTTTTCTGCTGACTAATGGAAGTGTAATCACATCTTCATGTGCCACAGGCTAAATATAGATTAACTAACAGTAAAGAAAACAACTACATTGTTGTATATATAAATGTATCAATTTTCCTTTTTAAGAAAAAAGGCTGGCCAGGCAAGAAAAATGCAACAGTAGCTGCATTAAATGTACTCTTTTTGTTCCTAAAGAAATCAGTTATTTACATTTTTTGTGAATATTCAGTTGAAATAAAATAAAGACACCATTTAACATTGTGTGCTTTGATAATTCTTTGAAGGCTGGTTAACTCCCAAGGCTTGAGATTACATTTTACCCATACAGCCTAAAGATATGTGCCCTTTGAAGGTACTGAAATCTTAAGCGGAAGAGAAAGACCTCCTACTCTTGATTGAGTTTCTTTCCTGACTTGTTCTAACTCCAGCTTCATTTTTCTCCCCCTCCTTATTTTCTGGGTCCTATTGAGTTTTGCTCATTCATTGCGAAAATGCGTGAAAGGAATCTTTAGTGCTGAGAAAAAGCTGTCTCAATCTGTAGGCACACCACGAAGAAAGGATTGTGTGAGATGTCTCTCTGGGAGTAAGTTTTTTTTTTTTTAAATACATATATGCATTTGACTGCTGATGCTGCTTTTAAAATGTTTAGACATTTCAGTGCCCCAGGAAGTCAACTAAGGATTATTTTTGGCTGTGTGTTTTTTAAGGTTTTGCTTCATTTCCAGATGTTTTCTATTAACAAATAATGCTGCACAGCCTTTCCTTGCTGGGAACTCAGTACATAATCTTTAGGTGACTCTGCAAAGAAATAAATTGCATTGTGGTATTTGGAGGATGTAGCAATTAAGTTGGTTTTGCAGCCAAAGTACCAGATGTTTTTTTACATCAGAATGTTTGAGAAAAAATTAGGATGATTTTTGCAATAAATTATACATTTGATTTCTGTCCTCTTTGGAATAGTGTTTCTTAAATATATCCAAATGTTCAGCATCATGGCAATAAACCATGGATCCAATATGTTTGTATAAAAAAATCTTTAGTGCCAGAGGTATCCCTTTTGCAATTTATAGATGTGTAGCTTTACTGCCTGTAAAGATAGAGAACAAGAGATATAGGGATTAATAATATATTTGAGCATATCTGCTTAAATCCTGTACCTGATTTCATTATAATGTTTTGTGCAGTTTTGTCTACTTTTCTAAGGCAACTTCTTTGCATTAATACATAGCTTGTTAAAAGATATTAAAGATTAATTGATCTGCACTAGACTAGACTGACTAGAGGGGTTGTGTATTTGCAGCTTGTCATGAAATACAGATATGGGATCTTGTACCCGGAAAATTGTTATCCAGAAAGCTTCAAATAATGGGAAGGCCATGACCCTTAGGGGCACATTTACTAATCCACGAACGTCCGAAAAGCGTCCAAATGCGTTTTTTCCATAATGATTGGTATTTTTGCGACTTTTTTCATCGCTGTCGCGACTTTTTCACGAATTGTCACAACTTTTTCATCGCCGTCACGAAAAAATCAGATTGGTTTTTCCGCCAATCGCAACGACGATGAAAAAGTCACGCAAACTACTGTAAAGTCATGACGGCGATGAAAAAATCACGCAAAATACGAAAAACACAACGGCGACGAAAAAGTCGCAAAATTTTCGTTTCCAATCTGATTTTTTCCCATTCAGGATTCGGATTCGTTGATTAGTAAATGTGTCCCTTAGTCTCCATTTAATCAAATAATTAAAAAAAAATTAAATTAATTTCCCCTTTCCTTTTCTCTGTAACAATAAAACAGTACTTTGGTCTTAAGAAAGAGTTAACCTTTATTGGAGGAAAAATAATCCAAGTGGCTTTATTTAATAAAGTGTGGCGATCCAAATTATGGAAAGGGACCCCTTATCCCGAAAACTCCAGCTCCTATGCATTCTGGATAATAGGTCCCATGTCTGTACTGACAGTGGTGTACAAACATCCATTTTAGAGGGTTTAAAAATGTAAAATGCAAAAAATAGTTCAGTAAATGTAACATGAAAATACAAAACAGGAAGCCTCTCTTATTTTTTTATTTTTTTAAAGGCAAAGTAAAGGCTTAATCACTTAGGAGTGCCTATTTCGCTAACCTTAGACAATATGCTAGCACTTCTCTTATGTGCCACTATATTGTCAAATCTCCAAGGGATCCCTTGTGGCTGGTCCAGGCTGTATGTATGTACAGTAGAGTAAAACTGGAACATAGACAATAATAGAAACAAGATGGGAACATGTCACTCACATGAGTAGTAAAATAGAACATCAAGCAAGCACATTTTCCGTCACCTTAAATTTAATATTCCAACTGTATCCAAATGTAAATTAAGTCCAGCCTATTTTCAAAAGGAAAGAAACTGTGAATGGTAAGATTAAAATTTTGAGCTGTTTAGTTCACTTGATAGTAGTAATTGTATCATTTGCCATTGCCAGCAGCTAGGCATGAGATATTTCTGCTGAATCACTTCTACTGTTTCATTTTATCTTTTTAATAAGCTTCATAAATGTTTTCCTAAAAATAAACTGAAGTATGTCAAGCTACCCTGTTGCCATGTTCCAAGCAGTATGCAGCTAAAATAAGCACATCAACAGGGTTCTCTTGATTTTAGTAGCAAAAGAAACTGCTGCCAGTAGGACACAAGAATTTAGCCAAGGTAAATGAGGCAGCAAACTGGAAAATGAGGTTCAATGTTGATAAGTGCAAAGTTATGCATTTTGGTAGAAATAATATAAACGCGAACTATCTACTGAATGGTAGTGTGTTGGGGGTTTCCTTAATGGAGAAGGATCTAGGGGTTTTTGTAGATAACAAGTTGTCTAATTCCAGGCATTGTCATTCTGTGGCTACTAAAGCAAATAAAGTGCTGTCTTGTATAAAAAAGGGCATTGACTGAAGGGATGAGAACATAATTTTGCCCCTTTATAGGTCCCTGGTAAGGCCTCACCTTGAGTATGCGGTGCAGTTTTGGGCTCCAGTCCTTAAGAAGGATATCAATGAGCTGGAGAGAGTGCAGAGACGTGCAACTAAACTGGTTAAGGGGATGGAAGAATTAAACTACGAGGTTAGACTGTGGAGGTTGGGGTTGTTTTCTCTGGAAAAGAGGCGCTTGCGAGGGGACATGATTACTCTGTACAAGTACATTAGAGGGGATTATAGGCAGATGGGGGATGTTCTTTTTTCCCATAAAAACAATCAATGCACCAGAGGCCCCCCTTTAGATTAGAGGAACGGAGCTTCCATTTGAAGCAGCGTAGGGGGTTTTTCACGATGAGGGCAGTGAGGATTTGGAATGCCCTTCCTAGAGATGTGGTAATAGCAGATTCTGTTAATGCCTTTAAGAGGGGCCTGGAACAATCAGAATATCCAAGGCTATTGTGATACTAATATCTACAGTTAGTATTAGTGGTTGTATATATAGTTTATGTATGTGAGTGTATAGATTGGTAGGTGTGGGTTGTGTGTGCTGGGTTTACTTGGATGGGTTGAACTTGATGGACTCTGGTCTTTTTTCAACCCTATGTAATTATGTAACTATATACATTTTTCAACTATAAGGTCCTGTCGCTTACTTAAGGCATATTATAGATAGAGATGTAGCGAACTGTTCGCCGGTGAACTAATTCGCGCGAACATCGGGTGTTCGCAAGTCCGCAAATTCGCGAACTTTTCGTGATGTTCGCAATTTGGGTTCGCCGGCACCGAAAAAATCGCAAAACTTACGATAACGGTACGAATGCTCCGAAAAAGTCGCAAAACTTACGATAACGGTACGAATGCTCCGAAAAAGTCGCAAAACTTACGATAACGTTACGAAAGCTCTGAAAAAGTCGCAAAACTTACGATAACGTTACGAAAGCTCCGAAAAAGTCGCAAAACTTACGATAACGGTACGAATGCTCCGAAAAAGTCGCAAAACTTACGATAACGGTACGAATGCTCCGAAAAAGTCGCAAAACTTACGATAACGGTACGAATGCTCCGAAAAAGTCGCAAAACTTACGATAACGTTACGAAAGATCCGAAAAAGTCGCAAAACTTACGATAACGGTACGAAAGCTCCGAAAAAGTCGCAAAACTTACGATAACTTTGCGAAAGCGCCGGAAAATACGAAAAAGTCGCAAAATTACCGATCATTTCGAAAAACGGCGTGTGTCAATTTTTCAGAGGTTTTTGCCCTTGATCCCCCTCCTGCATGCCACTGTCCAGGTCGTGGCACCCTTTAAACAACTTTAAAATCACTTTTCTGGGCAGAAATGGGTTTTCTAGGTTTTAAAGTTCGCCTTCCCATTGAAGTCTATGAGGTTCGCAAAGTTCGCGAATATTCGCAATTTTCGGCGGAAGTTCGCAAACAGGTTCGCGAACTTTTTTTTTGAGGTTCGCTACATCCCTAATTATAGACTTGGGCAGCACACAGCTTGCTCTGATGGGTTGTTTATTGAATGTTTGCGTAAGATGTAGATGCTTAACATTATAAGTGCAAGATTATGGTGGGAACTAATAGATGCATGAATTCAGACTACATATAACAAATTGGGGCTCGACCTATGGCCAGACAACACCTGATTATGCAATTCACAGAGATTTTGCACCACGCAATTAGCAGCTGCCAGCAAGCATACCCTATAGAAAATGAAATGGGCAACTCCAAAGTTGCCTTCCTACGGGCATTATTCTAAACCACTGGTAGGAAAACATATATATATTATATGTGCGTCATATAGTAGCACAAAGTTAAAGGAGTGGTTCACCTTTAAATTGACTTTTAGTATATTACAGAATGGCCAGTTCTTAGCAAAGTTGCAATTGGTCCTTGTTTCTTTATTTTTTAATGTTTCTGAATTATTTGCTTTCCTCTTCAGGCTCCAACTTTCGAAAGGGCATCACTGAACCCAGCAGTCAAAAAACTTTTGCTCTTTTAGGCTACAATTTCATTGTTATTGTAACTTTTTATTGCTTATATTTCTGTTCAGACCCAATCCTATTCAATTTCTTATTTGAACCACTGTCTGGTTGCTAGGGTAATTTGGATCCTAGCAACCAAATTGCTGCTAAAATTCCAAACTGTTGCTCTATATAAATCTAAATAATAAAAAAAACACACAGATAAAAAATAAAGACCATTTGAAATTGTTTCGGAATAGCACTCTTCACTCTCTCTAAAAGTGAACAACCCCTTTAAAAGGCAACTTTGGGCTACTGCACAATGGATATTTTTCCTACAGGCAATTTACATTAATGCCAGCAGGAAGGTAACTTTGGATATTTTGTTGCACTGGAGGAGACTCTCAGCACTAACTGTATTATTTTCAGCTAATGGAGCAACCCTGTGCTTTGTTCTAAAGGGAAACAGAATTGCAAGGGGTAATTTACATACCCCAGAGCTAGCCCCTTAGTGCTCACTTGGAGAGCACTTGTGCCCCTAGGGTTGCTGGTCTCTGCACTGAGTGCTGGTCAGGAGGAGCTGATTTTTTTCAACCTTTTTTCTTGCACTTTGCAAACTGTATGGGGAATTGTAAATGACCTGTACTGAGTTTGTAATTTGCTGGGAAATAGTAGACTTGTGCCAATTTAGTCTTATTTCATAGAGGGAGATAGCAGCTGCTTTGTGTTTCTGGTTGGAATTAGATGTAAATTATTTAACTGGTGACCCACTATATTTGTTAGCCCATTTTTATTTTTTAAATTAGTCATTGCATCACTTTTTTCCTCTAAGGCCCCATGTAAGGGAACTAGTACGGGTTCTAGTGATACACAGGTATGAGACCTGTTATTAAGAATGTTCATGACCTGGAGTTTTCCACATAAGGGGTCTTTCTGTAATTTGTATTTTCCTTACCATCTACTAAAAAATAATTTCTGCATTAAATAAACCCAACAGGATTGTTTTGCCTTCAATAAGCATTAATTATATCTTAGTTGGTAACAAGATACAGTTTCATTACAGGAATTACAGAAAAAAGGAAATAATTTTTACAAATGTGAATTATTTGATTAAAATGGAATCTTTGGGAGATAGCCTTTCTGTAATCCAGAGCTTTATGGATAACATGTTTCTGGATAATGGATTCCAAACCTGTATTGAATAGTAATAAATAATGGTTTGCATTGTCCTGCCAATAAATCCTTCTTTCGATGGGATATTTTGACCACTTTCTTTACAAAAGGACAACTCTGTGATGGCTCTTATTGTGGAAGATTGAACTTGTAGGGCAATGACAGACATAGGTATTTCAGACATAGCTATTTGTCAGCCGCAGTTGATTGTAACAAAGTGTCTGAGAAATGTCATCTTTTTACATGCAGTGATCCCTATACTGCAGCTGATCTCCTGCGGGTGGCAAAGAACAACATCTGTCATTGCCCTTAAACTAATTCCACTCAGAAAGCATGTCATCAGTCCTTCTGTAGTGAACCTGGATATTGCTAAGTGAAAAAGGTAGTACAGGTAGACCCATAGACTCCATTATTAGCAAATAATTCTAATTTTTAAAAATGATTTCCTTCTTCTCTGTAATTATAAAACAGTTTCTTGATCCCAGCTAAGATATAATGAATCCTTATTGGAGATAAAACAATCCTATTGGGTTTATTCAATACTTTTAGCAGACTTAAGTTATGGAGATCCAACTTACGGAAAGATCCCTTATCCGGAAAACCCCAGGTGCTGAGCATTCTGGATAACAGGTCCCATACCTGTACTTCTTCAAGCTAGCTAGTTTTGTATACTTTCTAAAATACTTTACTTCCTATCCACCTCTTACAACTTGCAAGTGGAAATGCTTTTTGTTTGTCAGAGGTCAGTTCCCCCTACAACAAATCAAAAGCTGCATTGATTATTATTCTTTATTCTACCGCTGCCTTTTTACTAGAGTTATAAATCCCTGCAAACTATATAGACATTTACATTTCAAGCCTGAGGGCAGCAAAACAAAACAAAAAAATTACCACATGGAGCACATGTAAATGGCAAAGTTGTAAATTTCTGACTTTATTACTGTTTGGGGATTCATATGCAGTCCTGTATGTATAATCCCTGCAGAAAAGACTGGGGTCAGTTAACTCCCATGCAGTGGAACACAGAGAAAAGCAGAAACACCGTATAAAACATCATATATCATTGCATAGTAATCCATTCCATATGATCCAGCACAATTTAATCATATAAAACAGTACATTTCCTGTATATGAGTTACTTTAATCTGAATAGATCCTTGTTGGTGAATCCATATTATACCTATATACAGTCCAAGCAGCAGACTCCAAAGTCAGTTAATGATTTGAATATCAGTTTTAGTATTATTTTCAAGGAAATTCTCTTTGAATTCTTGACATTTTAAGTAAATGTTATGTGGAGGGAGGAGGGGGACAGGTGATGGGGGTGGCCTCGGGCGCCCTGATAACAAATCCAGCCCTGCCTCTGTGTGGCCCCCCCACCTGTCTGCCTGCTGTGACTGTTTACTTTTGTGTAAACTTTAAATGGTATTTGTACTGAGATTAACTGGCCCCCTGCATTGTTCTGCATTGGTCCTCAGATTCAGGCTGTAAACACCTGTATAGTTTATACATATAATTCCCTGTACTGTTCACACCTTTTAGTCCCTGCATTGTTCACACCTTAGGCTCAGACTGTAAGCCCCCATATTGTTCACCTTGGAGCAGTGCTAGCATTGTGTCAGTGCATGCAGTGCCTGCCCTATGCTGCCTATGTGTATGGCACACACATGCAGCATAGGGCAGGCAGAGTATGGTACACACACAGGAAGCATAGGGCATGCAGAGTATGGCACATATAGGCAGCATAGGGCATGCAGAGTATGGCACACACAGGTAGCATAGGGCAGACAGAGTATGGCACACACAGGCAGCATAGGGCAGGCAGAGTATGGCACACACAGGCAGTATGGGGAAGGCAGAGCATGGCACACACAGGCAGGGTAGGGCAGGCAGACAAGCAGGCACACACAAGCAGGGTAGGGCAGGCAGAGTATGGCACACACAGGCAGAGTAGGACAGACAGAGTACCACAGAAGTTGGACATCACTGGTACAGAATATAGTATAGAAGCCCTCTGTATAATGAGCTGAACATTATCAAAAAGCCTGAAAAGTTGCATCTGGGAAAAGGAGGGGCTTAGGCATAAAGAGTGTTTCATAAGGGACTGCTGATTTGTTTTGACTGTGCTTGTATTGGACAGAAAGTTGAATTTGACATTACCTTTGATTTCAGATTTTGCCTTGTTTAGTGCAAAAAAAAACATTTGTTCACTACAAGCAATGATCATTGAAAAGGGGGATGCTCGTTTAACACTTTAAGGAATCTGCTGACATTCTGTAAAATCATCAAGGGACCTATTGTTTTTGTTCAGGTTAGATGAATATGAAACATGATAAACGTAGTCAGATGACAACAGCAAATAAACATAACACACAATACGATGTTGAAAGTAACGTCAGAACAGATGGAAAATAGCTCAGCCTTAGAGTTTAACTGTTTTCAAGCATTAATACAAGTCAAATAAAAAAGTGAGCTAGGCAAATTTAAAGTAAGACTTCAAAGGAACAAGTACTGAAATTACTTTTGGAATCTGCCTATACACATAGGCGCCACCATTTTAATGGAGCACTGTAAATTTCCTAACAATATATCTTCAAGAAGAGTCTCAGTGACCCAGCAAACAAGTTTTCCACAGGGTGCTGATGGGCCTGCAGGACATGGCTGGGTTAATTCTTAACCCAAAAGCATTTGTCATTTGAATATAATCAAATAAAAAAAATAAAGGGTGGTTTATAATTAAATAGAACACTGATCTAAAAAAAGTTTTACTTTTAAATTCAACTTTGACAGGTAAGTTTAAGCTGACAAATCTTCATAGAGGATTATAGCAACAGTAGCAGGTCCTAGACTATGGTGCATGGGAGAAAACATATTTACTCTCCTATATACACCCTGAAGGATGTTGTTAGCATACTGTGAGTTCTAGTTCAGTAACAGCTGGAGAGTCAGGAAAACAGCAGTTTAATATATGCATTCAAGTTGATGAATAAGTGCAGTTAAGTGAATCTAATGTCTATTTCAAACTATTATACTCTTTTAAAAGAGGGTTATAGTCAAAAAAGAAAGCCTGCAGCACAGTGTGCTTCCAAGTTGTACCAGAACAGATTTGGTAACACGGACAAAGCTTTTTTTCATTCAGTTTGCCTCTAATATGCCAACATTTCTATTTCCCAAGATTTTCAGAGTTATAAATATACCCTTTTCCAAAGCAGCTTAAACCCATATTCATCATTGCTAGTTTACAACAAATAGCAAGATAAGCCATGCAAAGACTGTAGCATTAAATAAAATATCTTCAGCAACTCACAAGCAGATGTTGACCCATTTGAGGCTATTACAGAAAACTAAATAAGACTACATGATTTCAGCACCATTTGCTGAATTTGCACAATTTTCAATAAATGATGTTATAATTTTGATTAGTCTAGATGAGATGAGGACCACATCAATAAACCGTTACGGTCACTGATCCGACAGAAAAAACAAACCTGCCTGATTGATGCCTGGGCAATTTTTGGCCACATATCAGTCGGAAAGGCCCGTTGGGGTTCCCATACACGGTTCCCATACACGGACAGATAAGCTGATGAATTGGTCTGAAGATTAAATCTGCCCTTAAGGGCCGTGACAGGCAGGGAGATTAGTCGCCCGCAACAAATCTTCCTTGTTGCGGGTAACTAATCTCCCCAATATGCCATCCCACCGGCATACGCGGTGCATCGATTTGCTGAAATCGCTGAAGTTGCCTTGAGAGGTGCCGCGTATGCCATCCCACCGGCGATTTACATTCTAGCTGGTGGGATTGCATATCGGGGAGATTAGTCGCCTGCGACAAGGGAGATTTGTCACGCGCCGAGTAATCTCCCCGTCTGCCACGGCCCTAAGGCTAAGGAATTTTGGTACTGAATTTGCAATGGCGCATATTAATTGTTCTGTGGGATATGAGCCTTTGCTCTGTCTAAACATTCACTGTCTTTCAGCTTTCTTATCACGTGTCATTGTCCTACTATTGATCCATAATTACCTTATTTAAAGGCCAGAAGGGTATTACAAGTTGTACTTAAATTATGAGCTCTCCACTATACCCAAGTTGTGTGATGGGCAGTTATTGTTCCAGTTTGTCATTAGCAGTTCTTTTTTCTTTGATTTTAACGTTATAGAATTTCCCCAAAACTGTACTGATATTGAACTACTTCTGGACTTTGCACTCTGCCCTGACATTAATGCAGGTCTTCTGGAACACAAGAGCATTTACTTTCCTTGTAAATGCAGAGCTGCCTGCTATGGCAGGTGGTAAGGACTAAGGGCTGCTGTGTGCTCCTCAGCCCCAAACAATGCACCTTGTGCCGGGTTTTTAATTGGATGCAAGGTGGAAAGTGAAGCAAGACCTGTATATATACAGAATCCGGTACAAATATATGATTGCTTAAACACAAGAAAAAGGAAAACAATTTGACAATCTCATACACTTAGTGAATTATTGGTGCAAAAAGAGAAAAATTAGACTTGACAATGTAACCTTTTCACACTTTGATACCTTGGTTATATGCTCCTTTTATGACTCTAAAAAATGTACAATTCAGTGATGGGGATACTAATATTACACCTAATGTATCTAAAGTCTAGCAATTCTGGCGATTTAAATTCTAGCAATTTGCTAGGCTTTGGTGGTTAATTAAGTTAACTCCAGTTTCTGCTATGTTTTGCAGATTTTTACGATGACATTGCAAAAGGCAACATTAATGAACCCTGTATATGAATTATTAATAACCCACCAATTATATTGTTTTTCAGCTCAGTATGATTCAGATAGTACATCAGAAATAAAGACTTTTTTCAATTGATTTCTGCTTCGGGGGACTCTATTCTATAGACTCTATTCTATAGATGATATATTTTTATTTTTTTATCTTTGTTCAGTTGATCATAATACCTTAATTTTGTTAATTGATACAAAAGTTGCTAACTTACACAGGTACTGCTGAGTTATGTATCAACTAATGTAGCAAATTGTAACTAGGCTGCACTAGATTCCTGCAGCAGTTTGAGCACTCGTGAAATACCCGCAAAGGGGTTACTATCTAAAGACACCTAAACTGAAAAAAAAGTGTTTGGAAGGTGAACAACCTCTTTTATTCAGTATAATTATTAGGACTTTGTGAATAATTATCAATTAATATCGGTAATCAATTAAAAATTTCAGTAAGAACGTATCATTAGTGAATTCTCAAATAATACATTGTAATACATAATACTAATCATTATTAATAATTAATAATAATACTTGTAATATTAACAATATATTGTAATACATAAATACAAATATTTGTACTTCCACTTCTTCCACTCAGTAGTGTACTCTGGTCACATTAAAAATTAACACCACATCTTACCCATGTTTCACACAGTTTTGTGTTATTTCAACATTACACCTCACTCCAGATGGCAATACTGGTGTAACTAGGCAAATATTCTAGCACTAGACTTGAAAAACAGCTTATGTGGTTATGGATGATAATAGGTGTAAACATATATATGCCCCCAAAAAATCAAGATTTCACTGAAATTGCGGAAGTTTCCTCTCAAGGCAACTTCCGCGATTTCACTAAAATCGCGCTGCCGTGTATGCCATCCCACCGGCGATTTACATTTTCGCCGGTGGGATGGCATTTCGGGGAGATTAGTCGCCCGCGAACAGGGAGATTTGTCGCGGGTGAGTAATCTCCCCGTCTGCCAGAGCCCTAATGCGCTATACTTTTTTCAGTAAACTATGAAAACAAATTAATTTGTGCAAAATGTGTTCTACAGGCATGGTATCCCTTATCCGGAAACCCGTTATCCAGAAAGCTCCGAATTACGGAAAGCCTGTCTCCCATAGACTCCATTTTAATCAAATAATTTAGAATTTTAAAACTGATTTCCATTTTCTCTGTAGTAATAAAACAGTACCTTGTAATTGATCCCAACTAAGATATAAATAATCCTTACTGGATGCAAAACAATCCTATTGGGTTTAATTAATGTTTTATTGATTTTATTGTAGACTTAAGGTATGGAGATTCAAATTACAGAAAGACCCCTTATCCAGAATACCCTTGGTCCCGAGCATTCTGGATAACGGGTCCTATCCTGTACAGTAAATTACAATATCGGTTTTGTCAGCCCCAAAGAAAAGAACAGTGAAACAATTTCAGAATTAGGGCAAAAAAAAAAAATACTGACGTAAATGTATTTGGAAACACCCAAGACAATGCTAGTTAATTGCAAAGGTGAGTTGAGATTTTTAGAGCAAGTCACAGTATACTATTCTCCCAGGATAACAGGGCAATAACAAGAATGGAAGTCTAATCCAGTGAAAACTATGGGTGTCGGTAAGGCCCTTAAAACCAATAGGCTGGGAAAAATACATTTAAACAATATCCTGCAACAAAATGTATTTTATACTATATGAGGACAAGTGGTTTGAAAAGCCAATTTTGTGATACAGATATAACTCAAATAAAATTGTCAAACAAAAATGTTTGTAGTACTGACCCTGAGGTTGTAAATACAGCATGCAGTGCCCTTCAAGACAGAGGAAGTAACAATCCAATTCCTTTGCAAGATGTACATGAATATGGGAGTAAATTTAGGTATAGCAGAGCAGACATTTATGATGCAGCTAATTATATGAGCATAGTGTGCTGGGAGCTTAATGAATATTTTTCAAGTGACCTATTTGAACCTTAGACCTGCTTATCTCTCAGGACAAAAACTACGAGCACATGGAAAAAAACAAGAGTGACTTTTCTTAATTTTTTCCTCTAGCCGTACCTTAATTAAGAAAAAAAAGTGAATATTTTCAGGTGCGTTTTTTGTGGAAAAAAGTTCACACACTAGTCAACTCAAATGTTTTAATAACCTAGAAAAATGAATTAATAAAATTTTTAGAAAATGTTCACATCTACACGACCTCGCCAGCTTTTACGTGCTTACAACTTTCTGCAATTTTTTTCTTGAATTAATCCTGACTATTCAAGGTTTCAGAAAATACTTGTGTGTTTTTTTTTGCATCCATGTTTTTACTCTGCGTTTTTCTTGAATTGAGAAAAAAAAAAAAAATTCAAACTCATTTTTGATAAATCAGCCCATTAGTTGTCATTTACAGGGTTCCTCTTACAACTTCAAATGAGATCCTCTCACCCCAAGGTTGTTTTCACTGGGGCCTTCCTGGCACCCATTGACCTTCTCATACAAGGGGAATCCAAAATACCTATAATATGGTTAAAAAAAACCTGACATCCTAGTGCTTATGGGAAACTCCCACCACCCACAAGATATGCGTATATCTCAACTGGGCTATTTTAGTTTCAATACATGGTGATACAAATGTTTTATTCCCAATATTTAGGAAAATCCTAGTGAAAATCCACTGTGGGGCCTAGTACATATGTAGTATTTATATTTGAAGAAGGTAAACTGGTATACTGTTACTGTTAATTCAGTAGGGCTTTGTGGTAAACATACTTTGTCCACTGTTTTAATAACGAAAAAGCAATGTTTTTGTTAATTCTTTAGCTAAACAGGGAATTTGAAGCTGATCCATGTATGCTTCTTTCAAAGTCTTCTTTCATAATTAGATTACCAGTAAAAATATGTAGTAACCCTTTGCTATCATTGTGTATATGTATTGTGTATGTACTGTGGTATGTTGAGACCTACAGCAACCAGTAGCGTAAAGCACCAGCTATAACTATGAACGTTTGTATCATTTGTGTTTTTGCTAAATACTTCTTATGCTATCCTTATGTACATTTTTTACCATTTACTATGCGTGAAAACAACAAAAAAATGCAAATGTAAAAATGCACCATGTAAATTTAGTTCAAGGTTTTAAAATTTTTCAGGGTTTTTTTCATTTGTAAGTCAATGAAAATTCATACAAAAACATAAAGACCTTGAAAAATTTTCGTTTTCATTCCACATTTGTTTATGGTTTTTCAACTTGGATCTTTTAATAAGTGCCAGAGATTCATAGTTTTAGTAGAAATTAGTTTATTCATGGTTTCAAAAACCTCTAAAACTACGCAAATCTGAATGTTGAGTGCTAATTTTTTTGAGTAAAGCCATGGCAACTTATTTTTTATTTCCAGGGTTTATGCATTTCTCTAGTTCCTAGTTGTCTATCTAGGTAGATCCAAATTTGTAGATCCAAAAAAAGGTTGCACTGGGTGAGGTTTGGGGTAAATTGTGGGAATTTTACTGGTTGTGGCTTGTGGATATGCTCTATATACTATATATAGAGCATATACTCTATTTACTATATACTATATACTAGAGCATGAAAAAGAGGTGAAAAAGTGCTTCCCACAATGCCATACACAAGGTCTTTTATTCCAGATTAGCTGGAATAAGACAGCTGGAATAGGACAAATGGTCTTAAACTTGCACCATGAATGATGAGCAAGTAAGGGTAGGTAGCAAGTAAGGACGAGCAAGTAAGAATAGACGTAAATGCTCATTGGCAGGTAGTGTTTAGTTCCTGTGAGGCAGGGATTCCTATATTGTGGGGCTGTTTCCCACCGGGTCAGCTCAAAGCAGTGGATGTGGGAGCATCATCAAGGCAAGCTGGGGTTTAAATTTGTGGCTGAACTCTTTTTTACAATCTAGAATAGCACTGGAGCCAGAGGAGCATTGGTGTTTCAGCCTTGTATCCTATGTATATATTTAACCTTTTATTTTTAAAGATCACTGCATGGTGATAGAGAAGGGCTAAAATACAATTATTTGTACTGCTCAGAGGATGACTGGGAAAAGTACATTTCTTTGCAGTGAAAAGTGCCTATGGAACCTCTAGATGTCGCTAAAGATAAGTACAGTAATGTCTAAAACAGCATTCTTCATCTCTTTGTCTGTTATTCAAATACCAGTTTGTCTCCTATTCTGGAAAAAATGTAACTATATATATTTTTCTTTTTTATATGGTTTAAAAAGGCAGGGTCGGACTGGGCCGCTGGGGTAACTGGAAAAATCCCGGTGGGCCCCAGACCTGATTCCCGCAGGGTGCTCCACCAATCCTCTGGTCTCCCTCCCCTGATGCATTGCAGGAAAATTAATTTGCGCACACTCGGGGGAGGAGGTCCCTGCAGGCAGAAGCCCCAGTGGGCCCTGCACCCTCCAGTCCCATCCTTGACATCACTGTTAATTATTTTACTCTTTCTGCCCAGCTTTTTCTTAATAAATATTTTGCCCTCTCTTTTAGGGAAATGAAACATGACTCATAAGATGTTAAAGATAAATCAATTAGGAACAAGAAATGATACATACTCTTATTATAGCTTTCAAATTACCTTTTTTAATGTTTCTAATATGAAGTACAAATATAGGCCAAGCAAATCTTACTCTAAATTGCTCTGGGAAAATATCTTGTGAATTCATGCCCTCATTAAAATTAGTAATTTTTATTAGTTTAATGGTTTTACTATTTGAAGAAGGTTTTAAGAATAGATGTCTTCTTTCTGACCTCAGTAAAATCATCTGACCCATTTTATTGAGACCTAATACAATTATTCTTCTACATATCTAAAGAAAGTTAACTTTATATTTAACCACTTTAGAGAGTACTGCTTTTTCTCCGCTAATGTACAATATTAATAGTACATGATTATAGGGGCCGGTTCATTAAAACACGAGTTCGAATCCCGAATTGGAAAAATTCGGATTGGATACGATAATTTCTGAAGATCGCAAATATCACCAAAAATGCTTACGAAAAAATCGTATTAGTCACGATAATATCGTATTGGCAATCCAAAAGTCACAAAATTTTCATACCGAACGATTGTAAACAGCGGCAGAACCTTTCCGAATTTTTCGCGCAAGCGTACGAAAAAGTTGCGTGCGCGTACGAAAATATGCTCAGAGCATTCGAATGAACGCTCCGAGCGTTCGTGTCTTAATATATCTCCCACATAATGTACAGAAGTTTAATTAAGAAGTGGCAATATTCCCCAAAATGCACAACCATATTAGTGAAGAATTAAAATAAAAACCATATACAACCCTAACCTAACTTTCTACATCCCAACTACAATATGCCCATTTTTCTGACCCAAACATACCAGCTAGTAGGAGCAGGCTCCTGGGGTGGCAAAAAAGTTGAAGTCTTCAGTCACATGCTGGCACTGCCTCATAAGAATAGCTGGATTTAGTATTTTCCTATTTTTCCCATTGTGTAAATCAGTGGTTCTCAACTTTCCTAATGCCATGACCCTTTAACAGTTCCTCGCGTTGTAGTGACCCCCAACCATAAATTATTCCTAAGACCATCGGAAATATGTGTTTTCCGATGGTCTTAGGCAACCCCTGTGAAATGGTCGTTCGACCCCCAAAGGGGTCACGACCCACAGGTTGAAAATTGCTGGTGTAAATATTGACCTTTTGATATGAGCCTTTTGTAACTATTTTGATCTGAACTACTCTTAATTTGTTTAGTTTTCTGCAGTAGACCTTAATAACATTGCAGTTGGTGTACACATATACAACAGAATCTCATGAGAAGGACTTTTATTCTTGAGACCGTCGAGGCATTCTTACATAATAATGTATAATTCTCCAAACAGTCAATTATGGAAATGGGGGATCAACAACTATTTTCAGTTCATTTTATCTATTATTTACCAGACAGGCTATAATTAGTCTTGGTAGCACGCCATGAGGAGGTGGTGTTTTTTTGTGTGCCTTTCAACTACAGCTTTCAACAAAGGCTGATGAAAAGGTTTGCTGGCCACATTTTTCAGGAAGTCAATGTCCCTCGAATAGTTCTAACACTCAGCCCTCTGATAATTATTATGTGCATATAGTTACATCTCGGCTAGTTACCTAAGTTCTAATCTCTAGATTTTAGTGTGACCATTTTGTAGGTCTTGTCTTCAGTTCTACCCTTAATAGGCCTTGCATTTCCGATCAACTGCAGGACTTAAACATGCAATCTGAATCCTATGCCCTCTTTATTACATAAATGGAGATCTACTGTCCTTATTTCCGCTCTTATATGTATTCATTTCCTTCTTTTTCATTTAAACAGGTATGTGTCAAGAATATTCTTAAAAGGGTAAATATATATAACATCCTTATATAGTAGACTGAGTTTGCCACTCCCAACCTCAATAACATATACCGTATATAATCCAATAAAGTTCGCTAGGGCTAAAGCTGTGAAGTCAAATGAAGATTTATTTAAAAACACATAGCAATGCATATTTCAGACCACATGGATGCTTCCTTGGCTGCACCCTAGAAAGGATCCATGTGGCCCAAAGCAAGTTGTGCTTTGCATATTTAAATAAAGCTCTAATAGATTTTATGGATTTAGCTTTCCATTGAATTATATACTTATTCTTAAAGGCGAAGTATTAGATCTTCATACATCTTTGTTCAACATACCATGAAAACGTGTCTATGGTATTGAAAAAATGTACAATGCTGCACAGACAGCATTGTAATACTACAACGTATATTAAAATATACAATACACACAGAACATATTTTTGTTTAGGAAAATATAAAAAAGTGTATTAAATGTTTTTTTACATTAGAATATCATTTAATACTGGAAAAAGATGGAAAGGTATTATACCTTCTTAAGTAGATTTTTTTTTTAATTATGGAAAAGCAAAATGCAGTTCAGTAAGGATTTATTCCCTACTCCCTGGAAGGAGTAAACTCTAGCCATGGGCTAGGTCTGTAGATAATTGGGGTGAGGAAGTCCGCATCCATTGGTTAGGCATGCCCTGGGGAAGCTGATAGGTTCCTATTGGCCACAGGTGTTATTTATATTTCCTAATCCATAAAAGCAAAAATAACACAAGTTTCAGCCATTTTGGGTTTCACTGGCTGTAGGTTAGCTCCTGCAATAGTTCAGTCTAAGAGTTCGGCAAAGGAATAAGGTAGCCGGAAGCAGGGGAAATATACATCAAGTTAACCTATGAAGTAATTTACTGTGTACCATCATAAAGTAAAACCTATAAGATTTATTGATATCACCTTCTGAGAAGTTTATTGGTAGTACTAAGCAGTTAACTGTATTTTAAAAAAATATCAGTGCCCAAGTTATTGAGCATGTAAATTAGCATAGAATCTGGTCTTCCTATCAAGGGCTCACCTGGGAAAGACTCATGTAAAGTAGTTGGGGCTCTTTAACAAATTTTGGTTCAGAAGCCAGAGTATCCCTTTAGTGTATATTTGTTAGGATCATTACATAGATATTGATTTAAATTAGAGGATTATAACACTTTTTACATTTGTTTAAGGTATGGGGGTATGCCGAAGGTGAAGCCTACTTCAGGGTCACTCTGGGCTCGACTGAGTACTTTTCCATAATAGACATCTATCTCATATCAAGTTCATGGTGAGGAAATGGCAGAGCAACAAAAGATGAAAACTTCCTTCCTCTTTATCAAGCTGCAGTCACCAAGCAAATCTGCTGAGCGTTCACAAGAGGGGTGTAGCTTGCCAGCAGTGAGCAGAGAAGCATGTGACACAACGAGGCCAGATCCTCCTCTGAGAGAGGACACACATCCTTATAACAGTATTTTACAAAGGGATCAGAGTGCTCTGGATTCTATTCCTCACACTGGCGTATCATGTGTCAGCATCTGTAAAGCGATGAATAATGGCACAGAGAGAAGCCCAGTTGCTGCCAAGGCATATGCTGTGCCACTCACTACTGCCAGGGATAAGCACTTCCTCTCTTCTCACGGCACATCTTTGGGTCATCAAATTAACAAACTGACAGCATACGACACAAACACTCTCCCAAACCAAAGTAACTCTGCCTTGGACAAAAGTTATTCCCTTCCTCCCTGGCAAAGTTATGTTTCCAGCTGTTGGAATACAATGGATGATCATCAGAACAGTATTAATGGAGAAGGGGTATGGTGGAAGGTAGAGGTATGTAAACCCACCCTGGTAAAAACATCAAACATTTTAAGAAGTCCTGAATGTAAAAGCTTTCGAGATGCTGTGGCAGAGAAAACAGCCAAATTAGCAGGCTTTACTGAAGCAGCAAAGGAAGAAATTCTTACTGCAAACTACACTGTGCAAGTAACTACAGCCAGTCCTGTGAAACTGGAAAAGGTAAGAATATGGGAAGAGAATATCTGGGGTTATGATTCATTATCTGTACTGTTTCCAGTGCTGTCTTTATATTAAAATATGTTTCAATACGTAAGCAAAAATTTACAGTATAATATTATTGATAGACATAAGAGTCCTAAAATAGTCGCTCCTTGTATCCATTGTATAAATCACTTTGGTAATTATGCACATATATTTTTTTACTGTTGTTACTGTTGCTACGCTTCTCATTAACTCATTTGCATGGCCGAGAAGTGTACAGTATAGCTGCAGCTGCACAGATTTTTCCCTCACTGTGCTCAGGAATCTATGCCAACCTTAGAACTTGTGTGCGATTTTGCCACATATTCACAGGAGAGCACTTTGTGCTGAGCGGTGAATCAGCTGGAACACGTCTGGAGCTGACACTGATGTTTACAGTTTCTTAAATTACAGGCAAATGGTGGAGCTCAAAGATTTAAAGTGATACGGTTATCATATATTTATCTAATTGTATTATAATTCCATTACATTTTTAACAACGTTTTAATTTTTTGTTGCATTAGAGTTTCACATTTTATATAGTTCATTAGTATTCTGCGTTGAGCCAGTAACCGGGGAACATTTTTGGAGTTTAAATTGGGTCTTGGGTCAACAGGTCCAGATCCAGAGCAGGTCTGCTAACCAGACCTACTCAGCACTTTGATTTACATTAAGTTTAATTTGTGGGACAGTGGCTGTGCTTCTGCTTTTTTTTTTTTATCTAGAACTTCTTTTGCAAGCAAGGAAATAGAAATAGCCACCAGTACCAGAAAAGAGATGTTCCCATGCATGCCTAAACATGCCAAATGCTTGCCAGTAACGAAGAACTATGTTTGAGATATCTTATTTTAAACTCAGGTTACCATCTGTTCTCATTTTGCACATTGGACCCTGGCTGTGTCAAGTTAAATTATTGTTCCCCACTGCATCTCTATAGGCTGCGCAGTCCTAACCTTGCCAAAATACTGCTTCTTACAAAAGGCTGGGGTTGCTGGAGTTTATAATAATTAAGTACTATTTTTTAATGTAAGCAACTCTGGCTTTGCAATCTCTTGTTGTGTTGATGGCATCGGCACTCTTTTATGCATGGCACTGATGGGCTCCGTGGAAGAGTGGATATGCAAATCTACACTGCCATAATCCTATTTGTTAACCAGAGATAAAAAAAAGCAGGAGAAAGTGAAGGACCACAAAAGGAAGGAATAGGCTTCAGAAAACATTGAAGCTGGTAAAGACGCAAAGAGCAGAATCAATGGGTAGAATAATGAAGATGGGTAACATAGGGAAGTATAAAAAAGAGTGAGAGGACTTAAGAGTGGGGAGTAGTAAACAAGTGAGAGATAAATGAAGTGTGCTAATAGGAAGTAGATAATAGGACCAGAAGAGAAAAGGAATAAAAGCAAACAGAAAAAATGGAGAAAAAAAGAGCAGAGCCAAGATAAGAGATGCTGCCACTGAATGCAGGTATGTCTTGCACCTGCTCCTACCTTCTCTTCATTCGCTCATCAACCAGTATGCCAGCTCCAGCACTTCCTATTTTGGGCAATTTAGCATTATGGTGGCCTTCCATTGATACTGCCACATGTTCTAGAGAAATAAATCTCATCAGCATTGCATTTATACTGCTACTTCTGGGGAAATTGAACAAAATTGGTCCTGCATTTCTAGTGTAAAAGACCCTACCTTCTAGTTATAGGGGCATTGCAATGTAACTGGCACCGCATTAATGATATATTCTTTGGGTTTTAAACATGAAGTTTGCACTGTATTTATAATGTTGGGTAATCTGTGGGCCTTATACATCGAACTGGTATTGCATTTATATGTCTGGTTATCCTGTGAGCATTAACCATGACACTGTATTTATACTGCTGTATATGTGATTTGTATACATTGGCCACAAAGAGGTTCAGTATATCATATATTTGTAAATGGTTACCATGAAACAAGCCCTGGAAGTAACAAAGAAATAAGTAAATGTCTGTAATTTTGTGTGGGTGTGGTTAAAACAGGGAAGGCAAGATCTTTTTAGCCCCCCCCCATCCCTAGTGGGATATTGTTGGTTTTAGGGATGCACCAAACCCGCTATTTTTGGATTTGGGTGAACCCCAAATCCTTAGTGAAATTTTTTTCCGAATAACAAACAGAATTAGATAAGGAAGAGTTAAAGACAACCATCTGTGTTTATGTGACAACAATTTTTTGGTTATAGTTCAGCACAAATATTTAGAAATATACAGCTGCAGATTCCAGGTGTCCTTTGAGAAAGGCTCTGCCCGAAACATGTAGTGTGCTGACACTCGCAGCAGTTTTCAATTGCTGCCTGGAGCTGTTTGATTCCTTTTTGCTTTTTGATCTTATGATTTATGTGACAAAAGCCAGCCAGGCATCCTGGCTTTATCGCCCCACCCCCTTCCCGCATGCTTGTGCAAACAGGCACATGCTTGCACCTGCGCTGAAGACAGGGAAAGGGTGGCATACAGGTGGTTTAGGGGACATGCAGCAGTGAGGGGGACAAGGGCCCGGACTAGAGGTAGGCTAAAGAGGTACGTGTCTAGTGCCCCCCACCGTTGCACCCTAGGCAGGTGCCTCTTTGGTCTACCACTAGTTCCAGCCCTGTTTGCATCCAATGCCTTTTTTTTTGTAAAATCCACAGAAGATACCAATGGAGGGGGGTAATAAATTAAAAAGATGTAATAGTCTTGGCAAGCAATCCCGTTTTAAAAAGAGCAAGGAACTACATGTGACAACAGAAAAAATATTGCTATAGTATGCATACAGAACAAAATTTCAAAAGGCTGCTTATGACCAGTTTTCTCCCTGTTCTTTGGCTGTGATTTATTTATGTCTAGCATTTCCTGTCCATTTATATGCTGCTACACAATGGAACTATTGCAGTCATTTGTTTCTTTTCTCCACATTATGGGCCAGATTCAGTTCCACGAGAAACCATGATTTTATGGTTTATCTCATGAAAACTTATGGGTGATAATATTTTGAGGAGAGAAATCTTTTCTTCTAATTCAGTTGCAGTTTTTTCCCCATACACTTCGATAGAGTTTTCAAGTGATAAACAGTGAGATTTTTCTCATTGAATTTCATCTGGCTCTATGGGAAAATCTGCAATTGTATTAGGAAATAAGCTTTTCTCATCAAACTGAATGTGGCCCTATATATGCTTGTTCTGCATTTTATCTCAATTTATATATGTAGCTGAAATGTATTAAAAATTAAAAGGGATTCAGACATGCTGCTGATAAAATTGTTGTGGTTACTTTTTTGTAACCAGCACCACTTTTCCCAGCACTCCTTGATGTGCTTTTCCCATTCCCAGAAAAAAGCAGAAAAGACACATGTTGTTATGCTGGAATTATAGAGAGTGGCATCCAGGACTCTTGGGGAGTCTGTGCACCATCAAGAGTGCAGTGGTGATATAAAAAAGCAACAGAGATTTACAGAGGTTTACAGAAAAGTAATAAAAATAGAAAGTATGTATAGAGACCAGAAAGGGGAAGAAATTTAAAGAAACGGGGGGGGGGGGGGGGGGGGGGCAGGGGTGGTAAGCAAAAGTGGCAGGGCCTGACCTTTACAGAAAAGCAGATGACTAGTGTTATTCAAAGTGCAAAACTATAGATAAATATGTTGACTTAATATGAACTATTTCTAAACCAGCAGAGCAGCTGTTTTAACATTTTCATTTGTTATTTATTTACTTGTACTGTTCCTTCCTACTCAAAAGGCAAATTAATTAACTTTATAAAATTCTACTTACTACTGCTTCTACTTCTTGCTAACCTGGTAACTGTATAAACTGTGTTGTACCATTTGGTAGTCATGATCTGTTTACTTCACTCTTACATGTTCAGATTTTAGTCTTCTTTCGATAAACATTCAGATATCGGTTGTACGTTTAAATGCAATTATCTGAAACTAACATTCAGACTGAAATTGTAGGATAAAGCTCTTACAAATTGGAGGATGTTCTGACCATGAAATAGCTGTCAGGCACCAATCATACGAAAGTGACTTCCATTGTAGGTCCCCCAAGAATATCGCCGATACACAGTACATGCTGATATTTTATCATTGACTGAACAAAGTTTTCTAACCTGGCCGATCAACTAAACGACCGATCACCATGGTGTGAAAATTAACGGGACAATAATTCGGAGCCCACATATGGTCTGAAACTCCGAAACTAGGTACGATTTTATTAGTACATGTATGGCCAGCTTTAGACTTTGACACGGTACTTTTGTTAATTCAGAAAGATAAATAAGTTATTGAACTTAAATACCTCTAATACAGCTGTACAATGTTATCTTCTATTAACTGAGAATAATCAAGAAATCATCACGCATTTAATTTGGAGTATAATTCTCCACAATTTACCACTACAGTAAAGAATTGAAATGATACATATACTGTAAGGAGGATTCAACTTGTGCACCAATGAAGATACTGTATGCTTTAAAATGGGACTAGTCACAGAAATGATAATGGACACAAAATGACACTAAGGGCCAATGGCCCACAGGAAGATTTATCGTCCATGGTTAATCTTGGCTACCATGGGCAATAAAGGCATGCGTCTTGCTTCATTTTCAGAAGTCATGCAAAGTTTCCTCCTGCATGAAAACTAAGCAACGTATAATCCTTTCCACCAGCGATTGACTTTATTGCTGGTGGGAAGGCATTTCGGGGAGATTAGTTGCCCGTGGTAGCCGAGATTTACCTGCGGGAGAATAATCTCCCTAGCCATTTAGGTCCTGCTACAGCACTCTTTACCCTGTGCCAGAGCAGAACTCCACCTCAAGAACAGGAAACCATGTACGTAGTGACACAGATGCCAAAAACAAGCAGTTAGTAGAGGACTCCCTAGCAGCTTGCAGCTCCCCAGCTTGACTGTTTGAAATGATGCACAAGCTGGGGGCCTTCTAGGGGCACCCATATGTTGCCCATATCTCACCTGTATACAGTGCTATATGCAAAGCAGCTTTGTGCTAATTTTTCTCTTACTTCAGACCTATTGTCCCATTTTTATAACTAAACACAGGTGTATTGCTTCTTAACTTTGACATGTCAACTGATGATAATAAGTGTTGGATTGGGCCCAGACCCGATCCCTGCCAGAGCTCTCCTGGGCCACTCATCTCCCTCCCCATATGTGCTGAAGGTAAGTTTAATTAATGCAAGCTCGAGCGGGCAGGAGGTGGGGGCTCCAACAGGGGTTGTGGGGGCTGTGGAGGGGGCTCCTTGGGGGGTGTGTGGGTCCCAGGGGTGATAGTTATTACAAATGTATTTTCTTTTAACAAATCTTTTTATTAGTAACAGCTAGACAGGGATATGTAACAATTTGCAGTTGATCTAAATATCCTGCTGGGGGCAGGAATTCCCAGTTTGAAATCTGTAAAGAGGCAAAAGAGGAAGGGAAAATTATACAGAATTAAAATGAAACGAGTTTCAAAGTTGCTATGATTAGGACATTCTAAAAGTAACTTAAAGAGAACTAGACCTTCAACTGTGTGTTTCTAGCTAAAAAATACTGAACAATGCAATCTGGTCATCGAAGCAGTCAGGACATAGAAGTCAGTTTTAAAGTCAAAAATGTATTGCTGCAGAAAGAGAATATAGTAACGACTGTCCCTGTCAAAAAAACAACACAGGTGATTTCTAGTTTCCAGTCTTATTACAAAAAGGTGGCTCTATGTTTGATTCCTAAATCAAAAATCACAATATACAAAATCATTCCTGTTTAAAGCTAAACTATTAGCACTTAACAAAAAATTCTTCCCCATGATCAATGGACAATCAGGCTTCTTAACCGGCAGACAAAGGACAGCTTTAGATGAGAAAGTGGCTGTTATCTATCTGCCAACACATTAAAGTGTAACTAATGTTCAAATAGGTATTCTACCCAAATCTCACTGTAACTAGCTTTCAGCTTGTGTCGCTCAGCAATTGCGCTTGTCTCCCTAGTGGGATAAATGCACAGTTTGGAAATAACTGGTCTAAATGGTGAAAGGTCAATAACTACTGCTAGAGTAGAACTGCCACCATATCTTAGAGAATCCTGTGCCATCCTTCTTCAGTATCAAGCAGCAAAACCTTACTTAGCTGCTAATTTTACATGCTTCTGAAATGTCCCTCCTATGCTATATATTCAAATAATAGTCTCCAAGAACAGGAACTACATTATTCCGCCAAAAGTTAGGGGCTTGGCGCTGATATAGATCAATTAGACACTACATTTAACGTGAACCAGTTCAACAAAGACTAAGGTATATCTATCAATACATTCTCATTAGTCGCAAAGACCACTCAGATTACTACTTGATTTATTTTCTTTGCATTTAATGGCACTTCACTATAGACCAATGCAGCTATTTAAACAACTCTATGTGGCTGTGGGTAGTACTATTTGTAAGCTAACGTTTCTTCTGTCTGTGAAAGAATAATCTGAGAATATTCCTACAATGTTCCCAAGGAGGCAAACTAGCAACTAATTAATTACTGTTTAGTGGAGATGTGCACACAACTATTCTGGATGCCAAAATCATGTCTATTATGGAATTTGTCTTTTGAAGGGAACTTTAATAGGGTGGCCATCTTCTATTACAATTTATAATGCATGTGGTGAGTTGCACCCCATGGTAATCCTATTGATAACAATGTTGCAGTTATAATTGTATCACAATAAATAAATAAATGTAACAATAAATACACATGCAAGTAAATGTAAGTTTAAAAAATTACATTTTTCATGTTAGCAGTCAACTAGTACTGCACAAAATTGCCACTAGGTGTCATTACAACGAATAATTCCTAAAAGCAATTTGCAAGTAGCCATTTTATCTTCTGCTAGATTTATATCATAATAAAAATCATGCAAGTACATAATATTAGCTTTTCAGCACTTCTATCCAGTTATAAACAAGGCATGATGACATTTCCAGACTCTCACACTCCACAGCCATGCAATACAACACAGCATGTATATACAATTAAAATGTGGGACACTTCACTGTAAACACTGCTGGGGGCAGGTCTTACACCAACAATATATTTTATTCATTCAATAGCTATATGCTAGAGCAGGGATCCCCAAACTATACCCACAAGCCACATTCAAATGGAAAAAGTGTTGGAGAGCTGTAAAGTATGGAAAAAGTTATTGGGGATGCAAATAAGGCTATTGGCTATTTGGTAGCCCCTATGTGGACTGGCAGCCTAGAGAAGACTCTCTTTGGCTTTTCACTGGGTTTTAAGCAATCAACACTTGCCTCCAAGCCAGAAATTCAAAAATGAGCACCTACTTTGAGGCCAATGGGAGCAACCTCCAAGGGGTTGGTGAGCAACATGTTGCTCACAAACCACTGGTTGGGGATAACTGTGTTGGGGATCACTGAACACTTTAGTGTTCTTTACAACTAGGGTACATTGACCCGTAGAGGCCCATTGATCAACATTCTGATTTTAGCGTTTTTTAAAACCACGCAAAAACTAATTTCCACTAAAATCACAAATGTCTATTCATTTATTAAAATATCCAAATATAAAAAGCACAAACAAATTAAAATGTGGAACAAAAATAAAAAGAACAGGAAAACCTTGCATATTTTGTTAAAACCCTAAAACCACAACTAAAATAAAAATTGTTACAGTTTGCTTAGGACAGCTTCCACTGACTTTTACATGACTATTCATGAAAACAAAAAAAATATGAATTTTAGTAAACGGGCCCCATAAAGTTACACTCATATGGTATTTAATTTCTAAAGGTTAAAGGAGAAGGAAAGGCTAGTAAAGAGTTAATCTCAAGTTGCAGGCATACCTTCAGTTGTCTCAATAGTGCCCTTAAGTCTCCCCAGATTTCTCCTGTTCAGATGTTTAGAAGCCAAACAGGAAGAAAAAAACGCTGTGAGCTGTGTAAAGAAAGTTCCCATAATGCCTCACTCCTGCACAGACACCCAGACCAACAACAACAACAACAACAACAAACATTTGTAAAGCGCTTTTCTCCCGTGGGACCCAAAGCGCATAAGTTTGTCTCAGATAAGTTATGTGGAAATAAATGCCAGGCTAAACAGGTGGCTTTTCAGTTTTGATTTAAACGTGTCCAAGGTTGGAGCTGTCTTGATCCCGTTTGGCAAGGCGTTCCACAGGGTAGGGGCAGCATGACAGAAAGCTCTGGATCCAAAGGTTTTCAGTTGAACTCTAGGGATGGTCAGATTATTGGATCCATTTGATCTAAGATTGTGGGAGGTGTGACGTAGTTGCAGCAAGTCCTCCAGGTATCCGGGGCCCAGGCCATGTAGGGATTTGAATGTTAGCATCCCAATTTTGAAAAGGATTCTCCATTTTATGGGTAGCCAGTGCAGTGAGCGAAGGATTGGTGTTATGTGGCAATGGCGGGGTTGGCTTGTTAGCAATCTTGCGGCAGCATTCTGTACTAGCTGCAGGCGGTGTAGGTCTTTATTTGGAAGGCCTGCCATGCTCAGTTAGTAAGACTATGAGTCAGCTTCCTGCTGATTGCCTCAGATCCACATTCCTACGGGGGGGGAGCAGGAGAGAGGAGACAGCAGAGAGCTGCGTGTCTCTGGCACAGGAATTACAGACACAGAAACCTTTTTTCTGAGAAGTCAGTGTAGCGTTTCTGTAAGTGCTTATGGCTGTATTTACATAGACCTTTCTGATAAAGCTTACTTAGTTTTTACCTTTCTTTCTCCTTTAAAGCTGGCCATACATGCACATTTTGTACAATATTCGGACTGTGTGTGGGCTTGGAATTATTGTCTTGATAATTTTCGTACCATTGCAAAAAGTCCTTTAGTTGATCAGCCAGGTTACAAACTTTTGGTCGGATAACAATAAAATCTGTGCATATTGTGTATCTGATGATATCCTCGGGGGACCTACATTTCCAAGAGCTTTCGTACAACTGGTGTCTGCCAACTATTTCATGTTGAGAATATACTCCGATTTGGCTTTATCCGACAATTATAGTCTGAATGTTAGTTTTAGATTGTTGCATTTAAACGTACGATTGAAATCCGAACGTTCTTCGTAAGAAGACTAAAATCTAAAGCTGGACATTTAAAGCTGGACTATTAACTTGGAACCTCGCTCCTCATGAGATAAATGTTCTGAACTTTATGGCTAAGCAAATATAAGGCAGCATATTTGTTTTTCTGAGGTCCCTGTAAGTGCAGTTTTATCATTTTTACAGTTGCTATGTACAGTATGTATGTGTGTGTTTGTATTTGAATGACTGTTGAAATTAGCAACAAGCTTGTAGGAAGCCTTATTCTTCATTTGAATCATCGCTGTTAATCACTACTAAAAAGTAGTCGAAGCATCTATCCTTTCCACATTTTATTTTACTAATTGTAAAATGACCCACCAACATTTATACTTCACCTGGGGTTATTCACTTTTTCAGAAATGCTCCGAAATGTGTCAGATTGCAGGAGGGTTAAAAGTAATTTTATAAGACAGCCGTTTCTACTACATTATCGCTGTATATACATACATAATTTACTTTAGGTATAATAATTTGCTAGGTTAGTGCCGTAGCATTATTTACTGTCTGTCTCTACTCAATTGCATTCTGTCTTCATGAATAATAATGAGGTCATGTTTTCTCTCTTAAGTGTATTTACTCTTGTGCTTACTGAATAGAATGGATACATTATAGAGTTCTACATTCCTTTGTGGTAACAAAACAATAACAGATCTATTCCAAAAGCAACAAACTCCCACTTGTACATCAGCTGCAAGACTGGTCAGTTTCACACTGGAAGAAGTCAGCTCTGTAAAGACCAACAGCAGTTTTGAACAATAAGGATTTTGTTTTTAGTGCTCTAGTTTGAGCATTTTACCACTTCTTCACTTCACTATATATGTGTCTGTCTGTTTAGCTTTTTTCTTCTATATAATTGAAAACAATGAAATGGGAGCTGGAATAAATTTTTAAGGCAATTTGAACACTTTTCAGGTGATTTACATTCAAGCTTATACAAGTCTGTGCCATAACCTTTATAACACCCCATGTTGCACAGAAACCTGGACTAGTTGAGCTCAAAAGTGGATATGATATGATTAGTAGATAAGATCTAATATGCATGAACGGCTTCTATCAAACAAAATTAAAAGTTCCAAAAGCAATTCATTAGATTTAAATCCAACAAATTACTTAATTACATGCAGAATTTTACACACACACACACACACACACACACATACACACACACACATATATATATATACAGTGGAGGAAATAATTATTTGACCCCTCACTGATTTTGTAAGTTTGTCCAATGACAAAGAAATGAAAAGTCTCAGAACAGTATCATTTCAATGGTAGGTTTATTTTAACAGTGGCAGATAGCACATCAAAAGGAAAATCGAAAAAATAACTTTAAATAAAAGATAGCAACTGATTTGCATTTCATTGAGTGAAATAAGTTTTTGAACCCCTACCAACCATTAAGAGTTCTGGCTCCCACAGAGTGGTTAGACACTTCTACTCAATTAGTCAACCTTATTAAGGACACCTGTCTTAACTAGTCACCTGTATAAAAGACACCTGTCCACAGAATCAATCAATCAAGCAGACTCCAAACTCTCCAACATGGGAAAGACCAAAGAGCTGTCCAAGGATGTCAGAGACAAAATTGTAGACCTGCACAAGGCTGGAATGGGCTACAAAACCATTAGCAAGAAGCTGGGAGAGAAGGTGACAACTGTTGGTGCGATTGTTCGAAAATGGAAGGAGCACAAAATGACCATCAATCGACCTCGCTCTGGGGCTCCACGCAAGATCTCACCTCGTGGGGTGTCAATGATTCTGAGAAAGGTGAAAAAGCATCCTAGAACTACACGGGAGGAGTTAGTTAATGACCTCAAATTAGCAGGGACCACAGTCACCAAGAAAACCATTGGAAACACATTACACCGCAATGGATTAAAATCCTGCAGGGCTCGCAAGGTCCCCCTGCTCAAGAAGGCACATGTGCAGGCCCGTCTGAAGTTTGCCAATGAACACCTGAATGATTCTGTGAGTGACTGGGAGAAGGTGCTGTGGTCTGATGAGACCAAAATAGCTCTTTGGCATTAACTCAACTCGCTGTGTTTGGAGGAAGAAAAATGCTGCCTATGACCCCCAAAACACCGTCCCCACCGTCAAGCATGGGGGTGGAAACATTTTGCTTCGGGGGTGTTTTTCTGCTAAGGGCACAGGACAACTTATTCGCATTAACGGGAAAATGGACGGAGCCATGTATCGTGAAATCCTGAACGACAACCTCCTTCTCTCTGCCAGGAAACTGAAAATGGGTCGTGGATGGGTGTTCCAGCACGACAATGACCCAAAACATACAGCAAAGGCAACAAAGGAGTGGCTCAAGAAGAAGCACATAAAGGTCATGGAGTGGCCTAGTCAGTCTCCGGACCTTAATCCAATAGAAAACCTATGGAGGGAGCTCAAGCTCAGAGTTGCACAGAGACAGCCTCGAAACCTTAGGGATTTAGAGATGATCTGCAAAGAGGAGTGGACCAACATTCCTCCTAAAATGTTCGCAAACTTGGTCATCAATTACAAGAAACGTTTGACCTCTGTGCTTGCAAACAAGGGTTTTTCCACTAAGTATTAAGTCTTTTTTTGTTAGAGGGTTCAAAAACTTATTTCACTCAATGAAATGCAAATCAGTTGCTATCTTTTATTTAAAGTTATTTTTTCGATTTTCCTTTTGATGTGCTATCTGCCACTGTTAAAATAAGCCTACCATTGAAATGATACTGTTCTGAGACTTTTCATTTCTTTGTCATTGGACAAACTTACAAAATCAGTGAGGGGTCAAATAATTATTTCCTCCACTGTATATATATATATATATATATATATATATATATATATGCTTTAATAACAGAGCCACCTAAAATTCAAACTTGACCAATTTAAGCCCCTTTAACATGTTTGTAAGTATAAAGATAGTTTTATTCTATACACCAGTGGAGTCAGGTCATAATACCTCAGATATATATGAAAGCTCCTTGACACTTACCGGTTACCGGTAATAAGTCAGCCCTTAGTTTAATGTAAGGTCTAGTTTCATTGGCAGAACTGCATTTATTTCAACCAAATTAGTCAATACAGTCATGACATTTTGGTACCTTCTTTGGGACAAGGCACAGTGAAGTGTGTCAGCCAAGCTAGCCGAATTATTCCCTTCAGCTGTAGTCAAGTCTGTACTGATTTAGTTTGTCATGGGACTAATGGCAAGCAGAGTTATAGTGATGACCTAAATGCAAGTAAGTGTTGCAGTTTCACTCAATGCTAATCCTATTGTTAGGCTAAAAAAAAAATATATATATATATTTATAAATGTGCATATGTATATATACACTGAACAAAATACTGCACTTACAGGGCTTTAAAATCTTGTATATATTATTTAAATAGGCTCAATGTTTCATTATATTTTAGTAAATATATACATTTATATTTATAGTACACTGCATGCCCAGAGTTTTAACCTTTATGATTTGTCATTCAGAATACACTAACATTTCATGCAACTGCCAGTGACAAATGTTTTAGATTTTTTACAAAATAATTAATTCTCCATTTAGAATTCCAGTTGTGAGAAAAAGGATTTTAATATGCTGGGACAAAAGATAATCTACTGCTTGTAAGCAATCATGTTAAGGGAAAAAGGCTACCTTTTTCAGCAAATTTTTAACTTCATCTTTAAAAAGCTGTACATTTTCAGCTTTGGTTTAGTAAAAAAAAAAAGCATTCTTTATCCCATGAAACAAATAGCAAGCACAGGCATACAGAATGTTTAATTCTAGCATCTGAGGTTTCATGGAGAAATTACAAAGACAGTTTTGAAGGTTGGAAACTGGTACAAATCACAGCAGTTCTCTTTTCTTCAGTATATGTGGGTGGTTTGGGGAAGGTACCTAAAACATAAATGGAAACTGTTTAGTTCAGATTCAAAACATACCCCCTGCATGTATATAACATAACATTATTATTGAGAAAAATAATTTTTTTATGGCCTTCAAAGTCATATAAACTCAACATGGTATAAATTTGAATTAAACTTGATCATTGTTGTATTTATAAAATGTTATGATAATGCTGTTTACAAATTTTTTGAGCTAAAACCATAGGTAGGAGCAGCACGTTTGAGCAGGCTTAAATTACCCCAGTCCCCTAAATGGTTAGTTCAACATTGACCTCCGTCTTTTTTTCTTTTTCAGAAAAGTGCAAATTGGCATTAGGAACCTTGACCCTGCAGCTTCTGGTCTAGTGGTCATCTCATAGGCTGGACCAATACAGGGACCAGGGATGGATTAATCACTAGACAACCCTAGGCTATAACCTATGGGTCCAGCGTGATCAGGGGCCCATTCATGAGTTTTATTTGCTTGTTAATACATATTTTGTATTCATGTATGCCCGTGCGCCCTGACTTTGCATCACATCTGTACTTGACTTGGCTACAGCCTCTGTCTGTTAACTTCTCGAAAGACAATTAGCACGTATGTCCGTTTGCCCCAACATTGCATTACGTTTGGTGCCCCAGTGATGTCACTGATGCACGCCAAATGTTATGCGATGTCAGGGTGCACTGAGATGGCTGTGCACGGCTGTAGCCAAGTTAAGTACAGAGGCCAAGGTCAGCACCACAAACTTCTCCAAAGGAAACTCAAGGATACCAACTACAAAACCCTTTATATTCCTGTTTCCTGTAGAAGTGATAATTAGCATGCCTGTCTTGTTTCCATTTTATGTGTATAGTACCAAAGAACACTCTCAAGATCAATGGATTAAATGCATTTTTAGCATCCAACAATAGCAAAATCTTAATTTGTTTTTGTTTCTAGTCTAGGGCCCTTAACTGTAGCCCCATGTAAAAGTGCAAGAACAGGGCACACAGGTATATGTGCCACTTTTTTTCCCCGCAGGCAGCCACCAGCCAGGTATCCCATATGAGGCTGCAGCTGCACAAATAAAAAAAAATACACATTAAAACAAGCAAATTATATTCTAATAATAATTAAATGGGCCAGGGCCCCTGATCACACATTAGTAACTATTAGTGAGCCAGTAAGGAACTCTTCCCAGGCAGCAGTATAAATAAAAATAGAAGAGGGGGGGCTCTGGAAAGTGTAGCCTAGGGGCCTCACATATTATTAATCCCAAGCAGAGACCCAAGCTAATAAATACCTTACGATAATCGTGGGAGAAACAGACACCAAATCTGGGCAGTGCCACTACCCTAAGCATAGTTATGCACATTCCAAAAAAGAGGAATGGGCAATTGTTGCTATTATTTGTAGGGAAGCTGTGGCCCTCTAGCTATGAATCAAAAGCTCCCAGCGTGAAAGCATCATTATATATTTACAGAGTTGTACCCTGTACACTGGAAAAGTTAAATTAAGTTAATTAAACTGCTCTTTAAACCATTTGGGAATATGTTTTTCAGCACATTAAACAAATTATGTACACTGTATGTATTTATGTTCATTATTATTTGTCAGATCTATCAAACTACAGCTGTTATTCTAGGTAACATATAAGGAATAATGTACCCTCTATCATAAAATATAAGGATATTATAAGTCACCAAGGAGTTTCATGACCATATAAAAGCAAATTATAGTAATATAAATTCTAACTGAACACTGATTAATGTGGGCAAATTTAAACACTGGTGGAAAGCAATATAATATACAAACACCAATACGTTTCCTTTTAACCCTTACCTAGGGAAAGCACTCAGCAAGAGTAGTCTCAAAAATAATGTGCCAAGAACAGTATCGCTGGGGACCAAAAATCTGAGGACCCCACTGCATTGATTATTCTGTATTCTGATTGAAGGGTTTGGAGAAAACTGTCTTGCACTAAAGTTTTGCTCCGTCCCTGCACTTATAGATAAGGAATACTTTAATTTTAAGTCAGTGGTTTGTCTTGGAGCGAAAGTATATCAGCCTCAATGCAGTTCTAAAATCTGCTGCAGATCAGATTTTCATTACATTTCTTTGGCAGCTAATTCACTTAAGCTATTTTCAGAAATTTACCAGATGGAGACTGGGACAATGTTTCTTTTCGGAAATTAAGTCTTCGTCTGTGATATGAAGCAGGATTCCTAATGAAATAGAGATGAGAATTAATTAGGATTCTACAGTGCTACAGCACAGTCCTATCGTTTTTTTTATTATGAAAGGCTGTTTCTACAAAATACAGTGAAATATGGCTAACAGGAAAAGGGAGGTAACGGACAGTCCCATTTAGTAAAATGATGAAAACATACATATATGTTTTATTAAATATTGTTGATAATGTGTGAATAAAGGCCTTTCGCACTTTACTCAGATTTTTTCACCTTACAAACAAACCAAGATTAATTCCAGTAAAAATTCACTCAATTTCCTCAATATTTAAATTTGATAAGACATTAAAGGAGAAGGAAAGGTAAAAACTAAGTAAGCTTTATCAGAAAGGTCTATGTAAATACTGCCATAAGCACTCACAGAAAAACTGCACTGACTTCTCTGTAAAAAGATTAGTTGTGCCTGTTTTCCTCTGCCACAGACACGCAGCTTTCTGCTTCCTGCTCTCTCCTGCTCCCCCCTCCCTCAAGAATGCTAAGAGCTCACTTCCCCCCCTTAGGAATGTGGATTTGAGCCAATCAGGAGGAAACTGACTCATAGTCTAACTAACTGAGCATGTTCACTTGGTCCCGGTGTCTGTGCAGGAGTGAGACATTATGGGAACTTTCTTTACACAGCTCAGTGTTTTTTCTTCCTGTTTAGCTTCAGATCTTCTGAACAGGAGAAATATGGGGAGACTTAAGGGCACTATTGAGACAACTGAAGGTATGTCTGCAGCTTAAGATTAACTCTTTATTAGCCTTTCCTTCTCCTTTAATAGACCTTTATGTTGTACAGGTAATAATGCAATGTCAATACAAGAAGCTATAGAGTTAGTTTTCACCAAAATATTTTAGCCACATTATTGCTTACCTTGAAGGTAGCTATATAATACATACCCATGAATAATTTATATATTACACAAGGACCTTAAGCATACCGTAAAATACACCCTTAAAAACATAGTAACATAGTAAGTTGGGTTGAATAAAGACATACGTCCATCACGTTCAACCATAATGCCTATATATAACCTGCCTAACTACAAGTTGATCCAGAGGAAGGCAAAAAACCCCATCTGAAGCCTCTCTAATTTGCCGCAGAGGGGAAAAAATTCCTTCCTGACTCCAAGATGGCAATCGGACCAGTCCCTGGATCAACTTGTACTAAGAGCTATCTCCCATAACCCTGTATTCCCTCACTTGCTAAGAATCCATCCAGCCCCTTCTTAAAGCTATATAATGTATCAGCCAGTACAACTGATTCGGGGAGGGAATTCCACAACTTCACAGCTCTCACTGTAAAAAATCCTTTCCGAATATTTAAATGGAACCTCCCTTCTTCTAAACGGAGTGGGTGCCCTCGTGTCCGTTGGAAGGACCTACTGGTAAATAAAACATTAGAAAGGTTATTATATGATCCCTTTATATATTTATACATAGTTATCATGTCACCTCTTAAGCGCCTCTTCTCCAGTGTAAACAGACCCAACTTGGCCAGTCTTTCTTCATAACTGAGACTTTCCATACCCTTTACCAGCTTCGTTGCCCTTCTCTGGACCCTCTCTAACTCAATAATGTCCCGTTTGAGCACTGGAGACCAAAACTGAACAGCATATTCTAGATGGGGCCTTACCAGCGCTCTGTAAAGGGGAAGAATAACCCCCTCCTCCCGTGAATCTATACCCCTTTTAATACAGCTCAAAACCCTGTTTGCCCTTGCAGCTGCTGCCTGGCATTGCTTGCTACAGCCAAGTTTATTATCTACAAGGACTCCAAGGTCCTTCTCCATTAGGGATTTGCCTAGTGCAGTCCCATTAAGGGTATACGGGGCTTGCATATTTTTACATCCCAGGTGCATGACCTTTATCCACATTAAATCTCATCTGCCACTTAGCTGCCCAGATTGCCAGTTGGTCAAGATCCTGCTGCAGGGATGTCACATCCTGGATAGAATTGACTGGCCTGCAGAGTTTTGTGTTATCTGCAAACACTGATACATTACTCATAATACCCTCCCCCAAGTCATTTATGAACAAGTTAAACAAAAGTGGACCCAGTACAGAACCTTGAGGGACCCCACTGAGAACCTTATTCCAAGTAGAGAATGTGCCATTAACAACCACCCTCTGTAACCGATCCTGTAGCCAGTTTTCAATCCATGTGCAAACGACTTCACTAAGACCAATAGACCTTAGTTTAGAAAGCAGTCGTTTGTGGGGAACGGTATCAAATGCTTTGGCAAAATCCAAATAGATTATATCTACTGCATCCCCACTGTCCAGCTTCTTACTTACCTCATCATAAAAAGCAATTAAATTGGTCTGACATGACCTGTCCTTCATAAAGCCATGCTGATTACTGCACATAATACCATTCTCCACTACATAATTTTGTATGTGATCCCTTAACAAGCTTTCAAATAACTTGCCCACCACGGATGTCAAACTTACAGGCCTATAATTGCCAGGCTGAGATCTTACTCCCTTTTTTAAATAAAGGAATGACATTCGCCTTCTTCCAATCACTAGGTACCATACCTGATGAAAGAGAGTCTGAGAATATCAGAAACAAGGGCCACTGTAATTCTGCCCCTAGCTCTCTCAGTACCCGAGGGTGTATTCCATCTGGCCCAGGTGCCTTGTTTACATTTATCGTGTGTAACCCTTTAAGCACCATATCCTGTGCCAACCACTGTGAAGTTGGAGCTGAGGCAACAGTGCAGCTATTGGGTGGGACTCGGCCCACTGGCTCCTCTACTGTATACACAGAAGAAAAGAACTGGTTAAGCACATCTGCCTTTTCTGTATCCGCTGTAACCATATTGTTATTATAACTCAATGGGGCCACACCCTCAACCTGCATCTTTTTACTATTAATATACTTAAAAAACTTTTTGGGGTTAGTCTTGGCCTCGGCCGCGATGCGCTCCTCATTTTCTATCTTTGCATTCCGGATTGCTGTTTTACAACACTTGTTACAGTGTTTATATTCATTAAACGCAGCTACTGTCCCCTCTGACTTATATTTCTTAAAAGCTTTCCTTTTTCTCCCTATTAACTTCTTTACCTCAGAGTTAAGCCACATAGGGTGATTCTTAACACTTCTACTTTTTCTTATTAATGGAATAAATTGAGAACAGTAATGATTTAATATCATTTTAAATGACAACCATTTCTGCTCTGTGTTTTTACCAGAAAACATAATGCCCCAATCTATGCCCTGAAGCGCAGCCCTTAAGGAGCTAAAATTTGCCTTCCTAAAATTCATCGTCTTTGTTGCCCCCATGTAAATTTGTTTCCTGCACCAAACATCAAATGAAATAACATTATGGTCACTATTACCCAGGGGTTCAACCACTTGCACATTTGCTATACGTTCTGGGTCATTAGAGATCACTAGATCCAGTATAGCATGGTTCCTGGTTGGCTCCTCAACAACCTGTGACATAAAGTTGTCATGCAGCAAGTTTATAAACTTGTTCCCATTTACTGTCCTGGCAGTACTATGGCTCCAGTCAATATCCGGATAATTAAAATCCCCCATTATTATCACTTGCCCCAAACTAGCAGCCTTTTCTATTTGCAACAGGAGCTGGGCCTCCTCCTCCTCACTTACATTAGGGGGTCTATAGCATACCCCTACAATTAGTTTGGTAGATTCTTTACTATCTGTGAGAAGCTCAACCCATAAGGATTCAGCTCCCTCTGTTCCCCCCATCACTTCCTCCTTAATATTTGCTTTTAGTTCCTGCTTAACGAAAAGACACACTCCTCCTCCTTTTCTATTGCCCCTGTCCCTCCGAAACAATGTATAACCCCCAATATTAACAGCCCAGTCATGAGACTCATTCAACCAAGTTTCAGCAACACCAATCACATCATATTTCCGCTCCAACGCCAGTACCTCCAGCTCTCCCATTTTACCAGTCAGACTCCTTGCATTGGTAAACATACATTTAATACTGGTACCAGCGTGAGAATGACGTGTAAACTTCTTAAGGGCCTCCCTGCCATTATCAGTATCCCGAAGCAAGTCTCCTCCCCCATTTTCCCTTACTATGCCCACTACCTCATCTATCCTGTCTACCACAGAATTTCCCGCTGCACCCTCCCCCCCCACTCCTAGTTTAAAATCTCCTCCAGCCCTCTAGCCATCTTTTCCCCCAAAGCAGCTGCCCCATCATCATTGAGGTGAAAACAGTTCTTAGTGATGTCATCAGTAATAATCAGGCTTTGTGTAACATTACTCTTTGAAACTTGTGTATTATAAATGCTAATGTACATCTCTACTGTAACATATGAGGCAGCTTAGCGCTCCAGCACCTGTATAATAGCTTTTTTTCTCTGGGCTCAATATGAATAACACTTTATTTTGTTGTTGTTTTTTGTTTTTTTTATAAAATCATTGTAATGGTATACCCTACAAAAGAGAGCTTAAAAAAACATATAACTGCTGTAGAAATGAAATATTTCCATTATAATGGAATGTGCAGCAGCAAGAAAAGCGCAAAAGGTATCCCTGGTTCACCGTGAATGCTTATAAAGTTATGCAACAAAAAAAATGAAAACAGATATCCAATTTTTCCCTTAAAGCAATATTGGCTGTTGGGAAAAGAAGAACCTGGTAGACAAATGTCTTTTTAAAACCAAACACTGTAATTTAATCCACCACTGCTCACGTACAATGAATTCCATTTGAATGCATCATTGCTATAAGTTAACCGAATCAAAGGAACCAAGATATAAGCAACAAGTCCGATAAAATACTTGCTTAACTTTTCAAAGGAACTAGAGTTTCAGTCACTGGGATGCTGCAAGGTGTAGGGTCACACAACTTTTGAAGAAACCTAAAGCAGGGACACACAAATATTGTGCTCTTTTAGTAGTGCTGAGAATGTCACTTGGCAAGGAGTTTATGGGAGAACAAAATTTTTGCTTATAACAAAATTGGACATTGTTATACACATATTACATGGATGCTAGGAAAAAAAGATGAGAATGACTCACAACAAAATAACATTTTGGTAAAGTTGGGTTATTTTCTGTTTCACAGTTTTGGAAAGGAAGGAGGCAATTGTGGTTTGAAAAGGCATTTATGTTTAGTACTTCTTTATTTCACTTCATGTTAATTTCAAGAAAAGTGCCCTTAAAGTGAACACTCTATAAGCTATAATTTAAAGCATGCTGTTCTGTTGAAAAGAATTACTTCATTGCCTGCAGATCTCCTTGCCAAAGAAGTTGCTTGCATCAGTTCAGTGGAGTGAATCACAATACACAAACCAAGATAATAAGGGAGAATTATATAAGTGAAGTATGTGTCATTTCTGATTTGCTTATTTTCATTCAGCGCTCCATTTTGGTGCTGTTAAGAACTCTGTGAGGAGATACATGTTTGAACTGAGTCATAATCATAAAAACAAAGGGGGTTATTCAATAAAAGGTGCATATGTGGAAGCAAATGTACAAATGTTTTGGTGAGTTAGAAGCACAAGGTAAGATTTTTATGTATACATTTTATTTGAATAAGAAAGTTGTTAAGTCCAAAGGTTACCAAGATATGTAATATTTGCAGATGCAGAATTCCTGATGAATGCAGCCCTTTTATCACTGCTCTGAAGTGCTACTGACACCACCCTGGCTGGAGGAGCTTTCCTGCATGTCAATAAAAAGATTTGTGTGGACCAAGAGAAAAAATGCACAGTAGCACACATTTACATGGACAGTAACCCATATTAACCAATCAGTATTAACTCAACAGCAAGAAGAATATTGAAAACAATTTCGCTGTGTGGATTAGTAGCTGCGACTTTTTAAAAAGCCCTTAAGGTGGCCATACACATTACAATAACAATCTTTCTTGTGGCCATTGGTTACAGGAAAGAGCGCCCGATATGCAGAAACAATAGAATTCTACCCCTATCTGATGATTCAGTATTAACCTTAAACCTTGTTTTGTCCAATAATATTGGTGCATGTATGGGCACCTTCAGATTTATCACCCATAGTTAAATCTGCACTGCTGCAGGCAGCAAACCTCCTAAAAGTGTCTTTCCATAGCATAAAATTAAGATTGCCTAAAGTAAAACATATTACTCATGGCAATATGGCTTAATAGTGAGAAATTGCATCTGCAGGATATGGGAGTGTCCAATGCTGTGGGTTAATGAATTCAAACGCTGCTCTATTGAAGTCTTGAAGGCATTGATGAGGTTACTAGGGTAAAAGAAAATTGTTCAAGGAGTGCTGCACAGCACTTTTCTAATAATATTAGGTCCCATGAAAGGTTGATAGTTTTATTTCACAAGGATATAATACACTGCTACACTAACACACTAATTATAATTGAGTTTATCTATTTTTTTCATAAAAAATATGTTTTTTTTTAACATAGTTCACCTCCCTTTAAGGTAAGATAGATCTCTGCTATCATGGGGGACAAACCGCTCTGAAAAGGCAGCAATATGAATCACCGGTGGAAAGCCCTTTGCATCACTTTAGTAAGTTGCGTGAAGTTGCCTGCAGGTGGAAACTCCACACAACTTTGGATTAACAAAGCATTGCAAAGGGCTTTCCACCGGTGACTCCTCCCGAAATCGCGCCGCCGCGTGTGCCATCCCGCCGGTGACTTACATGTTCGCCAGTGGGATGGCGGGTCATGACAACTCGGGGAGATTAGTCACCCGCGAACATGGAGTTTTGTCGCTGGCGACTAATTTCCCCGTGTGCCAGAGCCCTAAGTCATTAATATGGTATAAAAAGAACAAATAAGAAAACATGCAAAGAATTCTAGCACTAGGGAACAATACTCCTTCACATAGTTTTCAAGCACCCTAAAAAATTACATCCTGCATGGGCAGGTTTGCAATACCTGATAAAGATCACCCACAGCAATTCATCACACTTTTCAAAAGGGAAACACTGGTGTAAACTGGAAGATTCCAATGCATCAAAGCATGGGTCTGTTTACATTAAATTCCTGTACATTGCCAGTTGCTGTAAAGGTTCAAATGGCAGTTCTTAATTACAGACATGTGAACAAAACAGATGAGGTCAGGCTGCCTCTTCAGCAATAGCAAACAGACATTTAGGTGCAGATTTATCAAAGTACGAGTTTGAATCCTGAAATGGGTAAAATTTGGATTAGATACAATAATTTCTGATGATCGAAAACGTCACAAAAATGCTTACGAAAAAATCGTAATGGTCAAAAGTTACGAAATTTTCGTATGTGTCCGGGGGATTGTAAACGGCGGGAAAACCTTTCTGACTTGTGTGCATGTTTTTTTAAGCCTCTCATAGGAATCAATGGCACTCTGCAGCTCCAACCTGGCCCAAGGAAAGTCACGATAACGAAGCTTTAATGAATCCATAACTTTCGTACTCTGCGCGACAAATAAGAATTTTTTGTAATCGGAAACAATCGTACTTTGATAAATGTGCCCCTAAATATACATATGTATATTTGGAACTATTGCTGAATGGCAGACTTACTAGACATTTGACATCCAAGGAGGGCTTGAACAAAAAAATTCTGACAAAACACTGTCTTAGTAGGTTGCACCTTAAAGCAGAAGGAAAGCTAAGTCACTTGGAGCCTGCAGCGAGTGTCTTCTCTTCCTCCTTCTGTCTTCGCACACTTGCGCATGCGCAATAGAGTGAAAAGCTGAACTTTTTTACTCTACTGCGCTTGCGCCGTCCCAGGAATTCCGAAGACAGAAGAAATAAGGAAGAGGAAACACTCACTGCAGGTACCCCATGCTGGCGCGGTTTTCTCCTAACAGGGGCACCAGCCTGGGGTAAAAGGTAAGCAATTAAAGTCACTTAGGGGTGCCTAACAGCGAATTTTCGCCAACTAAAAGCACGATTGGAAAAACTTTGGAGTAACCACGATAATTTCTGATGTGCGACATTTGCGCGAAAATTGTTTTCTAGGTCGTATGAAAATATTGTAGTTGCGATCCAAAAGTTTCTAAATTTTCTGATGTGAACGATCATAAACGGTGCAAAAACCTTTCTGGCTTTGAAACTTCAATTGATGATTTTGGAAGCCTTCCATAGGACTCAACGGCACTCTACAGCTCCAACCTGGCCCAAAGAAAGTCATGATACCAAAGCTTGAATGAATTCCAAAATGGTCATAGTCTCTGCGAAAAATACGACCTTTTCATGGAATTTAACGAAAACCACAAAAAAGTCATACTATTTTAACGATATTATCGTGGTCAAATGAAAAGTTCTAAAACTTAGAAAAAATATACAGATTTTTCTCATTTGCGGTCAATCGTGCTTTAATGAGTGGACCCCTTAGTCTTTATTTTTTATCATATAGTTTTTTTAATTATTTGCCCTTTTCTTCTGTCTCTTTCTAGCTTTCAGATAGGGGTCAGTGACCTCTTCAGCCAAAAGCCCATTGCTTGTGAGGCTACAATTTTAAAGTTATTAATGCAAGGTCCTAAGCATTCTGGATAACAGGTCCCATACTTGTACTGCCAAATGGTGGAGAGTGATTTGCCACTCTAGAAAACATATTTCCACTGCTCAAGTATCCAGTGACAACAATCGCGATTCCAGACGATGTTTGGAATTACTGTGATGTAAAGTTTGTGTCTTGCTGCTTGCCAGTAGAAAACCCATTACTAGAGGATTGTAATCCTCCCTCCGCTATTCATTAAGTCCTTCCACCTCAACCTTCTCTCTCATTTTTCTCATTTGAGGTTCACTCTATTAGGCTCTTCTCCCCTGCTTCGCTTCGCATTGCGGTCATATACCGGCCTCCTGGACCGACCTCACAATTCTTTGACAACTTTTCTGCCTGGCTTTCTTACTTCCTTTCCTCTGATTCCCCATCCATTGTACTAGGTGACTTTAACATGCCTGTTAACAATTCTAATGCCCCTGCTGTCTCCAAACTCCTTTCACTAACATCCTCCTTTGGGTTATCTCTGTGCTCTGACTCCCCCTCTCACTCCAATGGAAACTCCCTGGATGTTATATTTACAAAATGTTCTTCTATCTCAAACTCCCCTTTCCCCCTCTCTGATCACAATCTGCTCACATTTCAACTCACGCTAACTCCCTCTACACCCTCTGCTGTCCCCCAAACATGCACATACCGAGACCTGCAATCCCTAAACACGTCACATCTCTCTTCTTCTTTTGACTCCCTTCACTCTAACATCCTAACTGTCTCTTGTCCTAATCAGGCTACCTCTGTCTACTACAGCACATTTGCCACTGCCCTCAATGAGCTTGCTCCTGCCAAGACAAAACGCATGAGGCCCAAACCACTCCAACCCTGGCACACTGCTCATACCAAATCCCGTACACTTGAGCGCCGCTGGCGCAAATCAAGATCAGAATCAGATTTCCGCAGCTACAAATCTGCTCTGCTCTCCTATAATACCACCCTCTGCCAAGCTAAACAAACCTACTTCACTGCACTCATTAACTCCCTCTCTAAAAAACCTGCACAACTCTTCTCTACCTTTAACTCTCTGCTGTCCCCTCCTCCACCCCCTCCGTGTGCTTCAGTCACTGCTCAAGCTATCGCAGAGCACTTTAAAAATAAAATTGACACCATCCGAAGTGATATTGCACAACTTAATCCCCATAACCATTCCCCTCCCTCCCTACATGCTACCCAGTCTCTTCTTGGCTCCTTCTCCCCAGTGACTGACCTTACTACCTGCCCGCTTGATCCCATTCCTACCAAACTTTTACGCAGTGCTAACTCCTGTCTTATCAAATCCTTAACTCATCTATTCAATCTCTCGCTCTCTACTGGAATCTTTCCCTCCCAACTGAAACATGCACTTGTAACCCCTATTCTGAAAAAACCCTCCCTTGATCCCTCCAATCCTACTAACCTCCGACCTATCTCTCTGCTCCCATTCATCTCCAAACTGCTTGAGCGCCTAGTTTACAACCGACTGACGCTGTTCCTCTCTGACAATAACCTACTGGATCCCCTACAATCTGGTTTTAGACAACACTCCACCGAAACTGCTCTAACCTGACTAACAAATGACCTCCTATCGGCTAAAGCCAAAAAACACTACTCGCTACTAATACTCGATCTCTCTGCTGCTTTTGACACTGTGGATCACCCTCTTCTCCTCCAGACTCTCTGCTCTCTTGGTCTTCGTGACACTGCCTTATCCTGGTTTTCATCTTATCTCTCAGATCGATCCTTCAGTGTCTCTTACAATGGGGAATCGTCTTCTCCCTTGCCTCTTTCTGTCGGGGTTCCCCAAGGCTCTGTCCTGGGCCCCTTACTATTTTCTCTCTATACCTCCTCACTTGGCAAATTAATAAATTCTTTTGGCTTTCAGTACCACCTCTATGCTCAGATCTATCTTTCCTCTCCTGATCTCAATCCAGAGCTTCTAACTCGTGTCTCTTCCTGCCTTGGTTCTCTTTCCCCCATCCAACGCCCACATTGTTCCCGAGGTATCTATAACGGTTAACAATTCTACCATCACCCCATCTTCCCGGGCCCGGTGCCTTGGGGTTATCCTTGATTCTGCCCTGTCCTTCACTCCTCATATCCAATCACTTATCAAATCACGTCACTTTCACCTAAGAAATATTTTCAAAATACGATCATTTATCACCCAAGATGCTGCCAAAATTCTTATTCACTCTCTTATAATATCTCGCCTGGACTACTGTAACTCCCTATTAATTGGCCTTTCCCTCCAAAGACTGTCCCCTCTCCAGTCCATAATGAATACTGCTGCCAGGCTCATACACCTCTTCAACTGCTCCTCCTCTGCCATGCCACTCTGCCAATCTCTGCACTGGCTTCTCCTACCATCCAGGATAAAATTCAAACTAATGACTCAAAGCAGTTCATAACTCTGCCCCACCCTACATCTCTGAACTTATCTCTAGGTACCATCCAACCCGCTTGTTATGCTCCTCTACTGACCTGCTCCTCAACTCCTCTCTCATTCCCTCCTCACACACACGCATTCAAGACTTTGCAAGGGCTGCCCCCCTTCTCTGGAATTCGCTCCCACAAACTGTCAGACTTTCTCCCAATCTCTCTGCCTTCAAGAGATCTCTAAAAACGCATTTATTTAGAGAAGCTTACCCTAATCTTGTTTAAAATAACCTCAGTGTGCCGCTAAAAGCAATAACCTGTGCCACACCTCTCGCAACTCTGTCATGCCCATTCCCACACCTTGTGTCTCAACCCTTTCTCCTTGTAGATTGTAAGCTCTTTTGGGCAGTACTCTCTTCACCTCTTGTATCGGTTATTGATTGCTTTATATGTTACTCTGTATGTCCAATGTATGAAACCCACTTATTGTACAGCGCTGCAGAATATGTTGGCGCTTTATAAATAAATGTTAATAATAATAATAAATAAAAATAATAAAAGGCACAGTGTTTGCCCAGGTGCAGTATTCCATAGCAACCAATTAGTTACTTGTTTTGAAAAGGTTATCAGTAAATATGGGAACATAGTCTGCATGAGAGCACAGCTTAGAAGGAACCCTCCCTAATTTTTGGGGGGGCACCTGTATTTATGGCTCCTATGGGAATTAAGCAAAAAGCTTGTGCTGGAGGTGCCATGTATGTGTCCAAAATTACCTGAATTGAAACCTCCTATCACTTAAATTATGTCATGAAAAAAAATGCCACACCAGTGTAAAAAATTATTCAGTCTATAGCCTTAGGGTGACCAGATCACTTGAAAATTCATGGACAGGTCCAAAAATTCCAGCCAGTAGGGCTGCCCTGCAATATTTATTAGACACATCCCTTTCTTTTTCAAGTGATCTGGTAACCCTATTTGCTTTTATAAGGTAATTAAATGATTACTTATTCTATTTTTTCATTGAAGAGGGGCTATAGTTTTATGATATTTGTGATATTCACGTGGTGTTTTTGCCTATATATATATATATACATATATATATATAAAGCAAGACAGTGAGCCGCACACAAAGACTTAGAAGACAAAATTTTTTTTTATTAAGACAAACCCTGAGGGAAAGCACAGTTGGGTGCTCCAAACGTTGGATTTTTTTCATTAATAAAAAATGTTTTTGTCTTCTAACTAAGTCCCTGTGTGTGGCTCACTGTCTTGCTTTATACATGTTTTTTGCAAGCACCCGGGGCAGTTGATTATTATTAGGGTGTATTAGGTCTTTTTCTGTACATATATATATATACACACACAAAACAAAAATTGGGTGGGCTTTGGGACTTGCTAGATTGTTATTATTTTTAGCGGAGTGATACATAATCATACAGTTGCTAAATGTTCACGGACACGTGGTTTTGCCAGCCCTAAGTCCAATCGAACAGTAAATGCCCAGGGCCTTAGCTGTACGACTCAGTAGTTCCTGGAGACCTGTGCAATGACAGTGCTGTAGGAGGTGCTGTACTGCCTGCGCTCCAGCACACACCGGCCTCTGAGAGCCGGATCCCCTGGCAAAGACAGAAGGAGGCGGGGAGCAGGGACTGCCGGAGTTCCCACAGCGGCTCCCAACAAAGAAGGGTCACGATACAGAGGTGGTGCAGGGGATAGAGGGACTCCGCACACAAGGAGGGGACAAACAGACTGGAGGAGGTGGAGTAAAAAAAAAGAGAAAGACACAAAAGGAAAGCACAATACATTCTCCGTGCAGCTACCGCGACATTTCAGCCATGGAAAATGGAAGAAAGAGATGGTGTGGTAAGAGCAACCAAATATCTATTCAAGGCTGCTTTTTATTGTACCATATTGACGCTGGCTGCCGAATGCGTTTGTTGTGTTTGCAGATAGAGAGATACGGCCCCCCTTCCGGACACTTCCTTTGCAATAGGGACATCTGTGCTGCCTCTGGGTCACAGGAGCGTTGTGCCCTGTACAAAGTGTAGTGCTGGGGGCAGCGATAGTCACATATGCCTGTCCATGGGATTCATTCATTCTCTGCAACCAGAACCCTCATTCCCTGGCATTAGATTTGTCACAATCACCTTAGACCATAGTAGCTTTGAAACTGTTAAAGCAAAGAGAGAGAAAACATTAACTTTTGTTATGCAGTTTCTTCTACTCCTCTATGGACTCTCTTGAAGAGCATGTTTTTTTAAGTACTCTTGTCATGTCACTGGCATGAGGAAACACATGTCACTTCTTAATTATGTTCCAACATATGTATTGCGTTATGGTATCAGTATTTCAGGAACCTTTCATTAGGAGCCAGAGCTTTAACTATACATAGACAGTAACCTTCATTCTGTTATGATTAGTGCTTGCTTGGGCAAGCCTGCAGTGTTTGTGAAACAAACAGTAAGACCAACTCACAATGCTAAATCTAGATTTGGCACCTTAATGTAAAAGTAATAACCGGTCATGCACTCTCATGCCATACTAAAGGAATCATGTTAATTTAATAATGGATCACGTTTCTCGAATAATACTGCACTGTTACTTATATTATTGCATATTATTATTTTATGAAAGCCATGACTGACATGTAAAATACAGTGCTTAGTGATATCATCAGTTATAATTGATGCTTGCTGATGTCAGTTGGTTCATATCAAATGTATTGAAATAATTTTATTATAAAATTAATGATACTAAGAAATCACTGCAGAGTTTCATAACCTTATAAAAGAACGTTTTCTGGGACTGTATGTTTACATGGCAATGGTCAGGTCTTCCGCAAACTCCTTCCCCTCACCAATCTGCACATAGGCAGAACATTCATGTAGGCAGTAGGCTCTACTGCCAGTTTTAGCTGGTAAAGTTGCGGTGCTAGGGATTTCCCTTGATTTCCTATATCCAAAACATGGCCCTGGCCAGGGTACTTCTTAGTGACTCATTTGTACATGGTGTATTTTCCCTATGTAATAGTGATAGTCAGCGCCGGATTTGTCTTGCCGGCGCCCCTAGGCCGCCCCCAATGGCACCCCCCCCACGTGCGCATGCGCGAACGCGCAGCCACCCCATTCACCCCCCCGGCTATGAGTGCAAGTGCGCATGCGCAAACATTTAAAGTCCCATATGGAGCAGTGGGGAGAGGTCCCCATTGCTCCATATGGGAGCAAAATTTTAAAATTATTTTGCGGCGGGGCGGCATGCCACCCCTAAATTTGTGCCGCCCTAGGCCCGGGCCTTTTGTGGCCTCGCCACAAATCCGGGCCTGGTGATAGTGATGTCATCTGTATTATCAGTGCTTAGGGGGATACTGTCATTTTTTCAACTGCATCAGAATCATGCGTTGAAATCAATTTTTCAGAAACACAAACAGAGTTCTTTAATTTTTAATTTTTTTAATTTCACATGGGGCTAGCCATATTCTTCATTTCCTAGGGTGCCACAGCCATTCTGCCTTCTTCTGAATGCTCAGACTCAGGCACAATGCACTTATATGGCTTCCTACACACCAATATTAAAACAACTTTTTATGGTCTTGGGTGTCCTTTGTCTCTATTACCCCTACAGGGTTGCATTCTACTCTATATACACAGGCATACTTTGTACAGGTATTGGATCTATTATCTGGAATGCTTGGGACCTGAGGTTTTTCAGATAAGGGATCCTTCTGTAATTTGTATCGCCATCCCTTCAGTCTACCAAACAAAATTAAACATTAAATATACCTGATACGATTGTTTTACTACCAATATGGATTCATGCAGGCCAGTTACCATCAAGTACAAGGTACTGTGTTGTTATTACAAAGAAATAGGAATCATTTTTAAAAATGAGAATTATTTGTATAAAATGGACTCTAAGGTAGCTAGCCTTCATGTAATTCTGAGCATTCTGGATAACAGGTTTCCGGATAAGGGACCCCATACCTGTACCCTGTTTGCTAGTTGTTTCAAGATTCTCCATATTGGCAAGTACAAAGTTAATGTGTAATAGATGTTAATACTTTAAACTTAAGTCAACTTTTAATTGTAAATGCAGGTAGAGATGCAGAGTGAAGAGGAGAAGATAATAATTGATAATATGGTCTAATATGGTCTTATGGTTTATTTAGATCAGTGCTGTCCAACTTCTGCAGTGCCGAGGGCCGGCATTTCTCTAGCATACATGGTGGAGGGCAGCTAATGGAAGCCAATTTTGACCACTCCCCTTTTTTAAACAACACCCACTTCAAACCACACCCATTTTATCACAATGGTGGTAGTGCAGCAAAAACCCAAATGCTTGGTCCTCACTGCGGGGATATCAACCGTCATTCATATGTAAAAGAATTATATTATGTCATATTAAGACATACCCTTAAATCCATATGCCTCAACCTCCCCGGTGGATAGCACAGCAACCCCCAGAACATAATTACACACCTTAGGGACCATTTAATTTCTATTTCCAACTGCTAACAAACTCCCAGAACAAACCCCTGCCAGGTTCACCTCCCACAGGCAGAGTATGGCACACACAGGCAGCACTCTGCCTGCCTATGCTGCCTGTGTGTGCAATACTCTGCCTGCCCTATGCTGCCTGTGTGTGACAAACTCTGCCTGCCCTATGTTGCCTGTGTGTGCCGTACACTGCCTGCCCTACCCTGTCTGTATGTGCCATACTCTGCCAGACCTTAGCTGCCTGTGTGTGCCATGCTCTGCCTGCCCTACCCTGCCTGTGTGTGCCATACCCTCCCTGCCCTATGCTGCCTGTGTGTCATACTCTGCCTACCCTACCTGTGTGTGCCATGCTCTGCCCTACCCTGCCTGTATGTGCCATACCCATTTCCTGCCCCACCCTGTCTGTGTGTGCCATACTCTGCCTGCCCTATGCAGCATAGGTCAGGCAGTACATACATGTACAGGCAGAAACATGTAGGGGGGCAGCTAATCTCAGTACTGATACTATTTAAATCTTACACAAAGGTAAGCCATCAAAGCAGCCAGGCAGGTGGGGGGCCACACAGAGGGGGGTTGTGGGCCGCCAGTTGGACAGCACTGATTTAGATGAAGCAGGTTTTTACATATGAGATTGTTTATGCAATATATTTTTATAGAGGCCTACATTGTTTGGGGTATAGTTTTCCTTTAAGCATTTTGTTCCTTTCAGTTGAGAGGAATTATGTGTTGTACTATTATGAGTAGTGATGAGCGAATCTGTTCCGTTTCGCTTCGCCGAAAAATTCGCGAATCTTTAAAAAGATCCGCGAAACGGCGAAAAATTCGCGAAACGGCAAAAATGTCGTGCGACAAAAAAAATTTGTCGCCCGCAGCTATTATTTTGTCGCGCGGCTATTGTTTTGTCGCCCGCGGCTATTATTTTGTCGCATGCGGCTATTATTTTGTCGCGCGGCTATTGTTTCGTTGCCCGCGGCTATTGTTTCGTCGCGCGGCTATTCTTTTGACGCCCGCGACAATTCTTTTTTGACGCCGGCGACAATTTTTGGACGTGCGGCGAATTTTTTCATCCGTTTCGCGAAACAATCCGCCAATGGTGAAATGTGGAAATTCGCGGCGAATCCATGCCTGGCGAAACATTTCGCCCATCACTAATTATGAGTGTGTTGCAGCTAAAATATGAAAGAAATGTCAAAACTGCCCAAGTGATAGTGGCAGATAGGGGCCAACTGGCTGCAAATTGCTGTTGAGAGCAGTCTAGTGTATGTTTGCAGGAGGCATTTAGCTGGCAAGCAACATTACTGCAATGCCAGCAGGGACCTCTGGGACTTATGCAGCCAGTCTGAGCTAGCCATTATTGCATGTCCCATAGGTGTTTGAACTTGGGGCGTGTTTTGTTCTGGCAATGTTTACCACTAATTTTGTAAAATGCTGCTGGGTAATCAATATGAATTTATAGTCCACTGTATGATACCCTTAAACTGTTTTTTTTGAGAGTAGGACTTATTTATGAACAAAAGAGCTAAAGTGCAGTTGCTAACGTTTTAGCAATAAAACATATATTTAGCTGCTTTGTGTAATAAGGGCACAACATTGTACTTGTCCCATAGAGTACAGTTAGCTACTACTAATTTTACTGTGTGCTATAATGTGTCAAAGGGCATATTCAGTCAACAGTATTTCATGTAATTAAAATTTGCCCCCCTATAATACTAGGTCCAGGATATTGCTTGAGCATTTTTTAAAAACTGCCAAAATGACACTGAAAAGGTCCTTTACCTCAAAAACTATTTTCTACATAGAAAAAGAAAATTATATTTTACTCAAATTTACAAGATTAATTAGTTACAACTTTCATTGCATTTAAGTTATTTGTAAATGTAAATGCTATTGAAAGAAGAGTATGCATGTCTATTTATACATTCTCTGCACTTCTGACTCTCACTGTTGAAACAATGTTGTAGAAGCCAGGAGAACTTCTGCTATATTGTTTCAAGAGTCAGAACCAGAGAACAAATAGGGTTAGCAAATGCAGCTGAAGATATTGGCACTACGAGCGATTCAGGATTTTCTTGTCATTTATTATATTTATTGATATTATCAATATTTTATTGAAATTCAATAAAATTAATTTTATTATGCAAACAAACAGTTTTTGGGTGTAGAACTCCTGTAAGATGCATCTCTGTAGACTTATTAAGAACTGCTTAGCCACTGGAATCCAATTTTTTGTGGATCATTATAAAATATCTACAGATATTACTCTGTTTGCTTCTAACAGAGCAATATATGCAAAAACAATTTTATTGATTTCTTTCTTGCTGCTCACTTTTTAGTTTTGTGGTACACACCTAAACGAACACTGCTTGTACTAATTCTTTAGTGCAAATCATGTCATGACACTGTTGCCATCTTGGTAGGATCACATTGATTAGCTGCAAGCAAAATGATGTATAAGATGCCAATCACTTGACTTATGGACTCTAGGTCAGAGCTGACTGCATCTAGTCACTGTGCAATAGCTTCTAGCTACTGAAGGTTTATGAGAAGGTGTCTCCAATGATGTGGATTATGTGTGACAATGTACTTTAGATAATTAAATAACACATAATTTTAAATCTACAGTGCACCTTCTCCAATAATTAAAATGTCCTAATTTTCCTATCAATGGATTTAAAGTTACCAAGCCCTTTTTCCCTTGTGAATGGAAACTGAATGGGTTTCCCTGTGATTCTGTTTCCATACTTAACTTTCTCAGATTTTTTATAATGTCAAACTGGATGTACACATGAAATTAGAGAAGTGCTATCATTAGGTACTTCAGCTATCATTAAAAAAATGTTGTACCATGGGTTTAGTTGCTCTTTTATATTTGTGGTTCTATTATTTTAGTTTTCTATTGCTGCTTCTGATGATAAGGGACTTGGTTACCTCTTGTTTTTGTTTGTATGCTTTGTTCAGTGCTTTTCAGTATGTCAATGCTTTATATATGAAAGTGTTTTCTTTTTTTTTGGATATTAAATATCAGTATTGTGCTATGTACCAAGGCCAAGCTGTTTTTTGGCTCATGGGAATGCTTGTAGGCTGTATTTTGGCTGACAGTGGTGTTCTTGAGCTAAAAACAGTTGCCAGTTGCCATATGTGTCTTAAGGTTGTTCTCCACTGTTTAGATGTTGACTCACTTGAAATGGGGAAAATATTACATATTGTGGTTCTATTATTTCAGTTTTCTAATTCTACTTGTAATGATAAGGGTACTGGTTACCTCTTGTTTGTGTTTGTTTGTTTTGTTCAAGTGCTTTGTAATATGTCAGTGCTTTCTAAATGAAAGTATTCTATTTTCTTTGCGGGATACTAGGGGGCACATTAATCAACGTACACATTTCAGACATTAAAAGCACGATACAAAAAAATCTTATTAAATCCGATATTTTCTGATGTGCGCTTAAACTACGAAAATATCGAAAATATCGTGGTGTGATCAGAAAGTTACTGCATTTTCGTTCGTTAAAGGCGCGAAAAAATTTCTGACTTTTTTTTTTTTTTTTACCTTTTGTGCATGTTTTTGGAAGCTTCCCATAGGTCTCAATGGCACTCTGCAGCTCCAGTTTCCAGCGTATGTGTCTTATGGTTGTTCTCCACTGTTTTGGAATCTACTTTGATGTTGACTCCCTAGAAATGATGCAAGATATTACAGTTTTTTAGTGCCCTTAATTTCATTTATGTATAATTTTCTTAGCCCATGGATATTTCAAAGCTTTGTTTTGAAAGCTCCAAACATGAAATTGGAGCTGGAAAAATAGATGCCATATAGTTAGAGGACACAGTAGATATCATGACAGACATAGTGAGGTACCCTAGGCATGACAATTGTCTCATGATTTTGTGTCTGCTGTGTGTCTATGTAACAACAGATGTTGGATTAAGAATGGTGCTGCTAAGTTTATTGTGACTGGCAAGCAGTTTGGTATTTTTTTGACAATTTTTTTTTCACATACAACTTTAATTTACGTGCCTGTGTCTTTCTAGTAAAAGGGGGATGTCACCAGAATGTATGCATTTCACTTTCGCATATTGGTCTGTTTATCAAAGTTTTTTATTTTTTTCACTCCTCTTAAATACCACAGTGTAGTCTCCAGTGTGAGTCAATCCAAATGAATGTTTCTAAATAAATGTTTTCAAAATTAGTATGTTTTTCAATTGTTTTACTTGACCTTTATGCTGAAATCATTGTTTTACTGGTAAGAATGGATTGTAAAATATACAATACCAATCACAGAGTGATTGTACAACTGTTTCTGAGTGCAGACCTCTGCAGTGTCCCACCTAGGGTCAGCTTTATGTCTCTGCTGCATTGTTATAAGACCCAGTTGGCCTTACCCTCAAGGCTAAACTTTTAATGTCACTTTGCAGGCCAGAGGCATCTCTCTCAATTCCTCTTTAACATTTACTATTGTCACTATTGCCACACTCAGGACTAGAATTTATAACCCCCATATATAACACTGGACAAATAACTGATGTTTGGTGAGACACAAGTAAGAATTGTATTCTTTTATACAGGCCTGTAGCTTTGTATCCATTGTTAAATAAAGGTATATACAACTTGAATTAAAGGGCTGTTACCAATTTGGATAGTATACCAGAAATGATGACTTATATCAATTGCTTTCTATTTTTTTATTTTTGACTGTTTTTCTAATATTGAAGGTTAAAGGGGTGCTCACCTTTTGCAAAGTCCAACCAGTGTAGTAGGATTTTGCAAAAGACACACTTTTCCAATTGCTATCAATTAGCAAAAATTCAAGATTTGTACTTACCTGATCTCAGGGGCATGCTTAGCAAAGACCAGCAGCAGTTACAAAATTTCTACAAGGACTACCGTGGCTTTAAGCACTAGTGCACATGCCCCTGCTGTATTCAACAATTTACTTAGCATTAATCAAATGTCCTGCCAATAGAAGTAATGCTATGTAAATGAGTGACGTTGGCAATGGGGATGCGCAGAAACACATAAAGCTGTGAATCCGTTTGCAGCCCTTGCCGGTTTTTGCATTCAAGGAGGGAAGAAGGGGATCGGCAACAGCCTTCTACAGAGAGGGGAATCCAAGTCTGCCATCTGGTAAGGGGCAGCAATAACTATTAATAAAATTTAAACAATTGAATTTTTATAATTGATTGCATTTGGAAAAGTGTTTCTTTCGCAAACTCCTATCACTTTAGCAAGGCTTTTCCAAAGGTGACCATCACCTGTAATCATTTATGTTCCTCTCTCTGGTGTTTTAGGCTGACAGCTCAGTAATCCTAGTACAGCCTCTGAACTGTTACAGTTTGCTACAATTATTTAAATATTCTGTGAAATGTTAGCAACTATTTGTATCAGTTATAACTGTGGCCTTTAATTGAACTCAGGGATTATATGTGACATCCATATCAGTATTTCCTTTTACAATTTTACTTTGTTTTGCTAGTATTTATATTTTGTCATATTTAAGCACATGATCCTTAGAGGCTATTGGTCACATTCTGTAGCACTTCCATCCAAATAAGTACCTTTCTTACTGCTAGATGTTCAATATGTAACCTGCAGCTCTTGAGACTGCGTGTTGTTTAACAGCAGCTTGGGGATAGTCAGTAGGGTATATGTCCCTGTGTTAGATTGTAGCCAATGAGGGCATCCTTGCTAGTATAAAAATAATAAGTAGAGTTAAGCCAATAGACTACAATTCACCAGCTTGCAAAAACAGACACTGTAATCCTTTATTTATCAGCTTGTCTGTCCAAGTGATGTCGTATAATGGAATATATATTTATTCTTTCCCTGATTTGTGGATATATATGTCACCCTTGGATTTTTGCATTGCCTGTGTGTTACTGTTAAGCAATATAAGATTTTTGTTTGCTACAAAGAATAATGTTATCTATAAAATGTCTTTTGTTGTAAATGGCCATCCTCTAGAGAGAATAGGTAATCAATGGAAAAATAACGCTATCAGTTTATAATTGGCCTGTTTATTACCACACAAAGCTCAAAAGTTATAAATATAATGCCACAAAGTAATTATTAACATTGCAATTGCCCTTTTGGCAATCTTGCTATTTCTTAAATACTAAGAGAAAGTGCATCCAGCATTGATTAGATTGGAATTAGCTTAAGTCCCTCTTTATCAGATGTTGAAGTACCACAATTTCTGTTCAGGGGGACCAGGGCCAAGTTGCAAAAGTCAGCCTGTGTTTAGAAAGTGACTAGTTTTGCCACTGAAATCAATCACATCATGTTGTCTTTTTTACAGTGGCTGAATGAATTGGGTATGGTGTCTGAAAGGCATTTCAATTTGAAATTTTGGAATAATGAAGATGTGGCAAATTATAGAAAATATATAAATTTAGGTCAGTAAAAAATGAAATGGCCTTTAATTCTGTGTTAAGCAGATGTAAACCATTGTAAGCAGTCTCTTCACATACTGCACGAGTCACTGATTTTCCCTATTGAGGCCTCCGAGTTGCAGGGACAGCTGCTCATAGCAAGGAATTTCAGCTGATACACAGCTGCTCAGAATGTAGGCTTTTGTAAATAAAAGGGACTCTTACATGAGACATTGTTATTATTATCCTTTAAATATATATAGCTCTGGCACAATGGAGGTTATATGCCATCACCATTTTACCATTTTTTCATGTGTTTTTTATTCCCTTCCCCCAGAACAGCTTACAATCTAAGGTATTTAGGGGGTTATGTAATAAAAAAGCACTATGTTTGCCCAGGAGCAGTATCTCATATCAACCAATCAGCAAGTAGAATTTACTAGTCATCTGTTAAAGGAACAGTAACACCAAAAAATTAAAGTGTATAAAAGTAACTAAAATATAATGTGCTGCTGCCCTGCACTGGTAAAAGTTGTGTGTTTACTTCAGAAAGTCTGCTGTAATTTATAGAAAAAGCTGCTATGTAGCCATGGAGGCAGCCATTCAAAGGAGAAAAGGCACAGGCACATAGCAGATAACAGATAAAACACTATTGTATTCTACAGAACTTATCTGTTATCTGCTATGTAACCTGTGCCTTTTCTCCTTTTTTCCAGCTTGAATGGCTGCCCCCATGACTACACAGCAGCTTATTATATAAATTATAGTAGTGTTACTGTAGCAAACACACCAGTTTTACCAGTGCAGGGCAACAGTGCATTATATTTTTATTACTTTAAAGCTCTTTCATTATTTGGTGTTACTGTTCCTTTAAAAGCACACATCCATTGGTTGCTATGGGTTACTGCTACTCAGCAAACTTATTGCCTTTTATTACATATGGGGGCTAGTGTTTATGCACCATATTTAGATAAGCCTTATTGAATGAGCTCATGCCATAAGGGGGGTATATAAGACAGTTGGTTCCCCATTGTAATTGGTGTGGGTTTTTAATATCTTTACTAATAGTGAACTATGTTTTTCTGTATGGATATTAGTAATAATAACTTGCAAAAGCAACTGTAGCCTCACCGGGCTACTGGGGTCAGTGACTCCCATCTGAAAGCTGCAACTTAAATTGTCCATTTAGATGAGTTATTTATTTTAATATATTGGTCTCAACCAAATGTTGTAACTCTGATGTTTTCTTTCTGTTACTGTTAAGCATCTGTGGAATGAACTGATATTTTTCTTCAAGTATCCTCACAAATGTTCTTCACTGAGAAGCTAAGAGCTGATGACAGTATAAAATGTCAGACATGTGTGGGTCATTGGCCTTCCACACCCTTAAACACACATGGTTCCTGACATGCATGGCATGATGAGTTAATACATGATAAAATCATGGGCACTTTAGATTTGATTCTACAGGTCTTAGCTCACAAGATTTCAAGCATTTATGGGGAAATTGATATGGAACCAAAGATATTTTAAAATAAAAATAAACACAGTAGTCATGTTATTTAATTTAGCAGTAAATACAATCTAACTACTCTAACAACTCAGTTGCATAGTTTAATTTTTTTTTATAAATACATACCGTATATACTCGAGTATAAGCCGATCTGAATATAAGCCGAGGTACTTAATTTTACCTAATAAAACTGGAAAAACTTATTGACTCGAGTATAAGCCTAGGGTGAGAGATGCAACCGCTACTGCTAAGTTTCAGTAATCAAACAAATAACAGATAAATAAATAGATAACTTTAGGGAAAGAAAAAGGCTACAGCAGCAGACAAAAGAACGTTTGGGAAGGCTAAGGAAGCCGCCATACTAATTATCAAGTAGTTGGACCCCAGTGTACAAGTCCCACCACAGTACTACAATAGTAGTTACAAGGGCAAAATAATTCTTGATGCTGGACTTAGTACAAATGTAATTTTTGTAAATAACAAGTTATTGTACCAATTACTTAATCTGGCTCATTGTGCAGATGTAACGCGCTCATTGCGTGCACCCACCCTCTCTCCCTCCACTTGTGTCCGTTCTTACCTCCTTCCCTCCACTTGTGTCCATTCATACCTTCCTCCCTCCACTTGTGTCCGTTCATACCTTCCTCCCTCCACTTGTGTCCGTTCATACCTCCCTCCCTCCACTTGTGTCCGTTCATACCTCCCTCCCTCCACTTGTGTCCGTTCATACCTCCCTCCCTCCACTTGTGTCTGTTCATACCTCCCTCCCTCCACTTGTGTCTGTTCATACCTCCCTCCCTCCACATGTGTCCGTGCATACCTGGCCTTACGCGCACTCCTGCTGACTCTGGCTGAACGCGCTCGTCGCGCACACCTCTCCCCGAAGCCGGTCGTGAGTAAGTGCGTGCGCAATACAGTATTCATGTGTTAGATCAGCTAACAGATTCCCACCCCTGTAAAGATTTCCACTGGGGATCAGAACATTTAGGACAATCAATAGAAAGTTATTGAGGGGGTCACAGAGAGCACAGATACATCCTTCAATTATTTTCTACTAGATGTGCTCATATATAGAGGACGACTCAGGGCCATGGAATGCCAATAGAGGATAAAAAATGACATATTATCAAGTGCCTTGCTGCCTTAAAGGTCATTCCATGGGTGCACATAAAAAGTAATATGACAGTCACTTGAACTGTATTTGCTTCCTCCGCTGACCCTCCACCCCAGGCTCATCACAATGCTCACACGCACACACCTCTCCCTGTAGCCGGACATACCTTTGAATGACCTCCCTCCCTCCACCCCTCCACATATGTCCGTGCATACCTGGCCTAGCGCACACTCCTGCTGACTCTGGATGAGCGCGCGTCTCACTCAACTCTCCTGCTGACTCGCGATGAACACGCGTCACACACAACCTCCGCTGCTGACTCTGGATGAGCGCACGTCGCACTCAACTCTCCTGCAGATTCTGCATGAGCGCGGGTCGCACGTAACCCTCCCCAAAGCCGGATGTGAAGTGCGTGTGTGCGAACAGACGCAAGTCCGTCCACGGGGAAGGGGGTTCGTTCGAGTGTGTTCAGCCAGGCAGCCAGAGTGCGCATAAGGCCAGGTATGCACAGACTCGACTCATATACTCGAGTATAAGCTGAGGCTTACTTTTTCAGCACATTTTTAGTGCTGAAAAACTCGGCTTATACTCGAGTATATACGGTACATTCATATGTCTCAGCAAAACAGTATTATTTTTGCTGATAATAACAACACTGCTGCTACTACTACTACTACTACTACTACTACTACTACAACTACTACTACTAATAATAATTTGACCATCCAGGTCAGCCAATTTCAGTAGTTCTTAAATAATTCAAATCTTCCACCAATCTTCCAGCCAGCCAGGCTTTCAACAGCAGCTTAGTCTTGAGGTGGAAAGTTAGTTCTCTGTCAAAGTCATCAATAAACCAATTACACTATGCAGGTTAAAACCATTGGATCTTTGTGTGTAAATGTATCTAGCTGAAGCCTACAACAAGGGGCAGATTTATTATACTGTGTAAAAAACGGCAACAAAATATGCCACGACCGGGCTTCGCTGTGTAAAAACCAGTGTAAAATTGGTAACATTTTTTTACACGATTTTTCTTCCACCAGAACTTACATAAAAAAGCAGTGTAAAGTCTGGCATTTGGATGGCGAACTTCTACATTTATTTTACACAACTTTTTACACCATTTTTTCAGCAAATTTAATTTTATACAGCATAATAAATAGGCCCCTTTGTGTGAGTTGGGTAATGCTACTTCAATGCAAAAAAAAAAAAAAGCCAGAGAAACATATTACTTGTGTCAAAGAATTGCAATTTACTTTTCTGATTTTTACACCATCATTTGCTGTATAGAAGCCAACTAGTATAGAAATTGTCCTCTTTTTTGCGGGGAGGGGGGTCAGCATAGTTTTATGATGGCAGAACAACCATCCGGATTCCCTGGTCTGCAAACTGTTTCCAGCTATGTTTTACTAAATAGAGAAATATAGGAAAGTTATTGTAAATAAGTAGGACATATTTTCCCATTAAATTAATCAGGAATGCTTAAAACTTACACTGATTTTATGTGGCTCAGGCTTGTGGAAGGTCATTAGCTGATCCAGAAGTAGCAAGACCTATCACTTCTACATAGTACCTGAGTGATCTGCTCAGTTTGCTGCTCAGATCATCAACACAATGGTATTTGCCTATGTGTGGCTGTTGATACAGCTCATTTTGCCCTCCGTGTTCAGAGCAGTTTTGATATCTCTCTTGTAACCTAGCATTACAGACACATCTCTGCCCTACTTTCTACTCAATGCAGACAGTATTTAAAGGAGAAGGAAAGGTCGAATCACTGGGGGTACCAAAATGTTAGGCACCCCCCAGTGATTGTATTCACTAATATGATACCCTGGGCTGGTGCTTCTGTTAGCAAAAAAATGCACTGGCCTGGGGTACATGAAGGCGAACAATACTCTGCCATCTTCTTTCTTTGTGCCGGCTGCACATGTGCAGTAGAGTGAAAAGCTGCATTTTTAACATGAGTGGGGCCGGGATCACAGAGAAATCACAGAGAAGGAAGAGGATAACTCACCTGCATGTACCCTGGTCTGGTGTGATTTTCTGCTACTAGGAGCACAGCCCGGGGTATGAGTTAAGCAATTTTAATCATTGGGGGGTGTTTAACATTTGGCACCCACCAATGGTTTTAACTTTCCTTCTTCTTTAACAACAACTGTGGACACAGGACCCAAAAAAAATCACTGAGGTGATTCAGATACAAAATATTAATAGAGAAAACGTTGGGGCCGTTGGGGCAAAGTTATGTTTTATAGGCAAGCAGAGAGAAGCAGACCTGCTCTTATCCCCAGCACCATGTAGCTACACTGACATAGGCATAGCGTTAACTTGAGTGCAGCCACACAGAGCATGCTTTTAAAAGCATGTCACAGACTGTGAGCGTGAGTGGCTACACAGAGCTGCAGATGAGAGCGGATCTGTTTCTCTCTGCCTGCCTACAAAATGCTGTGGAGAGAAGCTGACCCTATGAAATGTGTGACTTTAGCCTTAAGTGACTTTTCTTCCTAATTCCACTAATGGAAAGCATGGTTTTAAACAAACATTTATCAAAACTTAAATTATGTATGTCTAAACTGTTAACTATTTAATTATATTGTTTTGATGGTTGGAGCCCTATATATTTTATTTTTATTGTGTGGCCAGGATTGGACTAGGTGGACAGTGGAACACTTGTGTCATTAGCCTAAATCTACATATAGTAGTTAGACACAACACTTCTTCTTTTGAAAACAGAAAACAATATGCAACTAAACTGCTTATAATTTTCTGGTACTTCTTCCTTCCAGCTGTGTAAACATGTCATTTGCAAATCAGACAAATACCTGAGTGACATTCAGGGCAATGGCACATAGAGATTTGGTGGTAAAAATGCACTACCAGGGGCGACTTTAGAAAACGAAGTGCCACATATACTTTCTGACCAATTACTTTTGAGGAGATTTGTTGCTCATGGTCGCCCAGATTTAACTACAGGCGACATATCTGCTTGTGTGCGATAAGCCTTAAAACTGATCTGTGAGTAAAGCAAACAGTTCATGTAGATAAGCCCCTAAGGGCTCTGGCACACGGGGAAGATTAGTCGCCCGCGATAAAACTCCCTGTTCGCGGGCGACTAATCTCCCCGAGTTGCCTACCCCTGCCATCCCACCGGCGAACATGTAAGTCGCCGGCGGGATGGCAGACGCGGCGGGGCGATTTCCGGAAGTCGCCGAAAAAGACTCGTGAGTCTTTTTCGGCGATTTGCTTGTTTGTTAGGTCTACTGAGCAGATCTTTGTCCAAATTAGTCACCTTCATGCAGGGCCAAATTAGGCTGATCAGATTTTTTGGCTTCCATGCCAACAAATGGATCATTACAAAAGCCTATACAGTCCAATTGGGAGAGGACTGCATTAGTGCACCTACGCACCCCTCATCTGGGATTTTTTAACCTGCTAATCAATATCTTAATTTTTGCCCACCTGTCTGTTAAGGAGGCCATCGGGAAGAGCATAAACCTGGGCAGACAAGCTACCAACTGAAGCTGCCCATAGACTGAAAGATCCGCTTGTTTGGTAAGGATGCTACTTTTCAGGCAGATATCTGTCAGGTAGGCTTATTGGAGGGCCCCATACACCTTCAGTCTGAAGGCACCATATCAACAGCTTAAATCTGCTTACATACGGCAAGCTTTAGATCTTTCTTTTTTTAAATAAACTTTTTTGTTGCAGTTAATTCAAAATAAAAATAAAAACAACGTCTTAAAAAAAAAAAAAAAAGGTGGATAAGCATAGCAAAGTGCCATACTGTACATACATTCTTGAATCAATGTACATAAGATTGCGCCTATATCACGTAACAATGACAAATCTACATATATTAGTTATACACAAAACTACTTCTTTTGAAAACAGAAAACAATATTCTGAGAAGATTCTGGCATGTTTTGTCAGGAGAGTCTTCTATACACCAATAGTAGGAGGATCACCCGAGAGCATTACATTTACAGGCAATAAACATGGACATTACTAGATAGCTCAGTTTAGTGAAATGTGTGTTACACCCAATAAACATTTTTTGGAGAGGTTTCATCCTACATTTTACTACCAAAATAAGCACTCTACAAACTTTGTTCTAAAAAGGTGCAATTGTAGGGCAGATCCACATGTGATGACAAAAAGTCAGCACCAGCTAAAAAAGGAACTAATAGTACAACCATGCTTTTACTGTTACATTAAAATCAGCCTTAGCTTGATCAAATGTTTTAAGTCCCCCATCTAATACATTGTCTTTTTATTGTAGTTTATGTGTTTGACAACAATTTGTAAACCTGGGTTCTTAAAATGTGACACCTTATATTTTTCCCACAATAGAGTGTTCAGATATATTATTTGAAACTGTGTAAGTGCTAAGGCAGCAGTAATAAAAATAGGACATAGAAAATTATCTAGCATTTACGGGAACACTTGAGGGGGTACTTTCTCTTACTTAACTTTCAATTGAAGGAAAACTATACCCCCAAACAATGTAGGTCTGTATAAAAATATATTGCATAAACCAACTCATATGTAAAACCCTGCTTTTTTTATTAGTGTGTGCTATTGGGTATACCTGAATAGAAAATTGCCATTTTAAGAACTAAGGGTCGCCTCATGGGATCATAGGATTCACAGTGCACACAAACAAGCCAAGGCACGCATAAATGCTAGGTCATATCTGCCAATGAATAGACAGAGTTCTGCTTTTTGCTTCCACACTTCTTCCTGTTACAGTTTAAGCTGCATTATTTCTGGTCATGTGATCTCTGGGTATGGTACGTATTTAAATAATTCACCTAAATCCCCTTAGGGGGAACTTGTCTGCATATTTTGGAATTACAGATGTATAACATGGATTTTTTGTGATTACAACAATAGGCAAACGGTATGTTTCTTTAAATTTTTGTTGATTAAGAGGGTTTTCTTTCCCTTTAAAGGGTGTAAAACTCACAGATATTAGTTTAGAGACTTTGCTGTAGGTAAATTCCCCTACTCATTGCTGAAAAGGTAACAGTGTATGCCATTTTTAGTAGGACAGGGGAAGCATTTTTACACAGATTGCTAATTTCCTGCTGTTTCTTGTCAGATTACAACCCAGGAATCAGGCAGTGCAAAGAAAATTGCTTTACACATGTTGAGAAACAGCAAAGCATTCAATTATTTTCTGCATGTGTATACCACATAGAGTTCTATTTAATTTGAGTTCAAGTTATATTTTAGCTTTAAGGTCCTAATTTAGCACCCATACATTTAAATTGTTGTGTTATTTTTACATTTTTCTGTAAGAAGTGATATATCACAGAGCTATTGCTAAGATAGGACCCGTGTCAGCATTTAGCAGCAATAGAAAAAAGTTGTGACAACAGAACCATATTTTTTCCATATGTATTGAAATCACTTATCCGGAAACCTGTTATCCACAAAGCTGTCAATTATGGGAAGGCCAGCTACCAGTTTTGGGTGATTAATCCTCATTTGTAAACATGATTTCCTTTTTCTTTATAATAATAAAACAGTACCTTGTACTGGTGGTAACTAAGCTGCATGCATCCATATTGGTGGCAAAACAGTCCTATTAAGTGTACTTAATATGTAATGATTTTAAGCAGATTTAGGGTGAAGACACACTAAGCTACTAGTAGCAGCTACTTTTTCACGACTACTAAACTCCCAAAAATACCCTGCCATGGATAATACTGAGAATTGCCTCTGCTAAAACACACATAGAGACAGTTATTACTAAATGATAAGCATTGACTGTTTTAGTAGCCAGAAGATGTAGCTGCTACTAGTAGCTCTGTGTGTCTTCGCCCTTAAAGGAACAGTAACACCAAAAAATGAAAGTGTATAAAAGCAACTAAAATATAATGTGCTGCTGCCCTGCACTGGTAAATAAGCTGCTATGTAGCCATGGGGGCAGCCATTCAAAGGAGAAAAGGCACAGACACATAGCAGATAACAGATAAAACACTATTGTATTCTACAGAACTTATCTGTTATCTGCTATGTAACCTGTGCCTTTTCTCCTTTTTTCCAGCTTGAATGTCTGTCCCCATGGCTACACAGCACCTTATTATATAAATTATAGTAGTGTTTCTGTAGCAAACACCCCAGTTTTGCCAGTGAAGGGCAACAGTGCATTATATTTATATTATTTTAAAGCTCTTTAATTTTTTAGTGTTACTGTTCCTTTAAGGTACAGCGATCCAAATAATGAAAAGATTTCTTATTCTGAAAACTCCTGGTCCCAGTCATTTTGGATAATATATGCTATACCTGTATTTCTTTCTTTCAAAGTGGGAGTGGAATTACTGTATGTTGTTGTAAATAATGTGACAGATGTTAAGTGATTAAAATAGTAGAATGAGAGAATAAAACTAGCCAATGGTATTTTTACTTTATATGTCTAATAAGTTTAATAACAAATCTAAAGGCAATGTCATACAGGGCATTTTTTAAAACTTGCTACTTCCAGCAGTAATGAGTCAGTGTTCACTAAAACTGCTGTAAATTCTATGTCTGACACTGACATGTCTGACATCAGTGTACAATCTTATTGGCATGCAGTGGTACTGGCAAGTAGTGGTTCCAAAACTGTTGTTCAGTTACCAGATCAATGTCTACGTGAGCACAGCCACCAGGCTTGCATATTAATTTAGGTGAGATTTGAGGTGAACATTATGTGCTGCTCATAGAGCAGTGTTTAATCTGTACCATAATATTATCTAAGGGGCCACATTTTTGTACTCAGAGTTGGAGCGGGGCCACATTTTTGTACTCAGAGTTGGAGCGGGGCCACATTTTTGTACTCAGAGTTGGAGCGGGGCCACATTTTTGTACTCAGAGTTGGAGCTTGAACCCAACAAGTAAAATAACCGCTGCTTTAATTGTTATGATGAGAATTGCTTGTCCAGGTTGGGAAGTACAGGTATGGGACCTGTTATTCAGAATGCTTGGGACCTGGGTTTTTTCTGGATAAGGGGTCTTTCTGTAATTTAGATCTCCACACCTTAAGTCTACTAAAAATCATATAAAAATAAACCCAATAATATTGTCTTCAATAAGGATTAATTATATCTTGGCTGGCATTAAGTACAAGGTACTGTTTTATTATTATAGAGAAAAAAGGAAATCATTTTTAAAAATTAGAATTATTTGTTTATAATGGAGTCTATGAGAGATGGCCTTCACGTAATTTGGAACTTTCTGGATAATGGGTTTCTGGATAAGGGGTCCTATACCTGTACATCACAGCACAGCCAGGTCAGCAACTTTTATTGGCCCTGTCTATAGTTCTGTAAGTCTTGTAGTAGCACTCAAGCCTACAAACAGATGGAACAACTCACAGTAGGTATGAACTTACTGGTTCGGGTCCTTCAGACCGATATGGCAGCTTATTTGCCCATGTATGGGAATCTCTGAGGGGCCTACCCAACCAATATCTGGCCTAAAATATCTGGTACATGTACCTATTTTAAATAGTTATGTTGAAGACTCGTGCCTAGCCCTGTGTGAACATACTCTGCTTGTGTGTGGATTAGTCTCTTCTCCTTTGTACTGGTGCTGTTTACAGTGACATCATTGTCAAACGCTTCCTTGAGGGAAGGTTTTATATAGGTAGTAAGTCATCTGTTTGCACTTAGAAAAACATGTGCATTGGCTCAAATTTCTCAGCAGTACTGACTGCAAACGCTTGTAATGTGACTCTTGTTTAAATATGGACTGAACATTTCCAGATGTGAATTTGTTTTTGGAGATATAAATCCATAGTGGCCAAACTTGTTTTCTGTTAAAGTAAAATGTGATGAACTGCATAATGACAATTGTTTGCCAGGTAAACACCTCAAACACAGTAAATATATGAAACTTAAAAAAAATCCAAAGCCTGGAAATTTGGTTTAATATAAGTAAATTGTCATGTATTCCATCCTGTGAATATCTCCAGGTGCTGCTGAATAGTGGCTGCTTCTGAAATTTGGATAGGAACCAAATACTGATTCCATTTCATTTACACAAAATGCATATACTGTAAATTTTTTATACCATTGGTGGTTGAGTTGCTATTTATTTGCCAAGCGTATTAACTATGTGCAAAGGATAAATAGTCATGAAGAGGAAGAAATGTCACACTGCAAATATTTTTTTTATAAATGCTGTTTATTATATTTCCCCATATGTAATAAAAGAAGTTTAAACATATGTCTATATGTAGTCAGCATTTATAAACAGAGATCTTGAAGTCTCATTTGCTTATTTCCCAGTATTAGTATTTCTATATCTAATAAATCTCTTTTGAGTCTTTGAAAATAATAGACTACCATTAAACTATAGTCTAGCTGGTGTGATGGTGTACACAGAATAGCTAAAGGCCTATGAAGCGCAAACAATATGCCTAATTGTCAGTAGTATTATTAAAATCCATAAAAGCTAAGTGCTGAAGGGTTGTGTTAAGTAATTTCTTCTAAAGGTCCTACATTTTACCATCCTACCATAGCTTCTTACAGGATGGACCCTGCATTTGGAAACGGCTTTGGGTAATTCCCAAAAGGTACTTGTCAGACTATGCTGTGATTGTGTTACGCTGATGTTCATCATTTGCAATGACCTTTTAAGGAGAATTAAGGAACCTATGGAATTTGTTTTTTGCTGATTGTCTTGCATAACCAGTGACGTGAGGAATTGTATTAGAAACCTACGATTTCAGATTTTTTAACATAATTTCACAATTTATTTTTTATTTAGAGTGGAAGGTAAGCACAAAAGTAGATTCATGGCTACTTTCTGAATAAGTGAATGAATGGCATATTTCAGTAATTTCTTTTACTATTCAAATTGTTAGTTGTTTTTATATTGTTACACCAAGTGATCTAATAAGTGGTATATAGAATGAATTGGAACAAACATGCCTTATTTTAATTTTGACTTATCTATTAGTTGCCACTTTAGGTTTGTTGAAAGCAATTTTTTTTATTTTGTTTAAATTCCTCACACCCTATATATTTCCCTTATTACATCTCTAACCCTAAAAATAGGCACATTCTATATGTTTTACATTCATCCCAATATTGCATTTTTAAATATTGAGGATAGAAATTGTCTTTGTATTACAATAAGCTATTGTTGAATTTTTGTACTGAAAACATTACAGCTCAATAAAAGTTGTTAATTATTTTCAGAGCAAGTGAAAGCTTCACTGCACAGTTCTATTTTCTATTAAAGCTAAAATATAACCTAATTATATTGTAAGTAGGTTTTGGGCTATTTAGCCTTATTGTTGTGCTTTCATATGAGTGGGTGCAGCCAGATTTGCTCCAATATGGAAATGTTATGCAAACAAAGGAATAAATACAATTATACTTTAAGCATACCAGCACACCTCAGACATGGGAAGACCCTTATTTAGTGCAAGAAATCCAATTATTTTTTCTATGCAGTGCAGCAGCTGCAGTTTGTTTAACTTTTATTATATATAATATAAAAACCTTTGTATTTATTTTATTATTATTTGATTTACTTTTTCATGCAAACTTTAAAATGGACCATGCACATTCCATTACAGCATGGCCTATGTATGGAGCCGAGAAACTGGATTTTTTTTGAATATGTAAAGCTTTTAAGTTTAGTATTTCTGCTGCTCTGTAAAAGTTTTTTATTATTAGTTTACTAGAGCTAGATATATATATATATAAATGAAGAACAGAGTGCCGCACACACAGGGACTTTAAAAAAGAACAAAAAATCTTTATTAATCCAACGTTTCGAACACTGAATGTGTTCTTCTTCAGGGACAAACCAAAAGACTGTGCACAAACACCCCCCTTCAATAGCCCACTACAAAATCTAGTGTCTGTAACCATGGAAACTGCTTGTGTACAAAAGAAAAGAAAAGGAAAAGTGTAATAAAATGGTAGATCAAACATAAAATAGAGTGTAAAAAATCCTCCACACACTTATTGCTGAAGTGAAACATAAGTATAACACATGTAACAAATGTAGCAAAAATACAGTTAAATAAGCCAGGAGCCCATGGTAACCACCGTTACCAGTAAGTAGAAACATCATCATTTGGAGCCAAAAAGTACCACTGTTGCCATGGTGTTGACCCACGGCAACCACTGGTACTAATAAGTAAAAACGCCACCAATTGGAGGTAAAGAGTACCGTGCGGCAGAGGCGCGGCAGGGGAATAAGCGGCAGCGCATTATTATTAAAAAAAGTAGAAACTTCAGTTCAAGCCCGTAGGTGGATACACAGCCCAATGTAGGGCATAGAGTGAAGCAGTGCTGAGAGACAGTGGTGCATCGAGGGTATAAGTTGTTCCATGCCAATAGTAAAAATGACCTGCTTAAACAGACCAGTTAAGTCCACAGATAAAACCACAGCTCACTATCACAGGTTACAGACACTAGATTTTGGCACCTTTTTTTGTAGTGGGCTATTCAAGGGTGGTGTTTTTGCACAGTCTTTTGGTTTGTCCCTGAAGAAGAACACATTCAGTGTTCGAAACGTTAGATTAATAAAGATTTTTTGTTCTTTTTTAAAGTCCCTGTGTGTGCGGCACTCTGTTCTTCATTTACATAAACTCCTGGCCAACACCTGGGGCAGCTGATTGTTTGTAGGGAGTGCTCCTTTCGTTTCTTTTATATATATATATATATATATATACACAAAGGATGGCACACCACTACATAACATACCTCGGGTGCTCGTAAAGGGTTCCAATAGTATAAAAAAGACCAGCAACTCCGGGATTTCTTGTGAAAAATCAAAACATATATATATATATACAGTGGCTTGCAAAAGTATTCGGCCCCCTTGAACTTTTCCACATTTTGTCACATTACAGCCATAAACATGAATAAATTTTATTGGAATTCCACGTGAAAGACCAATACAAAGTGGTGTACATGTGAGAAGTGGAACGAAAATCATACATGATTCCAAACATTTTTTACAAATAAATAACTGCAAAGTGGGGTGTGCGTAATTATTCAGCCCCCTTTGGTCTGAGTGCAGTCAGTTGCCCATAGACATTGCCTGATGAGTGCTAATGACTAAATAGAGTGCACCTGTGTGTAATCTAATGTCAGTACAAATACAGCTGCTCTGTGACGGCCTCAGAGGTTGTCTAAGAGAATATTGGGAGCAACAACACCATGAAGTCCAAAGAACACACCAGACAGGTCAGGGATAAAGTTATTGAGAAATTTAAAGCAGGCTTAGGCTACAAAAAGATTTCCAAAGCCTTGAACATCCCAAGGAGCACTGTTCAAGAGATCATTCAGAAATGGAAGGAGTATGGCACAACTGTACACCTACCAAGACAAGGCCGTCCACCTAAACTCACAGGCCGAACAAGGAGAGCGCTGATCAGAAATGCAGCCAAGAGGCCCATGGTGACTCTGGGGGAGCTGCAGAGATCTACAGCTCAGGTGGGGGAATCTGTCCATAGGACAACTATTAGTCGTGCACTGCACAAAGTTGGCCTTTATGGAAGAGTGGCAAGAAGAAAGCCATTGTTAACAGAAAACCATAAGAAGTCCCGTTTGCAGTTGTCCACAAGCCATGTGGGGGACACAGCAAACATGTGGAAGAAGGTGCTCTGGTCAGATGAGACCAAAATGGAACTTTTTGGCCAAAATGCAAAACGCTATGTGTGGCGGAAAACTAACACTGCACATCACTCTGAACACACCATCCCCACTGTCAAATATGGTGGTGGCAGCATCATGCTCTGGGGGGGGCTTCTCTTCAGCAGGGACAGGGAAGCTGGTCAGAGTTGATGGGAAGATGGATGGAGCCAAATACAGGGCAATCTTGGAAGAAAACCTCTTGGAGTCTGCAAAAGACTTGAGACTGGGGCGGAGGTTCACCTTCCAGCAGGACAACGACCCTAAACATAAAGCCAGGGCAACAATGGAATGGTTTAAAACAAAACATATCCATGTGTTAGAATGGCCCAGTCAAAGTCCAGATCTAAATCCAATCGAGAATCTGTGGCAAGATCTGAAAACTGCTGTTCACAAACGCTGTCCATCTAATCTGACTGAGCTGGAGCTGTTTTGCAAAGAAGAATGGGCAAGGATTTCAGTCTCTAGATGTGCAAAGCTGGTAGAGACATACTCTAAAAGACTGGCAGCTGTAATTGCAGCAAAAGGTTGTTCTACAAAGTATTGACTCAGGGGGCTGAATAATTACGCACACCCCACTTTGCAGTTATTTATTTGTAAAAAATGTTTGGAATCATGTATGATTTTCGTTCCAATTCTCACGTGTACACCACTTTGTATTGGTCTTTCACGTGGAATTCCAATAAAATTGATTCATGTTTGTGGCTGTAATGTGACAAAATGTGGAAAAGTTCAAGGGGGCCAAATACTTTTGCAAGCCACTGTATATATATATATATATATATATATATATATATATATATATATATATATATATAATTATATTTGCTAATCCAATAGTTACTGGCAAACCTCTTTGCTTAAATTTTAGTGCATAAGCAAAATGACAGATAAAGAGAAGGTAAAATTCATGAAATTATTTTAGAAGATTATCTTACCTAGGATATTTCAGTTAGTTCAGAATAAGTGCTTTAATATATGTATATGGATCATAATGTCTTTTCTTACTTATTACTTATTCTGAAAGTTTGTGTCATGTTAAGGTTTGTTTTTGTGTGTACTGTACATGATGAAAAGGGGACCGGTCTTTGGATGTGAAAGCCTTTCTAGGCGTCCTCTACCCATTTAGTGATTAGTCTTTGTCATAAGTATCAAATAATTCTTAATAAGTAGGGTTTGGGATTATTCTTAGGTAGTTGTTTTTTTCCCTGTTGGCTTATGAGCAAACACATGGGGGAGATTTATTAAGACACGAATGCTCGGAGCGTTCATTCGAACCCTCCGAGCGTATTTCCGCCGATTTTTTCATGCTTGCGTGACTTTTTCATATACCCGTGCTTGCGCTTGCCGCTGTTTAAAGTCGTTCGGTACGAAAATTTAGTGACTTTCGGATCGCCAATATGATATTATCTTGACTAATATGATTTTTTCATAAGCATTTTAGGGATATTTGCGATCTTCAGAAATTATCGTATCCAATCTGATTTTTTCCCGTTCAGGATTCGAACTCGTGTTTTAATGATCCCTTTGTGTATATTAACTTGCAAATGTGCTAAGGAAAAATTATTTGGGCAAAAGGAAAATAATTTACATTGCACATATTTTTTTTAATGAATTATGACCTATTATTTATTACTTTTTCTCAATACGTTTTATTGAACAAATCTAGAAACAGAAGAAATTTTAATACCACTAATAGCTACACTGCAGTATACTATTTAAACAACATGAATAAATTATACATTTCTCTTTACGTAGATGTTTTGTTCATGACCAAATGTCATTTATTGACTATGAAAGATCAGATAAGCACAAATTTAGAATCTATGAAGACTATGGTCTTAGCTTAGCATTACTATATGTCAATGAAAATCAGCTAAACAAAATGCATGTTTCATCTGATATGCCTTCAGGCTTTCCATATTCTTTGATCATATGTACTTTATTGTATTTTAGTGTCTATAGCCTGTGTGTTTCAGCAAAAGATGAATATTGTGTATAATGTGTTTATTTGATTTAGCTGTTTCTCTGGAAAAAAGAATTTCACTGGTTTATTAGTCTGTGTTTATTGTAATATACAGTTAAGTCCATAAATATTTGGACAGAGACAACTTTTTGGTCCTGTACATTACCACAATGAAGTTTAAATGAAACAACTCAGATGCAGTTGAAGTGCAGACTTTCAACTTTAATTCAGTGGGGTGAACAAAACGATTTCATAAAAATGTGAGGCTACTAAAGCATTTTTTTGACACAATCTCTTTATTTCAAGGGCTCAAAAGTAATTGGAAAAATTAAACAACTGGAAATAAAATGTTCATTTCTAATACTTAGTTGAAAACCCTTTGCCAGCAATGACAGCCTGAAATCTTGAACTCATGGACATCATCAGATGCTGGGTTTCCTCTTTTTTAATGCTCTGCCAGGCCTTTACTGCAGCAGCTTTCAGTTGCTGTTTGTTTGTGGGCCTTTCTGTCCGAAGTTAAGTCTTTAACAAGTGAAATGCATGATCACTTGGGTTAAGATCAGGTGACTGACTTGGCCATTCAAGAATTTTTCACTTCTTTCCTTTACTAAACTCCTAGGTGACTTGACTGGCTGTGTGTTTTGGGTCATTGTCCATCTGTATCAAGAGACGCCGCCCAATCAATTTGACTGCATTTAGCTGGATTTGAGCAGGCATTTCTCTGAAGTCTCTGAACACCTCAGAATTCATTCTGCTGCTTCTGTCCTGTGTCACATCATCAATAAACACTAGTGTCCCGATGCCACTGGCAGCCATTCACGCCCAAGCCATCACACTGCCTCCACCGTGTTTTACAGATGATGTGGTATTGCTTTCATTGCCATTATTCTGGTATAGGTTGATCTTGGTCTCATCTGTCCAAAGAATGTTTTTCCAGAACTGTGCTGGCTTTTTTTAGATGTTCTTTAGCAAAGTCCAATCTTGTCTTTCTATTCTTGAGGCTTATGAGAGGCTTTTCACCCTCTGTATTTACTTTCATGCAGTCTTCTCTTTATGGTAGACTTGGATATCAATACGCCTACCCCTTGAAGAGTGTTGTTCACTTGGTTGGCTGTTGTGAAGGGGTTTCTCTTTAGCATGGAAATGATTCTATGATCATCCACCACTGTTGTTTTCCGTGGATGTCCAGGTCTTTTTGAGTTCACCAGTGCTTGTTTTCTTTCTCAGGAAGTACCAAACTGTAGATTTTGCCACTCCTAATATTGTAGCAATTTCTCGGATGGTTTTTTTTCTGTTTTCTCATCTTAAGGATGGCTTCTTTCACCTGCACGAAGAGTTCCTTTGACCGCATATTGTCTGTGCACAGCAAAATCTTCCACATGCAAGCACCACACCTCAAATCAACTCCAGGCCTTTTATCTGCTTAATTGATAATGACATAACAACGGACTTGCCAACACCTGCCCATGAAATAGCCTTTGAGTCAACTGTCCAATTACTTTTGAGCCCTTGAAAAACAGTACAGTCAGTATTCATAGTTACATAGTTACATAGTTACATAGGGTTGAAAAAAGACCAGTGTCCATCAAGTTCAACCCATCCAAGTAAACCCAGCACACTTAACCCACACCTACCAATCTATACACTCACATACACTATATATACAACCACTAGTACTAACTGTAGATATTAGTATCACAATAGCCTTGGATATTCTGATTGATCAAGAACTCATCCAGGCCCCTCTTAAAGGCATTAACAGAATCTGCCATTACCACATCACTAGGAAGGGCATTCCATAACCTCACTGCCCTCACCGTGAAAAACCACCTACGCTGCTTCAAATGGAAGCTCCTTTCCTCTAATCTAAAGGGGTGACCTCTGGTGCGCTGATTGTTTTTATGGGAAAAAAGAACATCCCCCAACTGCCTATAATCCCCTCTAATGTACTTGTACAGAGTAATCATGTCCCCTCGCAAGCGCCTCTTTTCCAGAGAGAACAACCCCAACCTCGACAGTCTCACCTCATAGTTTAAATCTTCCATCCCCTTAACCAGTTTAGTTGCACGTCGCTGCACTTTCTCCAGCTCATTAATATCTTTCTTAAGGACTGGAGCCCAAAACTGCACTGCATACTCAAGGTGAGGCCTTACCAGGGACCTATAAAGGGGCAAAATTATGTTCTCATCCCTTGAGTCAATGCCCTTTTTTATACAAGACAGCACTTTATTTGCTTTAGTAGCCACAGAATGACACTGCCTGGCATTAGACAACTTGTTATCAACAAAAACCCCTAGATCCTTCTCCATTAAGGAAACCCCCAACACACTCCCATTCAGAAGATAGTTTGCGTTTATATTATTTCTACCAAAGTGCATAACTTTGCACTTATCAACATTGAACCTCATTTTCCAGTTTGCTGCCCAGTTATCTAATTTTGTCAAATCGCTCTGCAAAGCGGCAGCATCCTGCATGGAACTTATAGTTTTGCACAATTTAGTGTCATCAGCAAAAATAGAAACAGTACTGTCTATGCCCACCTCCAGGTCATTAATAAACAAGTTAAAAAGCAAAGGCCCAAGGACTGACCCCTGCGGTACTCCTCTAACCACACTGGTCCAATTAGAAAATGTTCCATTTACAACCACTCTTTGTACTCTATCCTTCAGCCAGTTCTCTATCCAATTACAAATATTATGTTCTAGGCCAATATTCCTTAATTTGATCATTAACCTTCTGTGAGGTACTGTATCAAACGCTTTAGCAAAGTCCAAGTAGATGACATCAACTGCCATTCCAGCATCAAGGTTCCTGCTCACCTCCTCATAAAAGGCGACTAAATTAGTCTGGCAAGATCTGTTACGCATAAAACCATGCTGGCACAAACTAATAGTATTGTGAACTGCAATGTATTCAAGTACCCTATCCCTTATTACCCCTTCCAAAAGTTTTCCTACTACTGATGTCAGACTAACAGGCCTATAGTTTTCAGGCTGAGAACGGGATCCCTTTTTAAATAACGGCACCACATTAGCAATCCGCCAGTCTCTTGGCACCATGCCAGACCTCAATGAATCCTGAAAAATTAAGTGAAGAGGTTTGGCAATCACAGCGCTCAGCTCATTTAATACCCTGGGATGAATCCCATCTGGCCCTGGACCTTTGTTTACCTTTACATGTTCAAGTCTCTTTTGAATTTCCTCCCGAGTGACCCATGCGTCAGTAGCTAAATTACTAGAACTGGGCATATTACAAGGGAAGCCTTCATTATCTGGCTCCTCAGATGTATAGACAGATGAAAAATAAGAGTTCAAAATTTCAGCTTTTTCCCCGTTCTCATCAACCAACTTACCCCCCCGTGATAATAAAGTTCCCACCCCTTCTTGCTTCATTTTTTTACTATTCACATAATTAAAAAATAATTTAGGATTCTTTTTACTCCTAGCTGCAATATCCCTTTCCATTTCTATTTTAGCTTGCTTGATAGCTTTTTTGCATGCTTTATTTGCTTCCTTGTACCTGATGAAAGTTTCTGCTGTCCCAGCTAACTTGAATGCCCTAAAAGCACGTTTTTTCTTACCAACCTCACCAATAACACTTTTATTCAGCCATAAAGGTTTTGCTTTGCGATGCCTCTCCTTTCTTACAAGGGGGATATACTGTTGTGTATACCTACAAAGCAATGTTTTAAAGATGTTCCATTTTCCTTCTGTGTCTAACCCCATGAAAAGCCTTTCCCAGTTGACACATTGCAGAGATGCCCTTATACTGGCAAAGTCTGCACGTCTAAAATTGAGCGTATTAGTTACTCCCTTATAGAGCTGTCTCTGCAGCATTATCTCAAAGGAGACCATGTTGTGATCACTGTTCCCCAAATGCTCACCCACACAAATGTTAGAGATGAGTTCATTATTATTAGATATTACCAGGTCCAAAATAGCGTCATTCCTAGTGGGTTCTTGAACTGCCTGAAATAAAAAGTTGTCATTTAGCATATTTACAAACCTACTAGCTTTTTCTGACTTAGCCACCCCATTACTCCAGTCAATGTCCGGATAATTAAAGTCCCCCATAACAACAACTTGACCTAGTTTTGAAGCCTCCTCCATTTGCAACAATAGTTGGGCCTCATCCCCTTCATCAGCCTTCCTTTCCAGCAAAAATGAGCAGTAACCTGATTTCTGAGTAGCTGTGCCAGCCACATTTCGGCTTTGAGCCCTGGGGAGGTTACAGCAACACATTACTTGTCAGTGCCCCATTAGTAAATGGAAATTTGCTTTTGTTCTTTATATAAATTAATATATTTATATAAATAACCGGTATTAAATTTAAACTGTATTTTTTTCATAGGCGGAGAGATATGTTTGGGTTAGCAGCACATCAGCACACTGCCAGAATGTTGCTAAAGCAAAGTATGAATTCTTATTTGGTCAAGCTATCAACACAGCTGATGAGAAAGCACCAGAGATTGGTAAGCATGTTTTATTAAAATGTTCTATTTAATAAAATAACTAAGTTAAAGGGAGAATGCATTATATGATATGTTTATAATTGTGTTTGTATGTGTGTGTGGGATCTGCCAGCACTGTGCAAATAAAAGGTAATGATGAACTAGATTTTAGTGAAAGAGTGGCATCCTTCAATAAATAAACCTATGGAAAAGTTATAATATTTGTTCAGTTTTACTAAATGTTATCTGAGATACCAATTGATCTTGCATGACTAAAGGTGAAAAACATTGTTGAATGTTGATTTTTTTTTTTACAAATATTCACAGATTTGTATAAATGAATTGAGTTGAAAAGTCATAGAATATTTTGTCACAGCAGGTAAAAAGTCTTGTTATGAAATTCTATAATACAGTGTTGCTTGCTTTGAATAATTTTTTGCACATTTTTACTGGGGCATAAATTATGTATAAATAATACCAAATAACCATAAAATGATATATCTTTTCTTGAAAAAGGTAGGGAATGTTTGCTAATGACGTTATAATTACACTTAATCTGGCCCCACACGTGGCGATTTTCGATCTTTCACTGATGTTCAGGGCTGAATTGTCAGATATGGAGGTAGAAACAATAGGATTTCAACCTCCTTTTGCCGATTGAGCCCTGAAGGTAGATTTAGATGTAGGAGTCTGTAAATACGCAACCATCATAAAGCAATTAACTTTATTTATATATACAGTTTGATAAATGAAAGATTTATGATTAATCACAAATCTGCACACGCACCCACCTTAGCAGACTGGATCTGTCAGTCCCATCACCAAAGAGGATGTAACCAATGTACCCACATAACATACATAGCTGGCAGGGCCTGCCAGATTGGTAAATGTGAATAGGACATTGTTTAAATCTGACAGAGCCATCGGAAAACATTCAGAATGGCATATAGTCCTATTTATTTTTCTGAGATTTTACTAAAAGAGACTTACCACCGTTGGCTTCTTGTTTCTCTACCGGGTGTTGTTTTTTTTCTTCTCTCCAGGGAAAGAACCCTGTTAAATATAAAGTAGTCATTTTAATGGGCTCTGTGGGAATGAATGTTTGTTCTTCACTAACCCCCAGTCAGATACCTATGCTGTCTATATAAGCTAAAGCAATACACAATACACTCTTCTGAATAATAGTTTATTCAGATTTATATCTGGTAAAATTACATTAAATAGTCGCACCCCTAGAAACAGTTGAAAACCATTGCTCTATAGTGTAATAATACCACCTTTGTGTTTATGGTTGATATGGTAAGTATTTTATGTTTGGAAATATACACATCAGTGAAACGCAAGAACTATCTATACCCCTTTTGTACTAGATTTGAACAATTTAAAGATGCTTAAACTTATATGTTGAGCTTTTAGACACAATAAAGCCCTTTTAGTTATAAATAAGTTTATACCCGGGTATAGGTGTGCAGTTTGTGGAATGTTGGTCAGCAGAGAAAATAATTGACTGTCCGCTCCCAACCCTAGAACACATCTACATCTCACGTTGTCAGAAAAAAGCCATGTTTTTATCTAAGAGCAATTATGGCTTTAAATATGAAACAGTAGTAAAAACGATATTTTCTATTATTATGTCACTGCTTTGAGATGTTGCTTGCTTCTTTTACAAAAAATCTCGTTGTTTACTGTGTAACAATGACAATAAAGATATATTCTATTCTATTCATATAGCTTTATCTCCTTTACTGTACAAGCTAATTGAGACTATTGTCCTTTGGGGCAGTTTCACAGTGTATTTTAGCTGGCGGAGAAATGCCTGAAGCCATTCTAAATTATTGGGAGGCAGTAAAGGTAATTTTGTGTGTGTACTCACTTGCTAAAATTCAATAAAGTGCCAGCAGTTCTATTAGCCCATGGAGGCACTATAAGTTCAGGTAGCTGAATCCTTCAGGAGAGGTTCCAGGGAGTTGCTATCTTGTTACCTGTTCTGCTGATTGGCTGCTGGGGGGTGCGGGTGATATCATTTAAACTTGCACACAAGTCACATGGTTGGGGACACCTGGGAAAGTAAGGTAATGGCTAGCCCCATGTCAAATTTCAAAATTAAATATAAAAAAATCTATTTGCTCTTTTAAAAAACAGATTTCAGTACAGAAATCTGCTGATGCAGCACTATTAACTGATGCATTTTGAAGAAAACATGTTTTCCTGTGACAGTATTGCTTTAAATTAACAAGTACACAGACTATAATGGATGCTTAATATAATTTTTTTTTTTACAAATTGCTTTTATTATGGTTTATTATAGTTTAGAGATATAAATGCTTTATCAGTGTGCTACCTTAAAGGAGAAATATATAAAAATTAGGAATGTATCAGTGAATTATACTCCTCTAGATATAGAAGGATTGTGCTTAAAAAAGTTGTGTTTCGGACTAATTTATTGAGAAATTCCACCAAAACCTCACTAGTCCCGCCCATCTGTTCCACTTCCTTCTAGCTGAATTCTCTGGATGTGCAGGAGAGCCAGTGGCTCTAGGTATACTGCACTGTAGGATAGGAACCAATCAGCAGCTAGGCTGACCTGATAGGGAACTGAAGCCTGTCTTTACTTGTGTGACTGCAGGGCTGTGATTGGCTCTCCCCCTCCTACTCTGTTTCTGGCAGGGACCGTTAGGACACGCCCACCCTTCATTTTAAACACGGACAGAGATCTGATCGGATTATAGGGAACATTATATCTTTTTTAGCATTCAGTGCAGGAGATCACAGGAAAATGAAGGACTTTCCAGAAAGAACAAGAGACTGAGGGCTGAGCTGTCAAATCAGGACTGTCCCGCAAAAATCTGGACAATTGGGAGGTATGACATTATAGTGGGAGACTTTCTCCCTTTAACATCATATTAAGGAGTCTATAGGGCTTATTTAGGAACAGAAGTGCAAAATAAGATTTCAGATGTAATTTGCCATTTTTTTTTACCTAGAATGCGGCTCTTTTCCCCGGTAATTTAACTGTAAATGTGGGTGTGAGTGGAAGTTTTATCTGATGAACCCAAATACCTTTAGTGAGCGACAATAATATTTGCAACCACTGCATTCATTTTTGCATAGCTGCTACTGCTGGTGGTGAATGAGCCCTTATGTTTCTTTTAAAGCTTTATTCATTTTTTTTATTTGACACTTTATGTTACCGGTACTATATTTTTCATAATCATCAGCCCACTGATATACTCCAATATCATAATCTTCAAATACTCAACATGATGTGTAAGAAACATAGAAGTGATCAGGTTTTGCATGTACAAGTTGTAACTTAATTATATTACAATTGTGTGTGGAAATGAGTCATTTTGCAGCTATTTAAGCTAATCAACAAGAAGAAGTATTCTAGGATGTCAAACACAAATAAGGCATACTGTAAATTTTCCTTTTCAGTTAGACTTATAGTAGAAAAAGAAATGCAACAGTATGCAAAGAACAACAATGTTAGGCTTATTCCATATCTTTTAAAGGTTGGAAATGAGGATAAATAAAAGAGAATAAATAATTTCTGTTCTCATGGGAGTAATAGCATGTAGGATGAGGGAGAACAGTGTTGCTGCAGCTGCTGTCGAGTGCCAAAGGAAAAAAATGTTCCATTGTGGGGGACTTTAATTATCCACTAAATCTAAAAATAACTTGTGAACAATTTGTAGGGACCTAATGATGAAGAAAATTTGAAACATTGAAGGAGCCATATATACCTGTATTCGATATAAGTGTAACAAATTAAGTTTTGTTGGGAATACATTTTGTGTGCTCAGTTAATCACAAAGGAAATAGCAGTAACTGGTATGTGTTTTATTTTACATTTATTTGAGCTTCCTTGGTTTGACAAGGCCATTGAGAATGGAGAAGTGATTTAGCTAGGTACTTCCTTTCATTTACAGCCTGTGTAATATATATTTATCATTATGTTTATATTTTTGGCAAAAGGGGCGATTGAATATTAGTTACTACTAATAAATTGCTGTTCCCAGGGGAATAAGGAGTAGGATGTATGGGAAAAAAAAACTATGAACCCTTTAATCTTCTGTATTTAGTATTTTTCAACTATGAAGCGCCACACGTGTAATTTGTTTAAATGGAGAATTTGAGCTCTATATAAACAAACTATTCCCTTCCCTTCCAAGTTGCACCTGAAGATCTCTGAAAGAAAAATTAAAACATTCTTCCACCATAAAAGGTTGCTAAGTGTTCTTTTTCTCCCCATTATGTCCTTTCCAAACCCCTCCTGTTAGTATTGAATTAGAAGTCACACTGCATCACAGTGGAAAAGGAAATATTATTTGATTATAAAAGGTCTAAAAACAGCTGTGATGAGATAATTTCTGGTTACTTTACTCCATTACTGCTGCAATACAATTTTCAGCATGTAAGTTATTTCTTACGCAAAAGGCTTCATTGATCATATCGAGATTAAAATTGTCTTGTTGAAACTGCAAGCAAGAAATGCTCCAGAAAAATGAAAACATTCTTGATAATGTTACTTCTGTGTTTAAAAGCATTGTGCTTCTGTTTTATGTATCCAATTTGTATTACATTTCACAATAGACAGGGAAAGTGCAGACTGTACTCCAAACTCTAATGGTAACCAATCTGTGGTCAGTTTTTACTGGTTTGCTGTTTATTGCTGTTGTATTTTATAAAGAGCTGTTTTTAAGAAAAGGAGACTTTAAAAGTATCTTTTTTTCTCAGCTAGCTCCTGCACATTCCGAAGGAATGCTGCAGGACCAGAGCTAGTAGTTCCCAAAGCTAGTAGCTTTCAGACTGTGGGGCTGGCATCACTAGGGGGGGGGCAAATTTCTAAAGTCTGTCAAATAGCAGCACTGGTAGGGTGGATTTCCTGTGCAAGTTGCTTTTGAGAGGCCCTGTTAAATACATTCCTTGCAACCATATTTGACTACTACCAGAGGAGATTGAGGGGTTAAGGGAAGGAAACTTACCAGGGATATTTCATGAACAAGTATTAGGAACAAATCTTATTTTTGTGCCTTGCCCAAAAGGAACTTTCATTGCACCTGGGATAGGTTTTTTTTTAAAGAAATAGTTCCTGCTTGGCATTAGCCGTATAACTATAAGTAAATTATATAGGTATATAGTATAGCTGGAAGTATGTTTTTTCAACCCATTTAAGTGCCAGCAGAATTTCCACTAAACATTTTTTGAACATTTTGTGCTCTCTCATTTTAGGGGTATTTCCTGAGGGGCTTTGGTTTAGGTAGGAAAACGATAAAACGATATGCATGAGTTTTTGTGTATCTCCACTTCTGGAACAATATTAAGAGCTCTAAATACTTCTAAAAAATGTATTATGTAGGGATTTATATCGGCAAAATATTTTATTTTATGCACTAAAAAGCAATGGATTTGGAAAGAATCATGTCTTGAATATGCCAAAACCAGTTTTATGAAGATTTCTGACTTTTGATCAAAAACTCAAGGTTTTAAAGCGCTACAGCAGAATATAGATTACTTTGGATTCCAAAGCCAAAAATCCTGGAACAGTAGGTTTATCCCTGGAGGCCATACATTTTTGATGCAGAATCTAAAATGGCAAACCATATCTTTCTGCTCCTAATCAAATCAAATCACTTTTATTGTCACATCACGTTACTGGTACACAGATACAGTACATGTGAGTGAAATTCTTATGTGCAAGCTACACAAGCAATAGTGTTGTACAATTTTAAGAATAAATATGCATATGAAAAATACAGTAGTATTAATATTGAGCAAGTATTGAAAAATACTTAGTGACTATACGTGACCGTGTAATGTCTATGAGACCATTTGGTCAGTGTTCAGCAGTCTGATGGCCTGATGATAGAAGCTGTCCCTCAGCCTGCTGGTTCGGGACTGGATACTTCCATACCTCCTGCCTGACGGGAGCAGTTTAAATAAGTTGTTACTGGGATGACTGGAGTCTTTGATGATCCTCCTGGCTTTCCTCAGGCACCGCTTCCTGTAGATGTCATGGAGAGAGGGAAGCTCACCTCCAATTATTCTCTCGGCACATCGCACCACTCTTTGCAGAGCTTTGCGGTTGAAGACGGTGCTGTTGCCGTACCAGGTAGTGATGGATCCAGTGAGGATGCTCTCGATGGCACAGCGGTAGAAGGATCTAAGGATTCGGGGGCTCATGCCAAATCTCTTCAGTCTCCTGAGAAAGAAGAGTCGCTGCTGCGCCTTCTTCACTGTTTTGTCAATATGAACTGACCATGTGAGATCATCTGCGATGTGAACACCCAGGAAACTGAAGCTGTTCACTCTCTCCACAGCAACACCGTTGATGATGATGGGGGAATGTGCACCTCTAATTACCAAACATCAAGGTATCAAACCAAACATTAACTCAAACCTTTCAATTTGCAAGTTATCTCCCACATAGCATTAGGTACAGAGAAATACATCCTAAATATGAATGCCAAGGGCCCACTGAATAGTTTGATGCCCATTCTACATAAGATTACCAAAGTATCAGGTAATTAGAGACCCCAAAATGAAGGTAGTGCAAACAAATGGCCCTGGAGGTCAGCTAGTGAAAGCTCAACACATTTACTGCAATATTTCTGGGGTAAAATACACAAAAAATTTGACCCCCAAACCATATATTTTTGGAAAGTACACATACAGTCAAATTTAAAATGGGTAACCATGTCTTTCTACTCCAATCTACTGGGTAGCAATGCTTTTCCAAAATAGGACTCAAAGCTTCCACTTTCTAGCATATTATCTCCTGCATTAGGCACCAAGAAAAAAACCAAAACATGCTGAATATGAATGCCAAAGGTCCACTGAAAAGTTTGATGCCCATTGTGCATAGGATTACCAAAGTATCTGGCATTGAGAGATTAATGAGAGATTAAATCTAGATGTAGCGATTTTTATGTAATTTCTGAAAATTGTCTCAAAGTTTGCAATTTACATCATTATATGCCCCACTATTCATAACATATTAGCATAAAACATCCTAAATTTTAATGCCAGGGGTCTACCGAACAGTGTGAAGCCCAATATGCCTAGATTTCCCAAACTTTGGTGTATAGACACCCAAATGAAAATAGTGCATATGAGTTTTCACATCTAACACTCTGTCTCCTGCAATATAAGCACCTGGAATATGTATTATGTGCCATAAGACCCCCTAACAGTACAGAAACCTTAGAAAACTATATATTTTCTATTCAGACCAAACTAAAATGTGTAAATACATTTTTTACTGCAAACTACGTACCTGCAAAGCTATGCTAAATGTAGCATTTTTTATTACATTTCTCAAATAAATCAAAACAACATGCATCTTACCACATTATATGCCCCATATTTCTAAATATAAACCCCAGGGGTCTACTGAACAGTGTGATGCCCAATATGCACTGATTTACCAAACTGTGTGGTGCACAGTGGCACCCAAACCAAAATAATGCATATGAATTTCAACATCTGACACAAACTGCTGTGTATTATTTGCTATAAGACCCCCTAAAAGTACAGGGAAAACCATATATTTTCTAAAAGTACACATACTGATGATCCCAAAATGGGTAAATATGTCTTTCTACTTAAAACTACCAAACTACTGTAGGGGTTTACCAAAAATGGGCCCTTAGGACAGGAACCCCTAGGACAGGCCACAGGGTGGTGATAGTTAACAGGGACACTGGGATGACTGGGTTGCTAAATAGTTAACAGGGTGTATACCTGCAGTTCGGGTTATGGCCACAGGGTGGTGCATAGGCCCATATAAGGGGATGCAGCCATGTGCTGTGAGGCAGACATTTTAGCCCAGGGGCTGCTCAGGTAGTGTGCACCCCTGGCACAGTAAACATAGCAGTTCTATAATAGGTCGCTCTAGGAGTGATATGTAGGACACCAGGAGTTTAGAATGGGCGGACATTGCCCCTCCAGGAGTGGAAGTGAGGTTAAGACCTCCCGGCATTACATCAGCCGGAGTGCAGGGCCATAAGTGGTTAGGTAGGTGGACAAGGTCAACGCTAGCCCAGGAGGCTGGATCTGAGGGGGCTTAGGCGTGAGTACCGGGGTGGGCTGCCTGTGGTGATGCTGCCTAGCGCGAGTACCGGGAAGGACCCCAAGAGGGGGTGCCTTCTGGCGTGAGTACCGGGGAGATCACCTAGAAGGAGACACTTGGCGTGAGTACCGTGAGTTGCCCAACAGGAGAAAGCTCTCAATGAGTAGTAAGGAGGTAAAGCCCTGCATTGCTGTGTGAAATAATATGTACCACTCCTGGAGAGGTCCTGCCCTAATAAACGATTCATCTACTTCATCATATCAATTGTGTATCTGACTCTTTCCTGCCACAAGGATCACCTACCTGCCGGTAAGCAACTACCCCAGGGAGGGGCAAGGTACTGGGGGCTGTGTGTGGATCCCAGGCAGAGGTACTAGAGACTGTTAAGTTCCCAGGGGGTGGATTATAGTTCCACAACACCATCCCTGGGTGGAGGCACGCCTTTAAGGGAGAAATCCCTGTTAACCCCCATAGTAAGCGGGGGCTCAGGACTCCTGTAGCGCCAAGAACAAGTAATCAGCAGGTAGCAGCACAGAATAACCAAAAGTGGGCTACACTACAAAGCTATGCTAAACATAGCGGTTTTTATAAAGTTCTCAAAATGATCACGAATCTTACATTTGATCACAAAACATTACATACGCATAATATAGAAAACATTTTGGAAGGGCCTGACATAAAACATCCTAAATATGAACGCCAGGGTTCTACTGATCAGTTTGATGCCCAGTAGGCATAGATTTACCAAAGTATGTGCCATACAGAGGCACCCAATTCGATATATATAGCAGATAAAAATTCCATGGGCAAAAATAAGTAACAATGTGGAATGCAATAAAATCACTAAAATCCAATAAAAGCCCTAAAATCAATGCCTAATATAATCTGCAGAATATTTTGAATATTTTGGCGTGGCCAAATTGGTTTTATGGTCAAAATCAAGCGAAAAACACCTATGCAGAACTGAAAATGCAATATAAATACAATAAAAAATCACAAAAAATGTAATATAAGCACCAAAATAACATATAAAAGATATTGTGCAGAGTAATATGTGTATAAGTTTATATTAGTGTAATATGTGTGTGTCTGTGTGTTTTGGCACTAACCTGGGGTTGGAAGGCAGGCAGATCTTCCAGGAAGAGCTGGAGAGGATGCAGGAACGGGCCAAGCCAACTAGGCGCCTTAGGCAACCCGGTCAGCCACCTCACCCCTGCACCTGCTCTATTGCATCGCGCAAATCCTCCCCGGGGGTTTTGACGCGCATGCGCAGTTTGCGCGCAGGGGGGTGTGTGATGTGATAGTTCATTGCCCCGTGATAATGACACGTGGCGGGGGCAATGAAAATGGAGCACAGACTAGGGGTTGGCAAGAGAGGCTCCCAATCATTGCGCTCTAGGCAGCTGCCCCCAATCGTTGCACCCTGGGCACCTGCCTCTTTCCACGTGCCTTCTGTTTCCTATGGGGCCCCTGGGAGATTGCGCTCCAGGGACCAGTCCTTACCCGCCTTACCCGCCTCTTCTTGTTACCTAGGGTAAAGCCGCTCCTCCGCTCCCAGAAGCGCTGCAGAACGTAGAATCTACGGTCTGTGGCACTTAAGGGGTTAAACATTCTTTTTCATTTTGATTAGCATTTATTTGTTTATATACTCTTGTGGTAAACATTCAGACAAATGTACATAGTAAGTAAATACTCTTGTATTTGTGTGTTTTTTTCATTATTTTCTTTTTGTTATTGTGTGGCAACCACTACGAAACTTTCACCTTAATATCAACTGTGAAGGCAAAGCAGTCATTTTGTATCAGCAGTTTTTGCAACAAGATTTACCACATCCTTTTATGTAGAAATAGCTAAACATGTAAGGTTCATAGAATCTCTATTTTAATTTAGACATTATGGGAGTGATTTATTGACAGTCGAATTTGATTTTGTTTGCTCAATACAAGTTTTTTTGCACTTAAAAAACGCAAATTTGAGTTATGGTTTGCAAAATAGAATGTCTGATATTTATTAAGTGCAAAAAAACAGAAAACTTGAATATAAAAATTCGCCATTTAAAAGCTTGCAGGTTTCTATAAAAGTCAATGGGAGTCGTAATAGAAAAAGTCAAACCATATTCTCAAACTTTTTTTTTGTTTGAGTTTTTAAAAGAGCTCATAAACTTAAAAAATAATAATAACATTTTTATTCAAATGAGTTTTCCTTATTAATAAATAAGTGATCATTTGATATGCAATATTGATAAGTTTATTCAATTTAGAAAAAACAAATTTGAATTCACAAACTCGAAAATGTTTTTACCTATTGCTAGTGCCCAGCACCTACACACTCTGCTGAGGAAAGACTAAGCAAACAGTTTAGTTGTGTGACCTGCTGGACCTGCAGGTTCAGCTCTGTTGGGCAGGTTCTTTTTGGAAAAGATTTAACCTGGGAGTGTGTTCTTTTCTAACCCATTTATCTATATTGTCATTGTCAGGTTTTGGCTATGTCTTGGCTATGTCTGGTTTAAAAAAATGACTTCACATTATTGGTCAAGCTATCTGTCTAGCTCTTAAAGTAACCACACAGCTTTGGCCACTTCTGTTCCCACCATGGATTACCACCAAGAGCATGCAGAGTGACCCATTCCTGACTGCCAATCATTAAGATGCATGCTGTGAACTTCTCCTCCTTTATTCTTCTTAAAATAAAGATTTAAAGGAAAAGGAAAGGTAAAAATTAAGTAAGCTTTATCAGAAAGGTCTATGTAAATACAGCCATGAGCACTCACAGAAACGCTGCATTGAGTTCTCTGTCAAAAGAAACAGGATTTGTTGTCAGTTTGTTTTCCCGCCCCCCCCTTTGAAATGTGTGATATGAGCCAATCAGCAGGACGCTTCCTCATAGTATAACAAACTGAGCATGTACACCGGTCTTGGTTTTGGTGCAGGAGCATGGCATTATGGGAACTTTCTTTTCAGAGCTCAGTGGTTTTCCTATGAGGCTTCTGATCATCTAAACAGGAGAAATATGGGGAGACTTAACAACACTATTAAGAGAACTGAAGGTATGCCTGCAGCTTGAGATTAACTCTTTATTAGCCTTTCCTTCTCTTCATTATTTGTTTATAGTCTTTGAATGATTTGCCTTCCTCTTCTACATCTTTTCATGTTTCAAATGGGGGTCACTGACCCCAGCTGCCATAAACTATTGCTCTGTGAGGATATTATTTTATTATTGTTACTTTTTATTCCTTAGCTTTCTATTGAGACCTCTCCTATTTATATTCCAGTCTCTTATTCAAGAGTAACTATCTTTTTGTTAAGGTAAACAAGACCCTAGAAACCTAGAAGGGGCTAAGAACTGATAAATGAAAATGTTGTAAAATTTTTTTGTTGTTTGTAATTTCTCAAAAAGTAAATTATTATCTTTCACCAAAAAAGAAAATCTGGAGATTAAGTTGGAATTTTTGAAGATTAATGTTTATGAATATGGAATTTATTTACACCTATTTTATATCACAATTACTCCACAAAAATGCTTTCTTGACTTTTGTAAATTTCCCCCTGTATTTTATGTTTGCCGTACCTGGTAACATAGTTACATAGTTACATAGTTACATAGGGTTGAAAAAAGACCAGGGTCCATCAAGTTCAACCCATCCACGTAAACCCAGCACACCTAACCCACACCTACCAATCTATACACTCACATACATAAACTATAAATACAACCACTAGTACTAACTGTAGATATTAGTATCACAATAGCCTTGGATATTCTGATTGTTCAACAACTCATCTACGCCCCTCTTAAAGGCATTAACAGAATCTGCCATTACCACATCTCTAGGAAGGGCATTCCACAACCTCACTGCCCTCACTGTGAAAAACCACCTACGCTGCTTCAAATGGAAGCTCCATTCCTCTAATCTAAAGGGGTGACCTCTGGGAAAAAAGAACATCCCCCATCTGCCTATAATCCCCTCTAATGTACTTGTACAGAGTAATTATGTCCCCTCGCAAGTGCCTCTTTTCCAGAGAAAACAACCTCAACCTCGACAGTCTCATCTCATAGTTTAAATCTTCCATCCCCTTAACGAGTTTAGTTGCACGTCTCTGCACTCTCTCCAGCTCATTAATATCCTTCTTAAGGACTGGAGCCCAAAACTGCACTGCATACTCAAGGTTAGGCCCTACCAGGGACCTATAAAGGGGCAAAATTATGTTTTCATCCCTTGAGTCAATGCCCTTTTTTATACAAGACAGCACTTTATTTGCTTTAGTAGCCACAGAATGACACTGCCTGGAATTAGACAACTTGTTATCAACAAAAACCCCTAGATCCTTCACCATTAAGGATAACCCCAACACACTACCATTCAGTAGATAGTTCGGGTTTATATTATTCCTACCAAATGCATAACTTTGCACTTATCAACATTGAACCTCATTTTCCAGTTTGCTGCCCAGTTTTCTAATTTTGTCAAATCGCTCTGCAAAGCAGCAGCATCCTGCATGGAACTTATAGTTTTGCACAATTTTGTGTCATCAGCAAAAATAGAAACAGTACTCTCTATGCCCTCCTCCAGGTCATTAATAAACAAGTTAAAAAGCAAAGGACCAAGGACTGACCCCTGCGGTACTCCACTAACCACACTGGTCCAATTAGAAAATGTTCCATTTACCACCACTCTTTGTACTCTATCCTTCAGCCAGTTCTCTATCCAATTACAAATATTATGTTCTAGGCCAATATTCCTTAATTTGATCATTAACCTTCTGTGAGGTACTGTATCAAACGCTTTAGCAAAGTCCAAGTAGATGACATCAACTGCCATTCCAGCATCGAGGTTCCTACTCACCTCCTCATAAAAGGCGACTAAATTAGTCTGGCAAGATCTGTTACGCATAAAACCATGCTGGCACAAACTAATAGTATTGTGAACTGCAATGTATCCAAGTACCCTATCCCTTATTACCCCTTCCAAAATTTTTCCTACTACTGACGTCAGACTAACAGACCTGACAACCACCGATAATTTTCTGTTGCAGGGTCTAAATATCCATAAGAATAATGCTACTTAATTCAGAAAACATACAATATTAATAAGAAAAACCTTTTTAAAATTCTATCTATTACACATCTGTAACATAATTAATCATTTAAGGTGATCCTACCCATTAATACCTACTTAGTCTGTCAGCCATCTAGGTTATTTATTTTCAATATTATCCAACAGATATCTATAAAGAGTAAATAGTATTCTTAGCTACCTAGATCACAGCATAATTAACTATGTTCTGGTTATTCCTTTCCTTTATATTCATTTAGGGCCATGACTGACAGGAAGATTATTTGCCTGCGGTTAAAGGAGAAGGAAAGTAATTTTGGCATTTTACTGCCAATAGATTCGCCACATTAGTGCCACCTAGAACAATAAATTTATTCTGTAGAAAGCATTGCTATTCCTGAGTAAAGAGCCCTAGAAGCGTTCTCTGTTTGCTTAAGATAGCAGCTGCCATTTTAAATAGCTTCCTGTTTGCAGTCTAGCTGATAGCTCAGATCACACATTCCTAAGGGAGGGGGGAGGGAGTTCTTAGAATTCCTATGGGAGCGGGGAGCAGGAGAGGGGAGAGATGAGAGAACTGTGCAGACTCTGGCTACCAAAATTAAGGATTATTCTGAGAGAGGAAGTCAGACACCCCAATAACATGTTTACAAAAAAGGAGACAAGAAATCCTGTGTTTATTTTGATTGACTGTACTTATGTAGACCTTTCTGATAAAGCTTAGTTTTTACCTTTCCTTCTCCTACAGCTGGGAAGGTATACACCGGTATAAGGTTTAAGAAACTTTCTGCAACTTCGGAAAACTAAGCAACGTATATGCCTTCCCTAGTATGTGACAGAATTTAATGTTCGTAGGAACTTTTCAGTTGGTTTATATATTTTTTCAATTATTTTCCTTTCACTTCTGCCTCTTTCATGTTTGCAGTTTAAAATTCTGGCTCTAGGGTCAATGACCCTGGCAGTCAAAGAAAAAAACTATTGCTTTTTGGTAATATACATCTTCCAGTCTCTGATTCACTGTCTGGTTGCGAGGGTAAACTGAACACTAGTAAATATATTGCTATATTTTCAAAACTAAAGACCTTGTCAACAAAAAGCATATTAATTCTAAACCCATAGAAAAAGTAAAAATGAAGACAACTGCAAATTGTCTCCGAATGTTACTGTTTACATACTGTCTGCATATTACTAAATAAGAAGGAAAGGTAAAATCACTGGTGGGGTGGTAAGTTGTTAGACACAACACAATTAATGTAACTGCTTATATAGAGCTGTGGTCTCCTGCAGTGCCCAAGTGATTAAAGGAACAGTTCAGTGTAAAAATAAAACTGGATAAAATGAAAAAAAATTTCAAATATAGTTAGTATGTAATCTAAAAAGGCTGGAGTCGGCAGATGTCTAACATAATGGCCTCAACACTACTTCCTGCTTTACATCTCACTAAGCTGTAAGCAGTCAGTAACCAATCAGTGACTTTAGGGGGTGGGGCACATGGGACATAACTGTTTAGTTAGTTTGATTTTAAATCTGTGTGCTCACAAACTAACTGAACAGTTATGTCCCATGTGGCCCCCTTAAAGTCACTAACTAAGAGGTTAGAGAGCAGGAAGTAGAGTTCTGGCTATTATGTTAGACATCTGCTCACTTCAGCCTTTAAAGATGACATTTTTGCCTAGCTAATTATATTGGAATGCGCAAAATAAAAAATATTTCCATTTTACCCAGTTTACACTGAACTGTTCCTTTAAGATCGCTTACCTGATACCACAGGCTGGTGCTATTAGCAGAAATTCGAACCGGCCCAGGGTACATGCAGGCGAGCAGTCCTCTTCACTCCATACAGAAAAAGTTTTCTACTGCAAATGCAATTTTCCAAGCCTGACAAGGATGCCTGTAAGGCTGGAAAAGGTGTCAATGCAGTGTTTAGCAAACAGTTCCCCAGCCAGAGCATTTTGTTAAGACGAGAGCACCAATCTGGTATTCCAGGTAAGCGTCTAGAATCACTGGTGGGGAGGGAGGTTAACATCTTGGCATCCGCCCCAAGTGATGTTACCTTTTATTTTCCTCTACTTTAAAGGTAGACTGTCCCTTTAAATCTGTGGCCTTGTAGGTAATCATCTTGTTTTTATTGTGACACACAATTATCTAAAAGAAATAAAGCTGCAAACTTGCTTTAATTTGACTACAGGATAAAATATTTATTCACAGCATTTTTGTTCCGTAACTCTTGTATCTCATATGAATGACCATGTCTATCTAACATTCACTAAACATATCCACCACACATGTAAAAAGATGCGTAGCACAACACCCTAGCCATTTATACAGATTTTTTTTTTTGCTGTAAGGTTGGATAGAATGAGTCTGCAGCTCCCTCCTCGTTCTCATAATGCTGCCATTTACATCACTGTGTGCAGTGCTGGACAAGACGGTGCCAGGAAATTTGAAACTAGTATGCTTCCAGTTATCTGGAATAGCAGAGCCTGAATTAGCCTGTCTCCTTTTAGCTAACTTTATTGGAGCGATAAACTGGTGATCCATGCAGCTTTATTGATCGATGGGTAACTGCTGCAGCTGCCATTGTCACTGTAAGTAATCTCTGTTATCAACATATACAATTGTGTTATCCTTTACACACAGTCTTCCCTCTCCTCTTCTACAGGCACGAAGTAGGCTTCTTTTTCTGGCATTTTATGTGTTGTTTAAAAAAATGTGTCTTTAAGGTAGAAGATTTGCTAGTTCTGGTCCCCATCAATGCTTCAGCTTGTGTACGCTAAAGAAAATCTGTTCATTACTCATTTATTCCTGAACTCCATTTAGAACTGAAGCAAAGGATGATTTCATTTTGCTTTTCCCTGCATCCCTATAAAATGCTACGTCAGCGTGATTCTCGCACAATGCCTGTGCTCTGCTGCATGAATGAAACAGACACACATTTCACTTACCTGCTCTTTCTGGTGCTTTCTGGTACAGCATGCTCCTCTGATGTCAGGGATACCCAAACAAAACCCAGCACAGATTCTTTCTTTATTCCCCCTACAGAGAAAACACTGTCAGAATGGGTGGAGTTTATTTTAAAGGGCTCCATCCATTGCACCATAGCAGCACCAATATGGGATACAGGAGAGGCTGCGTTCTTACTGAGCTGACTCTGCTGGAATCTTCTTTGCTTCTATAACTCTGGGGTTTCTTACTTTGCCTTACTAGAATACCAGCACATGGAAGAAATCAGTACTGGAAAATTCTTCTTTTTTTCCTAAAGAAAATAGAAACTTGTTATTTCCCAGGCATTCCTAATGTCCATATAATTTACTGGCTTCTGTGAATACTGTAATTTTTTTCATATGTCCCTTTTCTTGAGCCTATTGGATTTTGCGCTCTTTTTCAGCATGTCTGTGGAATGAGCTTATGTCTGAACTCAGTTTTAACCTCTGCATTGCCTGTGTAGGTGCAGCTAGTTAACCTTGTTAAACATATTATAATTAATGTAGATATATTGCTTTAAAACCATCAGTTCTGCCATAAAGAACTACATAAACACTTATTAAACAGCCCTTTTAGCAAAAAATTATCAACATGACTTATAGGTAATTTTTAATGTACGTTAATATTTTGAAGAGAAGTTTTTTTAGTGTCAGTATTACTTTAAAGGACAAATCTATCCAAAATATAACTTGGTGCCTAATAAAAGAAAACATTATTGTAATGTTTAATGTAATGGTTTCTGACTTGACTTGTTTCTATATATAATTGTTATAAGAAGCAGTGTTTGCCTGTCCTTTTCCTTTCTATTCCTTGGGTTCTCTGGCATTTGAAACAATGTGACACAAGGCAGCAGACTGACAGACCTGACTTTCTGGAGGAGACTGACCTTTGCAACATTGTTTAAAAAGTAACAGCCAGGAGTTCAGCAAATGCTGCTTTCAATAGCAATTACATTTACAAATAACTTTCAAAGGTCTAAAAATTTGCAATAAATTCATATTGGAAAGTTACTTGGAATTATTTTTATGTTTTCTTTTATTAGGCAAAACATTATTTCTGGGGTTGACATGCCCTTTAATGCTGTTGTGCCAAAATTGTTATTAAATACCTTTGTTTGACAGAAACCAAATTTTTTGTGCAAATATGTATTTTAAAGTTGTAGGCAAATTTGTAGATGAAGCTGAAGCTAAAGACAAACTCAAATGCTTTCACTAAAATAAGTTTTAGACCATAAATATGACAGAACAGCAATCAAACTACAGATACTGAAAATAACTCAGTGTAACATCTTTACTGCCCAGCTACAGCTGGGCACTCTCTGGAGTACAAAGAGCAGCTGTTGAAATTCTGAGCACCTATACCATTTATTAAAAACTTAAAAAAAAAAAAAACTACAGAGGAACTACAGAGTACAAGGGTTCCATATTTCAGTAACTTTTACTTTTACTCCCGGTATCTGTAGTACTGTTTCGTTATTTTGGGTGTCTGCCCAGATTCTTCTTCTTCTGCTGCATCTTGCTGATGTCTTAAAGCAGGTTACTAACAGGGAAGTTATTTCTTGCCAAACTGTCTCCTGATCTGTATATGTAAATGTATGACCACGGGATGGTGGTTGTGTTTATATTCTTCGATTAGAACTGCATTGGCTGCAGTTTTGGTTTGTTGGTGTTGGTGTACTGCCAGATTGTATAGTATTGTGTGTAACTGGAATCCCCCTGTGGGCCCAGACAATTTGACAGCAGTCACTGGTTTCCCCCAGCTTTGACTAGCCCAGACACAAATTTAAATAACGGTGAAAGAAGGATTTTTTTCTTGTTTTTTTGTTTGATGCATTTGTGTAGTTTTGTTGGATCTTTAGTCGTGAGTGGTGAAATTCTGATTTCATTTTTGTTGATCCATCGTTCAAATTAACAACTTCAGTAGAAAAATTAGTACATACAGTCATGGACAAAATTGTTGGCACCCCAGAAATTTTTACAGAAAATCAAGTATTTCTCACAGAAAAGTATTGCAGTAACACATGTTTTGCTATACACATGTTTATTCCCTTTGTGTGTATTGGAACAAAAATGGAGGAAAAAAAGCAAATTGGACATAATGTCACACAAAATTCCAAAAATGGGCCGGACAAAATTATTGGCACCCTTAACTTAATATTTGGTTGCACACCCTTTGGAAAAAATAACTGAAATCAGTCACTTCCTATAACCATCAGTAAGCTTCTTACACCTCTCACCGGGAATTTTGGACCAATCTTCCTTTGCAAACTGCTCCAGGTCTCTCTTATTGGAAGAGCGCTTTTTCCCAACAGCAATTTTAAGATCTCTCCACAGATGTTCAATGGGATTTAGATCTGGACTCATTGCTGGGCACTTCAGAACTCTCCAGCGCTTTGTTGCCATCAATTTCTGGGTGCTTTTTGACGCATGTTTGGGGTCATTGTCCTGCTGGAAGCTTTCTGACACTGGGCTCTACAGTGCGAGCCAAAATCCTTTGGTAATCCTCAGATTTCATGATGCCTTGCTCTCATTAGAGGCACCCAGTGCCAGAGGCAGCAAAACAACCCCAAAACATCATTGAACCTCCACCATATTTCACTGTAGGTACTGTGTTCTTTTCTTTGTAGGCCTCATTCTGTTTTCGGTAAACAGTAGAATGATGTGCTTTACCCAAAAGCTCTATCTTGGTCTCATCTGTCCACAAGACGTTTTCCCAGAAGGATTGTGGCTTACTCAAGTACATTTTGGCAAACTGTAGTCTTGCTTTTTTATGTCTCAGCAGTGGGGTCCTCCTGGGTCTCCTGCCATAGCTTTTCATTTCATTTAAATGTCGACGGATAGTTGGCACTAACAGTGATGCTCCCTGAGCCTGCAGGACAGCTTGAATTTCTTTGGAACTTGTTTGGGGCTGCTTATCCACCATCCGCACTATCCTGCGTTGGAACCTTTCATCAATTTTTCTCTTCTGTCCACGCCCAGGAAGATTAGCTACAGTGCCATGGGTTGCAAACTTCTTGATAATGTTGCGCACTGTGGACAAAGGCAAATCTAGATCTCTAGAGATGGACTTGTAACCTTGAGATTGTTGATATTTTGGTCCTCAAGTCCTCAGACAGTTCTCTTCTCCTCTTTCTGCTGTCCATGCTTAGTGTGGCACACACAGACACACAATGCAAAGACTAAGTGAACTTCTCTCCTTTTTATCTGCTTTCAGGTGGGATTTTTATATTGCCCACACCTGTTACTTGTCCCAGGTGAGTTTAAAGGAGCATCACATTACAATCTTATTTATCCACAATTTTGAAAGGGTGCCAATAATTTTGTCCAGCCCATTTTTGGAGTTTTGTGTGACATTATGTCCAATTTGCTTTTTTTTCCCTCCCTTTTTTGTTCCTTCCCAATACACACAAAGGGAATAAACATGTGTATAGAAAAACATGTGTTACTGCAATACTTTTCTGTGAGAAATACTTGATTTTCTGGAAAAATTTCTGGGGTGCCAACAAATTTGGCCATGACTGTATTTGGTTTTAACATTATTCAATAAACAAACAGTATTTTTGTGTCAGGCAATCATTTTGAAACTTTAACTTTATTTTAAAAAAGTTAATGCTAAAACATAGTTACTGAACATATGCACTGAATACAGAGAGGAGCTGCTTTTATTGTGGAATGTCTTTAGATAGCATTGATTTTTTAACCATTTAAATGGTTATAGGTTATGGGGTTTATCAAAAACATTTTGTATACATTATCTAAATTGTACTTTGGCAATTTACAAAATATGCAATTGGTGCTTATTTTTCTGTTTAAATGTGTTTTTATGTGTGTTGTCTTAATATATTCCTTTACTCCAACATGCACTCTAACATTTCAACCTGGGAAAGAGGTTGAGAGACTAGATTTTGTCACAATTTTTTATTACTTACAGGTCATGGCCTCTCCATTTTTCTATTTTTTTTGGTAGTTCAGATAATGTTTACGCACCTTTTAGTATATTCATGTCTTGTGTGTATTATATATATATATATATATAGACTCATTCTATAGATGTCTTGGATAATACAAGATTTTTGTGGCAGGGATCATATATTTACGGCTATAATTATGTATGTAGCACTCCCATTGAGCTGTAGATAAATTTTGTCTTAATCCAGCAACTAGCAAGATCAAAAATGTAGAATAATAATACTAAATAGATTCTAAACTGTTATCATATTCAATGTTTACAGTGGTGAAATAACAGTATAGTGATGTGCCAAGTGAATGTTTTGGATTGGGTCAGTTATTACACTGGAACAGCTATTTTCTGTCCAGTTGTGACATGCTTTCTGAATTTAATTGCTGGTTTGAGACAGGCAACAAAATGAGCAAATTAAGTGGTGGATTTAGCTGTTAGAAAAAAAACTACAAACACGAATTACTGGGCAAGGAGAACCTGCTGGAGGACATGACATCTGAATGCTTAAAAATCAACACTAATCTTCTGGGGATTTCTCTAATTACATAAGAAAATTAATGCAATCCTTTGTTCTGTTACTGTAACTGACACATTTCACTTTAGACATTTTTGACATTTTAAGAACATAAATATTTACAGTCTAAAGAAGGTTTAAATATAAAAGAATGTGGCTTCAGACAAAATTGTGCTGGAAATGAAAAATAAAATAGTTTGTTACAGGAATCTTCAAATGCATTTCCAGTTTAATTTCCTCTTAAAAGTAATAGGAATTACTAAGCAAATGGTGCATGCCCCCCTGCCAAGGAATATATGCAGGGGCCTGGTGCACATAGTGACAGTAACCCACCCTGTAGTTGTCTGCCTTCCCCTATTTGTGTCCTGCGCTACACATTAGCTTGTGCTGCCCACTCGCTTTACAGTAGGAGAGCACCTAGGGAGCGCGAAGGTGGGGCAATTGGCCTGATACTATGGTTTCTAAAACTATAGAGGAAGCAGACCCTGCAGTCTGGGCCCCTGTCACGCCACTGCATGTATTCTCTAATGGCAACTTTGGGAACAAGAAACCATGTGTACCAATGCCCTAAGAGTAAGCTGAATTTAACTGGTTTAGCAATCAGGTGTCCCTGCTGGGGAGGGCAAGAAGAAATGTGCCTGGAACAGATATCGTTTATCAGCCTTCTAAGGTGAGAGGCATTAGTAAGAGTGAGAGGCCCATTTCTTAACATTATGATTTTAGTGGTTTTAGAGGTCTTTGAAATCATGAAAAAACGAATTTCCACTAAAACTGCAAAAAAGCATGAATGAATTAAAATTCTGAACGGAAACAAAAACAACATGAAAAACCTGTTTTTGTAAGAGTTTTTGTGCCCAAAAGCCTCTACTACCACTTATTTTTCCGCAGGCTGAGAAACAGCCTTGTCTGACTATAGGCTAATATGCTAAAAGGAAAAAGGAGGATTATGTAGTGATGAACTAATTTTTTTGACAAATTAAAATTCACGGTGAAATTCCACATTTTTTTTACCATAGCTTTGCTGTTTTTGGTGGTGTTTTGCTGTAGAAAGGACTCTTTACCCAAAATGGATTTGTCAGAATGTGTTCCTTTCAAAAATATATGGTTTTCTGGGGGTCCCTGTACAGTTAGGGGGTCTTAAGGCACATAATACACTGTTAGGGGAGCTATTTGCAAAAAGCTGTTGGCAGACAAGAAAATCTAGGTGCATATTGGGAATCACACTGTTTAGTGTTTATAGTTGGGTTGATTTGCCTTTGTATGTAAGAAACTGTGTGAGATGTGTCAGATTGCAACATTTCAAGCAGAAATGTCTTAAAAACCCCTAACTTTAGGAAAGCTTTGCACTTGCTTTGTACTTTGGTGTTGAAAAAAGTCTTTATAATCAGAATGTGTACTTTCAAAAAAGATATGGTTTTCAGGGGTCACTGTACAGTTAAGGGATTTTACGACACATAATATGCAACAAGGTTTTATGTGCAGATGCTGAGTTAGCAGCCGGGAAAATTCATATGCACGTATTTTTATTTGGTGTCTGTAGATATCACATACTTTGGTAAATCTAAACTGTTCAGTAGACCTCCAAAAATATATGGTTTTCTGGGTGTTTCTGGGTTTTCTGCACAGTTACAGGGGTCTTATAATACATAATACAAACTCATGGGGCTCTTTTTGCATAAACTGCATTTAATTTGGGGTCCGAACATATTACATACTTATATCTATGCGTATTGTAGTAGACCTCTGGTTTTCACATTTGAGATGATGTGCCTTTGTATGTAAAAAACTGTGCAAGATAAATGAGGTGAATTTCAAAAATTTTAGGAGATTTTCAGAAGTGCTGTAAAAAACAATAAATTTAGTAAAAATCTTTGCCATTTGGTAGTTTGAAGTAGAAAGAAATATTTAGCCATTTTGGATTTGTCTGAATGTGTTCTTTTCAAAAGTAGGTCACCCAACTTTTTTGCAGCTTTTACCACATAAAAATGCCATGTGTATGAATTAGGTAAATGTGAGCATTGAAATTAGTGTGCACAAGGTACAAACCGGATTCCAAAAAAGTTGGGACACTAAACAAACTGTGAATAAAAACTGAACGCAATGATGTGGAGGTGCCAACTTCTAATATTTTACTCAGAAAAGAACATAAATCACGGAACAAAAGTTTAAACTGAGAAAATGTACCATTTTAAGGGAAAAATATGTTGATTCAGAATTTCATGATCTCAAGACTGCCAAGGCCAAAGGACGCTACTCGGTTCTCATTCTCCTAGACCTTTCCTTTGCTTTTAATACTGTCGACCATTCTATCCTTATGCAAATTCTCCATTCTCTGGGTATCCGGGATCAGGCTGCATCCTGGTTCTCTTCCTATCTCTCTAACCGCTCCTTCTCTGTCGCTCTTACTAACAAATCCTCTACCCCGGTTCCGCTTAGTGTGGGGGTGCCTCAGGGCTCTGTGCTTGGTCCCCTGCTGTTCTCCCTGTACACTCTCTCTCTAGGAGACCTTATTTCTTCTTTTGGTCTTAAATACCACCTATATGCAGATGACATCCAGATATATTTAGACACCCCTGCACTAACTGCTGATGTCCAAACCCAGATTGGTAATTGCCTCCTGGCTATCTCCTCCTGGATGAACCGACGCCAGCTCAAACTTAACCTAGCTAAAACAGAGCTCATGGTCTTCCCGCCCAAACCTGGCCCTCCTCCTCCTTTCACCATTACTATTGATGGCATGACCATCAACCCTGTAAATTCTGCACGCTGCCTTGGGGTTATCTTTGACCAGTCTCTCTCCTTCTCTAACCATATTAATAACACTGCCAAAACCTGCCGCTTTTTCCTCCGCAATATTGCCAAGATACGCCCCTTTCTTTCACAAGCAACAGCTAAAACTCTAATCTATGCCCTTATCCTTTCCCGCTTAGATTACTGCAATCTCCTACTAACCGGCCTCCCAGACTCCCACCTCTCTCCCCTGCAATGAATCTTAAACTCTGCTGCCAGGATCCTCCTGCTCTCTCCTAAGAGGGATCCTGCTCAGCCTCAACTAAGCTCACTAGCATGGCTGCCTGTCAAGCAAAGGATAGCTTACAAAATCCTTCTGCTGACATTCAAAGCCCTTCACTCCTCTGCTCCTCACTACATTTCTTCACTGGTCTCCCTACATGTTCCTGGTCGTCTCCTCCGCTCCTCTCAGAGCCTCCGTCTCTTTACACCATCCACACCCACTGCGCTCTCTCATCTTAAACCTTTCTATCTCGCTGCTCCTTACCTCTGGAACTCTATCCCTGAATCCCTCCGTAGGGAAAACTCACCCACTCTCTTTAAGAAAAAACTCAGCTGTTACCTTCTGGAGCACTAAAACATTATTTTGCCCAGTCCTGCGCTTAAGGGCAAATGCCCATACCTGATGCACTCTTACCTTCCAGTTTGTGCCTGTATGTTACTCAACCACTTAGATTGTAAGCTCTACGGGGCAGGGACCTCCATCCTACTGTCTCATACCACATGGCACTTATATATATATATACATATATGTATTTATTGTATTTATTTATTCATTATATCACTTGTCCTCCCTGTGTGTAATTTTGTATTCTGTAAGACTGTACAGCGCTGCGTACCCTTGTGGCGCTTTATAAATAAAGTTATACATACATACATACATACATAGGTGAAAGATCTGGACTGCAGACTGGCCATTTCAGTACCCGGATCCTTCTCCTACGCAGCCATGATGTTGTGATTGATGCAGAATGTGGTCTGGCATTATCTTGTTGAAAAATGCAGGGTCTTCCCTGAAAGAGATGATGTCTGGATGGGAGCATATGTTGTTCTAGAACCTGAATATATTTTTCTGCATTGATGCTGCATTTCCAGACATGCAAGCTGCCCATGCCACACGCACTCATGCAACCCCATACCATCAGAGATGCAGGCTTCTGAACTGAGCGTTGATAATAACTTGGGTTGTCCTTGTCCTCTTTGGTCCGGATGATATGGCGTCCCAGATTTCCAAAAAGAACTACGAATCGTGACTCGTCTGACCACAGAACAGTCTTCCATTTTGCCACACTCCATTTTAAATGATCCCTGGCCCAGTGAAAACGCCTGAGCTTGTGGATCTTGCTTAGAAAAGGCTTCTTCTTTGCACTGTAGAGTTTCAGCTGGCAACGGCGGATGGCACGGTGGATTGTGTTCACTGACAATGGTTTCTGGAAGTATTCCTGAGCCCATTCTGTGATTTCCTTTACAGTAGCATTCCTGTTTGTGGTGCAGTGTCGTTTAAGGGCCCGGAGATCACGGGCATCCAGTATGGTTTTACGGGCTTGACCCTTACGCACAGAGATTGTTTCAGATTCTCTGAATCTTCGGATGATGTTATGCACAGTTGATGATGATAGATGCAAAATCTTTGCAATTTTTCACTGGGTAACACCTTTCTGATATTGTTCCACTATCTTTCTGCGCAACATTGTGGGAATTGGTGATCCTCTACCCATCTTGGCTTCTGAGAGACACTGCCACTCTGAGAAGCTCTTTTTATACCCAATCATGTTGCCAATTGACCTAATTAGTGTTATTTGGTGTTCCAGCTCTTCGTTATGCTCAAATTTACTTTTTCCAGCCTCTTATTGCTACTTGTCCCAACTTTTTTGGGATTTGTTGACACCATGAAATTCTGAATCAACATATTTTTCCCTTAAAATGGTAAATTTTCTCAATTTAAACTTTTGTTTCGTGATTTATGTTCTGTTCTAAATAAAATATTAGAAGTTGGCACCTCCACATCATTGCATTCAGTTTTTATTCACAATTTGTTTAGTGTCCCAACTTTTTTGGAATCCGGTTTGTATATTTTGGGGTCTATAAGTGCCATGTGCTTGATAAACCTATGTACAGTGGGCATCAAACTGTTCAGAAGATCTCTGGGGTTCATATGTAGGGTGTTTTTATATGGTTACCTAATGACCTATAGAAAATAAGATACTGCAAAGTGGAAGTTTTGAGGTGATTTTTGGAAATGTCATCAAAATTTGCATATTTAGGGAAGCTTTGCTGCATGGTATTTTAGAAAGGAAAACCAAAAAATAAGAACCCAATAACTTAAATAATACGGGCATAAAACTAAGACAAGGACATCCCCAGTGATCAACAGGGTGTAATGCAGCTACAAAATATATATACTCATATACCACTCAAAGTTAGTTTATTTTAGTCCATTAAAATCAATAGCCACCCCATTTATATTGCCCAACGCGCTTCATGCATACCCCGCACTTAATCATAGGCTCCAGAAAGAAATACTGTATGTACCCATTTTGAATTTGGAGGAATGTGTACTTTCTAAAAATATATGGTTGCATGCAATGACAGAAATGATAGATCATAAGAGATATGTTCACCTTGGGGCCCCTTAATGCCACATACTTAGGTAAATATATATACATGGGGTATCAAACTATTCAGTAGACCCCTGGTGTTAAAATTTAGGGTGTGTCAAATGATATGTGGGAGCTAAGATGCTGCAAAGTGGAAGCTTTGAGGTGATTTTTGGAAATGCATACTTAGGTAAACCTATGCATGTTGGGCATCAAACTGTTCAGTGGACCCCTGGCAATCATATGTAGGATGTTTTATCTGGTTAACTTATGACCTTGAACTTGAACATGTAAAGGTAAACAAAGGTCAAGGACTGGATGGGATTCATCCCAGGGTATTAAATGAGCTGAGCACTGTGATTGCCAAGCCTCTTCACTTAATTTTTCAGGATTCATTGAGGTCTGGCATGGTGCCGAGAGACTGGTGAATTGCTAATGTGGTGCCGTTATTTAAAAAGGGATCCCGTTCTCAGCCTGAAAACTATAGGCCTGTTAGTCTAACATCGGTAGTAGGAAAACTTTTGGAAGGGGTAATAAGGGATAGGGTACTTGAATACATTGCAGTTCACAATACTGTAAGTTTGTGCCAGCATGGTTTTATGCGTAACAGATCTTGCCAGACTAATTTAGTCGCCTTTTATGAGGAGGTGAGCAGGAACCTTGATGCTGGAATGGCAGTTGATGTCATCTACTTGGACTTTGCTAAAGCGTTTGATACAGTACCTCACAGAAGGTTAATGATCAAATTTAGGAATATTGGCCTAGAACATAATATTTGGAATTGGATAGAGAACTGGCTGAAGGATAGATTACAAAGAGTGGTGGTAAATGGAACATTTTCTAATTTGACCAGTGTGGTTAGTGGAGTACTGCAGGGGTCAGTCCTTGGTTCTTTGCTTTTTAACTTGTTTATTAATGACCTGGAGGTGGGCATAGAGAGTACTGTATCTATTTTTGCTGACACTAAATTGTGCAAAACTATAAGTTCCGTGCAGGATGCTGCCAGTTTGCAGAGCGATTTGACAAAATTGGAAAACTGGGCAGCAAACTGGAAAATGACGTTCAATGTGGACAAGTGCAAAGTTATGTACTTTGGTAGAAATAATATAAACGCAAACTATCTACTGAATGGTAGTTTGTTGGGGGAATCCTTAATGGAGAAGGATCTAGGGGTTTTTGTAGATAACAAGTTTTCTAATTCAAGGCAGTGTCATTCTGTGGCTACTAAAGCAAATAAAGTGCTGTCTTGTATAAAAAAGGGCATTGACTCAAGGGATGAAAACATAATTTTGCCTCTTTATAGGTCCCTGGTAAGGCCTCACCCTGAGTATGCAGTGCAGTTTTGGGCTCCAGTCCTTAAGAAGGATATTAATGAGCTGGAGAGAGTGCAGAGACGTGCAACTAAACTCGTAAAGGGGATGGAAGATTTAAGCTATGAGGTTATACTGTCGAGGTTGGGGTTGGTTTTTCTGGAAAAGAGGCGCTTGCGAGGGAACATGATTACTCTGTACAAGTACATTAGAGGGGATTATAGGCAGATAGGGGATGTTCTTTTTTCCTATAAAAACGATCAACGCACCGGAAGTCACCCCTTTAGATTAGAGGAACGGAGCTTCCATTTGAAGCAGCGTAGGTGGTTTTTCACAGTGAGGGCAGTGAGGTTGTGAAATGCCCTTCCTAGAGATGTGGTAATGGCAGATTCTGTTAATGCCTTTAAGAGGGACCTGGATAAGTTTTTCAACAAGCAGAATATCCAAGGCTATTGGGATACTAATATCTACAGTTAGTATTAGTGGTTGTATTTATAGTTTATGTATGTGAGTTAATAGATTGGTAAGTATTGGTTGGTTGTGCATGCTGGGTTTACTTGGATGGGTTGAACTTGATGAACTCTGGTCTTTTTTCAACCCTATGTAACTATGACCTATAGGAAATAGCATGCTATAGACTGCAATCTTTGAAGTGATTTTTTAAATTCACATTTTTCAAATTTCACAGATTTTGATAACAACCTATAACTTTATGAAAGCATTGCAACTTGGTAGTTTGGAGTAGACAGACAGTTCTGGATTCCCCAGAATCTGTTCTTTCCAAAAATGTATAATTTTCTGGGATAAACCTTCTTTTAGTGGAATTTTTGGCATTGAAATCTAGTACAGGTATGGGATCCCTTATTCGGAAACCCGTTATCCAGAAAGCTCTGAATTACGGAAAGCCTGTCTCCCATAGACTCCATATTAATCAAATAATTCAGAATTTTAAAACTGATTTCCTTTTTCTCTGTAGAAATAAAACCGTACCTTGTAATTGATCCCAACTAAGATATAAATAATCCTTATTGGGGGCAGAACAATCTTATTGGGTTTAATTAATGTTTTATTGATTTTTTAGTAGACTTAAGGTATGGAGTTCCAAATTACAGAAAGACCCCTTATCCGGAATACCCTTGGTCCCAAGCATTCTGGATAACGGGTCCTATACCTGTAGTATGAAGTAGAAGTATGCAGCTTTCTGGAGCAGTGCTTTGGAAATTTGGTAGTGTACTGCTTTTTCGACCTATACAAGTGAAAAATCGAAATAAAACTGTATATATTTAGTATTGGCGCATTCAGGAGACACAGGACTTTCCGAATAATTTGTATCTTTGTGCATATAATAATGTTTCTGGTATACAACATTATTGGCACCCTTTCAAAATTGTGGATAAATAAGATTGTTTCAAACATGTGATGCTCCTTTAAACTCACCTGGGACAAGTAACAGGTGTGGACAATATAAAAATCCCACCTGAAAGCAGATAAAAAGGAGAGAAGTTCACTAAGGGGCAGATTTACTAATCCACGAATCCAAATCCCGAAAGGGAAAAAAATCGCATTGGAAACGAAAATTTTGCGACTTTTTCGTCGGCGTCACGATTTTTTGTCGCCGTCGCGACTTTATCGTATTTTGCGCAACTATTTCATCGCCGCCGCGCTTTTTCCGTAAAAATATCAACAATCTCAAGGTTACAAGTCCATCTCCAGAGATCTAGGTCCACAGAGCGCAACATTATAAAGAAGTTTGCAACCCATGGCACTGTAGCTAATCTTCCTGGGCGTGGACGGAAGAGAAAAATTGATGAAAGGTTGCAACGCAGGATAGTCCGGATGGTGGATAAGCAGCCCCAAACAAGTTCCAAAGAAATTCAAGCTGTCCTGCAGGCTCAGGGAGCATCAGTGTCAGCGCCAACTATCCGTCGATATTTAAATGAAATGAAATGCTATGGCAAGAGACCCAGGAGGACCCCACTGCTGACACAGAGACATAAAAAACCAAGACTACCACTCACCACATGGAGTAAGATATGGGATAATCTCAGAAAAGCCTCAGCCTGTGTTACACACAAAGAAACAAACTACAAAATTCTAATGCACTGGTACACGACCCCGGTAAGGCTGCATACCATATACCCAAATTCACCGTCCACATTCTGGAGACAATGCGGAGAAGAGGGTACAATAGACCACATATTCTGGGGATGCCCAGTCAGGGCCGCCATCAGGGGGGCACAGGGGGGACTGTTGTCCCGGGCCCGGACGATCTTTTGCTTTAAAGGGGGCCCGGACGTGAAACAGTTTTTAAGCACGGGCCCCCTGTCATTGATGGCCAGTGGGGATTTCAATTGGTTGCGTCCCGTGTGTACATGTGATGTCAGTACGTACGGGGCGCAACTTTATAAAACTACGGATGCCGCAGGTAGCCGAGGGACGTTGTAGGACGCAGCGGGACGAAGCAGGCGCACAAAGCAGGTGGACGCAGAGGGAGCCGCAGGATGCTGGGGAGGACGCTGGGAGGGAGCTGGAGGATGGTAATGAGGGAGTGGGGGAAGGAGGAGTTAGAGGAGAGATGTATCTCCCATTTCTGCATGCAGCCATCTTCCTTCCTTCATGAAGCTTGTATGCTGATGAGTTTGCCCTGAGGGTTTAAGTCCTGTTACTGCTGCTGGGGAATTGGGTTGGCTGAAAGGCTCCCTCCAACTAATCCAATTCTAGCAAGGACTAGGACTTACCAGGACTCAAATTTCAGGGCAAAATCAGCAGCATTGAAAGGCGATGTCACAGAGATCTGGAATTTCTGTTAGATTTATAGTTTCTTCTTCTGACACAGAGATAATTATGCCCTCACCCACCAGAACTTAGTGCCATAAAGAATACAATTTTCCGAAACTGCTATTTTTTCTGCTTTCTCTTTCACAAGCTTTATTTAGACTAACCTTCCAGCCTTTATGTGCTTGCAGCTTTTCCAACCATAATAGCAATAGCCCCTTTCTTGCCACAACAAACTATGCTGTATTTAATTAAAACCCACCACATGTGGATTAAACATTGGTTTGTATAAGCATTACAGGCTATAAAACAAGATGCCAAAATGGGTAGAGTGATAGGAGTAAAAGGTACAGGCAAGAAAAGGGTTAATGCTGAATACTATATTCATCAATCCTGATATATGTTCTAGGTTCTTCTACAAGAAACTGACACTGCAATTAACCTACAAGTTTTCCTGAGGTTATTAGTTACCTGTCTGCTCATCAGTAAGTGCTGCCATGTTAATAATGTGTGCCAACACCATGGATATGTTGTGTTCTTACACACTGGTGGGCAACAAAGCCCCCAAAAATATTTTCTGACTGCCCAGAATTAGAATCAAGATACAGTGATCCCAGTCTGGTTAACTGCAATGTATTTTTGTAGAAAGCACCCCTGCGCATTAGCATGGTTCCCACTCAAGTTGGTTGTTGGAATATTAATTATTATACAAAACCCTATGTCAGCCTCCCCAAACAAAAAAGTCACCCTCTGCCTATGACTTCACTTTTGATGCTGCTATCAGTAAGGAGCCAGTCCATTATGGCTCCAGAAATGGACATGAGAGCTGAGCTGGGGCTCAGAATGGATGCTGAGAGGGAGCTGGAGGAATGAGGGAGCTTGAGGATGTAGGGGAGAGCTGTAGGATGTAGTGGGGAGCTGGAGGATGGTAGGGAGGGAGGGAGCTGGAGAATGGTAGGGAGGGAGCTGGAGGATGGTAGGGGGGAGCTGGAGGATGCTAGGGAGGGAGCTGGAGGACGCTAGGGGAGCTGGAGGATGTAGGGGGAGCAGGATGCAGCGGGGAGTGGGCCATAGTATGGGGACACTAGGGGAGGACCAGCAATGTTTTAAGGGGCTCTGGGCTGGCTACTAATGTTTTAGGGGGCCTTGCCTACCAGTGTTGTAGGGAGTCCCTGGCTACCAATGTCTGTGTGTCCTTTGTAGTGATGGGATGGGTCATTGGGGGAGGGGCCATTGGGGGCAGGATGTGGGAGGAGGGTGGGGCCCAGAAAATTTTGTTGTGCGGAGCCCCGTAGTTTCTGATGGCGGCCCTGTGCCCAGTTATAAGAGAATACTGGAAACAGGTATCGACTCTTCTGGAATCACTACTAGGCAGAAACCTGCAACCAGACCCCCTGACATTCCTACTGGGCTCACCATTCCCAAAAACTAAAAATCATCTGCAAAAACTAGCCAATTTAATACTAACAGCAGCAAAGAGACTAATTGCTCGACACTGGAAGAAAACAACCTCCCCGACAAAAACGGAACTGGAAAATGCAATCTGGGATATACGCTGTATGGAATATACAGCAGCCCTTCACCGATCCCGAACAGTGGGCTTTAAAAAAATTGGCTATCATGGGACTTACTACACCCACTAGCTGGGCAAACTGGTACCTCAGACCCCCCAGCCTGAATGGAGAAATGACCACAAAGGCACAAACGAAGGAGAGCGACCCAACCACATCCGACACTTTCTTCAAAAGACCACCCATAGGCAAAGTAAAAAAGGACCCCCGGACTCCCTTGCTAACCTAAATATCTGATACTTGGTATCTCATATTTTGATAATGTGGATGTTATGTTAATTTTACTCTTACCCCTACTGTTCCCCCCCTTTTTTTTCCCTCCTCTCCCTATTTCTTCTTGCCCCTTGGGCCCTTTCCTTTCTCTGCTTCACAGCTAAGCAACTCACAGAATTGCAACTATCTGTACAACTTGTTCTCATGATCTAGCAAAGTGGAAGCTATTTTAACATTACTTTTACTCTTACTGTTCCCCCTCTTCTCCCTTTCTTCCCCGCCTTCTCTTACCTGTTGAGCCCTCTCCTTTCCCTGTTTCACAACTAAGCAACCTACAGAATTGCAATTATATATATAACCTGTTCTAAAAAAAAATAAAACATAAATAAAGAGTTAAAAAAAAAAAAAAAAGCAAGACTACAGTTTGCCAAAATGTACTTGAGTAAGCCACAATCCTTCTGGGAAAATGTCTTGTGAACAGATGAGACCAAGATAGAGCTTTTTGGTAAAGCACTTCATTCTACTGTTTACCAAAAACAGAATGAGGCCTACAAAGAAAAGAACACAGTACCTACAGTGAAATATGGTGGAGGTTCAATGATGTTTTGGGATTGTTTTGCTGCCTCTGGCACTGGGTGCCTTGAATGTGTGCAAGGCATCATGAAATCTGAGGATTACCAAAGGATTTTGGCTCGCACTGTAGAGCCCAGTGTCAGAAAGCTGGGTTTGCGTCCGAGATCTTGGATCTTCCAGCAGGACAATGGCCCCAAACATGCGTCAAAAAGCACCCAGAAATGGATGGCAACAAAGCACTGGAGAGTTCTGAAGTGGCCAGCAATGAGTCCAGATCTAAATTCCATTGAACATCTGTGGAGAGATCTTAAAATTGCTGTTGGGAAAAGGCGCCCTTCCAATAAGAGAGACCTGGAGCAGTTTGCAAAGGAAGAGTGGTCCAAAATTCCCGGTGAGAGGTGTAAGAAGCTTATTGATGGTTATAGGAAGGGTGTGCAACCAAATATTAAGCTAAGGGTGCCAATAATTTTGTCCAGCCCATTTTTGGAGTTTTGTGTGACATTATGTCCAATTTGCTTTTTTTCCTCCCTTTTTTGTTCTGTTCCAATACACACAAAGGGAATAAACATGTGTAGAGCGAAACATGTGTTACTGCAATACTTTTCTGTGAGAAATACTTGATTTTCTGGAAAAATTTCTGGGGTGCCAACAATTTTGGCCATGACTGTATATCTTGTTATAGATATGGAATTACACAACAATTCTAACATATTTTAAAAGCTTAGGTTATCCTGAAAAAAACAATATATAGTTTTCTGCCATGACCTGACAGTAATAGGGTTAATGTATTTGGAGTGAGAGAAAAAAGTTGCACACATAAGAAACGATTGTTGCACCTAAGAAACATTTGTTGTGCATAAAGAATTTGCTGCCTAAAATGTCCTACAGCAAATAGGAGTGAGAAAAAACACCCATTGACTTTAATGCATTTGGAGTGAGAAAAGAAGTTGCACACATAAGAAAAAAATTGTTTTTTTTTTTTTTTAAAAATTGTTGCACATTGACTTCAATGCATTATGCTAATTTTTCGTTGTTTTGCTAATTTTTCAGTGAAGTGAAACTGAACAGATTCACTCATTGCTAGGTATAAGACATAAGGCGTTGGGATGGCCAACATCTGGATATTTATCATTGAAATGCATCATCAGGTTTTATTAGCATATCATGTTTATAGAAATGAAAGAAATCAGTGACAGTAACTGGTTTTAGCCTGTACACAATTGTTTAATCAAGTAAAATAAAGAGAAGCTCCCAAGCTCATCCCATATTTTTTGTAATAGCTTTGTTGTAAAACTGTAAATTAGTATTTGCATGCTTAGACAAGGAGCGCCCTCTTATGGCTGAAAATAAAAATGCTAAACACACTTAAATTCATTATAATTGTTAATACCCACACTGTGGATATTTGTTAATATGTTAAACATTTTTGTAAAATCATCCAATAGGGATGGGGTTCATGGTAAAGAGTAATCCAGCTACACTTTAATTTGAAAATCTGGGACACAGAGCACCAGGAAAAGCAACATGCAACATTTTTATTTCCTTACATCATAATTTACTTTTAAAAAAAGCAACTTCAATGTAAATATTGGTATATTGTTTTTGTTTTTAAACAGATGATCCTGGAAATACCAGATTACTCCCTCAAACCACAAGTGTCACAAACGAGTTCCCTGAATATGGGACAACAGAGCACAGAGAGGCAGACACATTTAAAACTTCATTTAGGTATGTAGAAGAACCAAGAGACTGTTTAGATAAAATGAAGGAACCTGAGCAGCTCTCCCCCTGTGGCCCAGTTGTGCAGAATGACATTTTAACAAAAGAGCCCATACTGTGTCCAGAAGAAGAACTTAAGGATGTAGCAAAAACAGAAAGTGGAGACTCTAGTTGTGCTTCAGATCCCAAGGTCTCATGTGAGGAGATCAATGCACAGATTATTGCAGGTGGTCATTCCATTACAAACTGTACCTCTGTGCAAGGGGGACATAAACTGGACAATGCCACACCTAAGCAGGTGGACCAAGGTGGAGAATTGGTAGCATTACCAGAATTGCTATCACTACCAACAGTTCCTGTCATCTCATCAGAAAGGAAATCTTATTTATATGTTGAGAGGGAGTTAGCTGCAATTTCAGAAGAAGAGACTCTGTCAGAATCCTCACTTTCACAAATTACAGAGATAACAGACTTCCCCAATTTGCAAACAAATATCACAGTTCAAGGTACATCCCTATTAAAGAACAGTAAGTATATGGAAGAAGAGGTTAATGGAATCCCTGTTGCAAAAAAGGCTGAGGGAGAAGAAGATTTAAGTCCCTATCTAGCTGCATCTCCAGACAAGCTGCTGTCTAAAGAAAATGCTGCTTTTGTTTATATGGAACCTTCGAAGGTACAGAAAGATATGGATAAGGATATATTCTTATCTAAAGAGGATGAGAAGCAAATTGATACCCAAACACTGGTATCTTCAGGTACAAGAAATCACATTCCAACCTCAGAAAGGACTAGTGGGGCACTGGGAAGCTCTTTGACTTCTTTTGTTCATGAGCAGTTAAGTAGTTCTGAGTCAAGCCTGAATGAAGGTGTGGACAATGAAGTCTTCATAAAGGAATCAGACCATGGCAATGAAAACCCAGTGCTGGTTCATCAGAGGTATGGTATATATGTGCAATATAAAGAAGGAGGGCTTTCTCCAAAGCCAAACTTTAACCTATGTACCGAGTTGTTGAAAATTCAAATAGCAAAAATGACGCAGTACTTGCAGGACTTATTGAACTAATAAAAACAGTCCTTTTATTGGTGCAAAATTAATGTTTCAGTCACATACTCATACCTTTATTAAGATAAAAAGATAAATTGGTCAAGGTCTGGGTCTGATTATGGGACCGAAACGTTGATTTTGCACCAATCAAAGGATTGTTTTCTATTTGTTCAATAGGCCCTGTGAGTCATTTTAGCTATAAATATATATATATATATATGTGCTTTTTTACACACAATATATTTGTATATATATATATAATATAATTACATACAAAAAAGGCGTGAACACATACAATGTTTGTGTAGTATCACTGTGGTTACCATAATTTAGTTCATTACTTCCCTTTAAGTAAACTTTGGTTTAAGCTGTTTCTGTTTTAACTTGCATTTCCTAATTTGGATTGGTGCTTTGACCACTAAAAAACAGAAGCTTTATAAGGTAGCGGAATAACAGTGGGCTCTGTAGGTTTTGTAGAAAAAACACCGTATACTTAATAGCATTTATATTTTCTTCATTTTTAAAACATTGTTTCGGTAATGTATCTAGTATAGACGCAATTTCCACACTGGATTTGCGTTGGCCAGCATGGAAATTGCACCCCTGGGTAGTTTCACCACTGAATTGGTTGAAAGTAGGCTCTGTATTCCCTTAGGCATAGATATTTTCTACACAAATTTTCAAACTCCTGTATTTTACACTTTTATAGGTTAATGTGTGTACCATAATGGATGCCAATTTAGTTGTTTATTTGAATTTTAATAGACTTAAATAAAAAGCCAGCTGGAATTATACCCTATAGAACAAATTGGTTTAGCCTGATTCTAATGGGAACATGGCTACAAAAAAGGAACAGGATAATTAGAAAATCCCAAGTATAGAAACTCTTAATGATGTCAGTGGAGATCTGCACTCAGTAGCTAAACTAAATATTAAGAAGATCACTTTAAGGTTGTGCTAGAAGTGCTGCCCCTGTCCCTTTTAGGTAAGCCTGTTAGACACCACACATGTTGACAGAGCCCGGGTTAGCTGCAGCGCTACCTTCTTCCTGCTTTGCGAGTGCGCGCATGCGCAGTAGAGGGAAAAGCAGAACTTTAACAGAGGAGTCGGCTTTTCACTCTACTGCGCATGCGATTGTCTGGGACATTCGGCAGCAGCGCGAGTAGGAAGGAGGAAGCGCTCTCGACAGGTACCCCGGGCTGGTGCTGTATTCTCCTAAAGGCGATTTAAGTTACTTGGGGGTGCCTAACATTTTGGCACCCCCAAGTGACTTAGCCTTTCCTTGTCCTTTAAAGCAGGGCTGGGCCTTCAACCTAGATGTGGGCCTTCAAGGGATTTTAATGCCACTGTTGACTTCATATACTTCTTTGCATTATATTATTTCACTAAAATCAAGCCCATTTAGGAGGATAAATAAGCAGCCTAATACATGTAAAAAATTGGGTTGCACTGTGTCTAGTCTGTGAGATGTATGTACTGCAATACACCCAAAAATATACAGTTGCGTTTATTTTGCACTGACAAGTGGTGCTGTTCCTGTCATTGCTCAAAGAATATGAGCATTTTTTTCCACTGTTTTTATTTTTTTTGTCAATTAACATCAATTAACATTTGTCAATTAACAATTAAAATTAGCGTTAAGCTGACCATACACTTACCAATAATACTGTAAGAAGTTACATTTCTTACAATTATTGGTATGTGTATGGTTGCCAGTGGATCTTGACTTATAACCATGGAACTATTGATATTGGTTGGTTTAGATTAGCTTTTGGCCCAAGCGATCAGAACAATAGAAAGGTTGCCAATTCTGTGTGTGGTTATTGCACTCTGTTTGTGCCATAAAGTTGTAGAATGTACCTAATCAACCCTCTTTATAATGAGTTGCTTACATCCTAATAGGCTTGAACCTGCGGAAGGGAGGGGTTTGTTTATACAGAAATTATCTATTTTTGTAAAAATTACTCTTTTTATAGTGAGGTTATATTTAAGTGTAGTATTAATTAGTCAACTTTTTAGAAGTAAATATGGAGTTACTGTGGGTGAATCTGGGCAAACTTTGTACCATTATTTCTCTCAGTACGTTTATGTTACAAAGTAAAAACACACACCAAAATGATTTCTGGCTAAAAGAGCCGGGTCAAAAATTTGCAAACACTGTCCCTGGCCATTTGGACCGTTGGCAGCTATTATCTTCTCTTCAAATTTAAAATAGTTCATTTTAATATTATTGCTGTTGTGTAACTGTGTCTATTTAAGTCCTAGAATTGTGGCTGAAGAGAAGCCTAATGATGTACTTACGTCAAAAAGATGCTCAGAAGATTCTACTGACTTGTATAGCTCCCAGTTTGAGAACATATTGGATAATACATCCTTGTATTATAGTGTGGAGTCCCTTGACACACTGTACTATGAACCTGATAGTTTCTTTAGTTTTGAGATGCCGCTTACTCCAATGATCCAGCAGCGGATCAAGGAAAATACCAACTTCTTAGATCGGAACAACTCAGAAAGTCCTCAAGAATACCTCAAGGTAGACCCTGGCTGTGGAATAACAATGGGCTACTGCAATGATGTAGTTAATGGTCTGGACGACAGAACAACATTCAGCAAAACTTCACACAATGTGGCATTCTCAGGAAGGTATGTTTAAAAAAACAATATATATATATATTTGGTTATTTTTGGCATTATGCTTAAACAATGGTATTTAAACATTATACAACTAAAAACTGTGTTTAGATATTTGTCAACATATATGAACTAAGGTACAGTTGAGCTGTAAACACACAAATGTAACCAAGATTGTAAGAGCAAAATATAGATTTGGTAACCCTTAGCTGTGTGAATTCACTTCCCTGTACCTATATGCTCTAAAAAAAAAACATCTTTCAGCAGAGGATATTGTGCTGTTGTCTAGTATTAAAGGGGTTGTTCACCTTTGACTTTAAGTATGATGTCTAGAGAGTGATATTTTGAGACAGTTTGCAGTTGGTCTTCATTTTTTATTTGTAAATTTTTAGTTATTTCATATTTAGTTCAGAAGCTCTCCAATTTGGAGTTTCAGTAGCTATTTGGCTGTTAAGGTCCAAGTTACCTTAGCAACCAGGGAGTGGTTTGGATGAAAAGCTGGTATATGAGAGGAGAGGATCTGAATAGAAAAGAAAGTTACAAAAAGTAACAATAACAATAAAATTGTAGCCTCACAGAGCAATATTTAAAAACGGCAAAGAGTTGGAAGTAGAAGGCAAATAATTAAAAAACTATAAAACATTATTAATGAAGACCAACTAAAAAGCTGCTTCGAATTGGTCATTCTATAACATACTAAAAGTTAACATAAAGGTGAACATTCCCTTTAAGAGAGTGGATGCATGCAAACACTAATATGGATACCCTCTCTGTTATATAGGTGCTATAAAGCAGTGGGCAAGTGAGTGGTTGAGTTTCTAAATTTAAAGAACTAAAATTCCCAACATGTAACCTATTAATTTAAAACATGTTACATGTGGCAATCCTAATAATCAATCAGAAATGCCTCCTTCCACATTTTCAGGCGAATACCAGGAATTACAAGATGTAATGTGTTTTACATTGTCCGAGGAAGAGGAGATTTCTCACTGGGTGCTCTAAAAGTTTTAGGTGATATCCATTTCTCTGCAAAATAAGGCTTATTTGCAATAAATTTACAATGATACAGCTCCTTTAAGAACATTGTCATTGGATGCTTTCATTGGATGCTTTCAGTGTTTTCTGTGCACTTTTAAGTGTGACAATAAGCATTTATAAATACAGAAATAGCTACATAATTGGTACCTAGCCATAATGAGAAATCCAGTGAAACCATCCTGACATCCTGAACTGTTTCACCTTCATATTTGCCTGGCAGAAACTTTGAATTTACTAACAACTGTAAAACAAAAGATTAATCTTGGCTTATCAACTAACCTCTGCATAATCTTGGCTTATCAACTAACCTCTGCATAATGAGGTAAGGTAAACGTAGGCCGATCATCTGCCCCTACTTTTGAATCAGTGCTCTTCTGTCTTCACCCAGAGCTGTGGATTTCAGCACAACATGGATATTCTTGCATTTTGGAGACAAAAATCGTCTCTATGCGCCTGTACTCATAGGGGCAGATTCTCAGCCAATCTGTAACATGTGGCATAAGCCTAAGCAGACAAAATATACAGTACTGGCTCTACTAAAATAAAATTACATTCCAACTTCTGATATGTAAGGAGTACCTGTGAAACATGTCCATGTTAAATATCTCTACATATCTATATATCTCTATCTAGTTTCTACATCATAATTTTAAGGTGAACTGCAACTTAGAGTAGAGGAACTTCCCAATTTTGTACAAGTCACATGTGAGTTAGTAAAAGTAAAAAGAAAGCTGAAGACTTCCATCCTTAATTGGTTTTATGGACTCCTTTAAGTTTCTGTGCATTTCTTGTAATGAACCAGCAACCATGGGAAAGTGCTCTAAAAAGTAAGTTCATATCACAGGTTTTCCAAGTCCTGTTGGACTTTATGGTGCTTATACTAATTAACCCATGACCTGGCTCCTCTCTTCTAGCAAAGGTTTTTGGTGTCTTGTATATTATTGCTAGTATTTGACCTGACAAGTCTCAGTCTTGGCCTTAATGCGGAGGTCACATGGGTGAATTAATGTTTTAATGCTATGACCTAATACATTATATTTTTATTATTTTGATTTTCGCATTCACTATTTTTACTGTATTTGTTTGCCTACCTAATTGATCATTGTTGACAGATCAGCACACCTATTACAAAGTGGTTTGCAAAAATAATTGGAGGAATGTATGCTAATTGTTAAAAACTCAGAACTGTTATTGCTTTTATTTGTGAACAGTTTTTGGTGGACTGTGTAATTTTTGCCATACAACTTAAACTCTCTTCTTCATGGGTAAAAGCTCTGGGTGTTAATAATTGCCTATACTTTTTTTCTGGTTGCTTTCCAGACATTTAAAAATCAAACAGTCAAAACTGGACTTTCCTGTTTTGCACTGGACAGGTGGCTACCATAGCTGTGCAAACAATTATTTTTTTGCCAATTTTTTGCACTGTAAGATGCTTAGGTTCATAGGATGCACTAATTGTAAAATTTAAGGGGAAAAAAGTAGAGAATCTACCCTTGCAATTTGCAGTGCACTTATCCAACCTACCTGTGTGGGTAGGCTTGTATGAAAGTTCACACAAGTACATGTCTGATAAGCTTCTGGACATAATTTAGTAGAAGAAAATGTGTGATGCATGACAGACCTGTACTGCAGTGGAAAACTTCCACAATTTTTGTGTAGATCTAATGTTTGGATTTTGTATTTTATCAAGTGAAGTATGCATGCTGTTGAAGTTTAATATTATTTGTTTGCTATGAAGTTATGGACTTCTATTTAGGTTGTTAGCATGTAAATATTGCACATGAAAATTGTATTATAAGATATTTAATTTTAAAGTTTGATTTGCACATATAGAATTTGAATAGTCATTAAATAACCACTCCAATACTGTTTTGTACACTCTATGCATTTTTGATGATCGTAGTAGGGGATAATATTAATTAATATGGAAAAACTATTACTGAATTACAACATGTTACACAAAGGGCTTTGTACGCCTAGATGCATAGTCTTGTTACTGTTTTGAATATATTTGGCATTGGTACAATTTTGGAGAAATATATGAGAAATTGTACAAGGTAGTTGGCTGGCTGGGCTGCTTAGGGTGCCCGACCGGATTGGGATGCATTTTCTGATCTGTGTTTTCAAACAGGTGACCAGTAAATGCTACATGCTAATTGGTTGCTTTGAGTTACTAGACAAGTTGCAAACTTTAGGCCATTTATATTTTTTCTCTCTCTGCCTTTCTCTTTCTCCCTCTACTTCTCTCGCTCTTGTGCTACTTATACTTGGAAGCAGAACAAAATGTCAGTTCCTGGGCTGTGGATACTGCTCTAGTGACACATTTCAACATTACATCAGGATCCCCACAAACACATAACACACACACTCTTCATAAATACAACAAAACAAACACAAAAACCAATCACAACAGAGGACACACCTTCACTTTCACTCTCACAAATACACTCGTATCAACATTCAACCACACACCTTTGCATATTTATCTACTACTGTCCTTTGCACTACCTGCTGCTTTTTCACATATCCACCCAGTATTCCCATACTAACAGTCCACTTGTGATCTCTGGTAATTTAGAATGCAGGGTATCTTTTGTAGAAAGTTGCCTTGAGTTTCACTTTCTTTCACATGGAAGGAATGTACCAGGCAGTCCCACCCCTATGCAACCCCCCACCCCCCTGTGTGCAGCTCTAGAAGATCCTGCCATACAGGAATAATGCTCTAATCAAGTAATCAGGGAATGCAGAGAACTGTGCCTGAGAGCAGCAGGTGGAACAGGGGATTTACATGGTTCAGTGTGGGCAAAATACTGGGAGCTGCACGTATTTTTTGTGCACCCCACTTCTTGTAAATAAACTCTTTTCTCTTTAGTTTGTCTTTACCATTTCTATATGACATGAAATAAACCTTGGATGTACAGATGACTTAATATTTCATTATCATCACCCCCTCTCCCCCTTGAAAAATATCACAAGCAATAAGGTGTTGAAGTGACCAATCATCATCAGTGAAAGAGAGCACATTCTGAGTCCTCGGGGGAAATACCTAAATAGGTTTTCTTTATGGACCACTATGGTCTAAAAGAAATAATATAAACAAAGAGGTACACCTACTTTACGCCCACACTTTAAGAAGTATCAAGTCACTTGATTTCCATACTTCCCAACATTTGAAAAATGTAAAGAGGGACAAAAAGATATGGCACTTGTAACGTGGCAAAAATGTTTTGACCATGCCCAGGTATTAAAACTAAGTCCAAACTTCCCAGCAATGATAATAAAAAAGTAATACAAAAACAAAGCTGTCAGGCTACACCACTATGCTATCCTGGTCTCACAAAGTTATGCCCCACCCCCCTCCAATGGGGCATAACCAAATTTTGGGTCCACAATATGTACAGAGAAATTGAGCAGAGCCTAAGCAGCTGAAGAGCTGATATACAGAACTAACATTATAATAATTATAATATCTATAAAGCACCAACATATTCTGCACCATTGTACAAAAGCTGGGTACTGTATATACAATGATCATATAGATCACTTACAAAAATACAACCAGTTACAAAGGGTAAAGAAACATGCTGTAAGTGCAGGTAACATAACAGATTTTTTTTTTTAATTTAAATAATTTAAAAAGACTGATCTGGTTTAATTGATAATTGTTTGGTAAAATTGGTACGATTTAACATTTTTATTAGTAAATTAGCTCTGAAGTAAAGCTAACCTAAACCTGTGCTACTTAGCAGAAGAACTAAATGCAAAGGAAGTAGAAAACAAAAATTAGCCATTATGCTATTTGCTTGTTTACATGCACACAGGTATACCACAAAACAACTTATGTAGCTTGCACAGCTATTAAAATACCTAATTACTGTTGCATTCCTTTTTCACACCAAACAACAACAGTACAGTATGCAATTAGTGTTAGAACATGGTTTGGTTGGCCATTTTACTGTTTGTTTTCACTTTGCCCTGTGGAAACCAGTAGCAACTGAACTGTGCCCCATTCCAGCACTGATTGTATGTTGTACGATTTTTGCTTGGAGTGAAAAAGCAATTGGACTGTAACTTACTTCTGTTTCTGAGGATTATAACTTTTGCTGGTCGAGTCAGATTTGTATGGTTTTCTTATACCTGTTGCAGAAACTTGAACAGAAAGAAAGAAACAACTCAGGTAAAATCAATGTCACATGAGAAACATAAAGGCCCATTGGAGCTCATAACAAGCATACATTTTGCATTGGTTTTAGTGCTTTGCACTTTTGCTTGTACTCACAAATAAACCTTAATGACACCCATCCCATTTTTAATTTTCATCCTCAGATTTGTTATTTTTAGGGCTTTATCCTACAATTTCAGTCTGAATGTTAGTTTTAGACCATTGCATTTAAATGTATGACCGATATCAGAACGTTTGTCGGAAGACTAAAATCTGAATGTTTATGGCCACCTTTAAGGCAGTGGCAGACTGGGAGATTGGTCGGCCCGCGACAAATCTTTTCCCCGCAATGCTATCCCACTGGCAACAATATAAATCGCCGGTGGGATGGCATACGCGTCACTAAGATTTGCCGAACTCGCCTGAAGTTTCCTCTCATTATATATATAATATGGTTGCCGAAAGCATACATCATGATTCATGTATATATATATATATAAACAGGTATGGGATCATTTATCTGGAAACCCATTATCCAGAAAGCTCTGAATTACGGAAAGCCCGTCTCCCATAGACTCCATTTTAATCAAATTATTCAGAATTTTAAAATGCTTTCCTTTTTCTCTGTAATAATAAAACAGTACCTTGTACTTGATCCCAACTAAGATATAATGAATCCTTATTGGATGCAAAACAATCCTATTGGGTTTAATTAATGTTTTATTGATTTTTTAGTAGAATTAAGGTATGGAGATCCAAATTACGGAAAGACCTCTTATCCGGAATAACCTTGGTCCCGAACATTCTGGATAATGGGTCCTATACCTGTATATATATATATATATATATATATATATTTATATTTATAACATTGTTGCTGAAAGCCTACATCATGATTCAGGTTTAATTAGTTAATTAGGATTAGAATATAGGATCAGAATACTCTTAATAAAACAGCAATAAATCCCTGAGCTAAGAAAAAAATGCACAATGTACAGATTTCACTCTACAGTGCAGGCAGTGCAGCCAGGTCTTTCATACTGGAGGGAAGTTGCTGTATAGAAGGGAGGTCGCTTGGTGCTGGAATGAGACAAAAGAGGGAGGGAGAGAATGGGGGAGTGGAGAGAGGGGAAGTGGTTTTTAGGCAGTGCTTCTTGCCCTGAGCTCTCTTAGTGCACTCTGGGAAAATGTCACAGAAAATACTACATCTTTGTGTGTCTGCTGATCACACAGCACAGAAATCTGCACAGAAATCACCCAGATGGTTATGAAAACAAAATATTTTATAATGGAAAGAAAGTATGCTCCTAAAAGAGAGGTAAAACAACTTTCTACTACTATTTAACATGTATATTGTAACTTGTAACTGAGTTTTCATGTCACTATCATTATTACAGATACTTTCTGCTTATGTTTACATCAGTGACTGGCAGAGAGCAGTTTCAGGAATAGAGCTTCTTATCCGCTGTTGCAGTAGCATGTTCTGTTCCGCCTTGTAACAGAATTTTGCAGCAGCAAAACAGGGGGGTTATAACATGTTACAAAACATTTTGACTGTGCAAGTTTCTTTCTCTAGTTTCTGTTGCTGAGCTGAGTTTCATAGCTTTTTCATGGCTGTCACATTCACCAGCTTGCATTCCTATGTAAATTCATTTATAGTAACTTGTGACAAAGGATTGTTTGTTTGTAAAAGATTTCCTTGAAGTGTATTGTACTCATACCTTTTAAGGAAGGTAATTCTATCTATCCACAAAGAAAAGTCTGGCACATAAAGCCTTGTTCACGCACCTTTATGTGTGAATACAGCCTTGTATGACTAAATGTATATATAGCCTTGAGCTTTGTATGAAATGATTTCAGATTTATTGGTTTAAGTAAAGCAATGTAAAAAAGCACAAGGGATTTGTTTATCCTGCTATTGTTTTGTTTTCTCGCAATCAGCAAGCTTTTTATTTTGATAAAAAATCTGCAATGATGGAATTAAAAAAATATTGTGTGACAAAAGGCAAATTATACATTATTATTATATATTTATAAAGCACATATTCCACAGGGCTGTACAACAAGTCTGTATACACCAGCGTTTCATTGGCTGCTACCTAAGGCCCTGATGCTGCCCCCCCCCCCCCTTATACGCCCCATGATATATCTTTCACGCTGAAGCAGATTTAGGGGCCTTGACACCAGTTTTGAGATGATTCTTTTGTATTGGTGGTAGTGATAATCGTTACAGGTAAATGGCAAATCAGGAACCCTGGACTAGGACCCTCCTCCTGTTGGTGAACTGCAGCATCCAGAATCCCAGAAGGAGGGCTGCAAGTTTGAAATACCTAAAGCAGTGATCCCCAACCACTGGTTTGTGGGCAGCACGTTGCTCACCAACCCCTTAGATGTTGCTCTCAGTGCCCCCAAATCAGGTAGTTATTTTTAAAGCTGCAATAATAAGCTGATAATGTGCATAGAGGCAATAATAAGCTTGTAATGTGCATAGAGGCTACCTAATAGCCAATCTTATTTGGCACTTCCATGAACTTTTATGATGCTTGTGTTGCTCTCCAAGTAACATTTGACTGTGGCTCATGAGTAAGAAAGGTTGGGGTTCTCTGACCTAAAGTGTGGCATTGCTAGATAAGGGATCTCTCTGTAATTTGGAGCACCAGGCCTAAAATCTACAAAAACACATTTAAGTATTTAAAAAACACAAAAACAATTGTGGAAGTAATGTAAGATATTGTGTTTTTTTTTTAGAGAATTCTAAATAATTGGTTTCTGGATAATGGGTCTTATACCTGTACTAAAATTATCTAACAGCTGTCACAGAATAAAGAATAATCCAAATTACCAGACATATGGTGCAGGTAACTTGTAATCTGTATCTCCTTTATATATTAGTTTTACTTTCCAATGGGCCCCTGTGATGCTGGGAGCCCAGGGGAACTACACTTTATGCTGTATATGCGAAACTTCCTCAGCTATCTATTTTTGCAACCCTTCTGTTCAGATTCCTAATGAAGCAGGAACAGTAAGCAGCGGAACACTCACATTTTAAAATCATTCAAACCAATTATCTTGGGCCCTGTACACGAAACTGTTAATGTTGTATTGTTGGTAACACATGGTTAAGTTATTAGACAACATTTGGCTGTATAGGCCTCTCTGGTGGCAGTTTTACTAAGCTTTCTTGTGATCCCATTGTATCATAATACAAAGAACAGAATACTGATGCTTTCCACTGTCACATGTGGGAAGCATAAAGAGATATAAAGAAAGGCCACAACTCCTTTACATTTTCACTGAGATCTATGTATGTTCCAGAATATACCATGTCAGACCATCTGGCAAGTATGGCCATATCTTAAGGTGTTTTGATCGCACTACTTGTCAAAGGTCAAAATGGCTACTACCTGCCTTGTATTGCTTTCCTGTGACTTGAATGGGCATTAGTTCTTGTTGACCTACACAGAAGACTTTCACCCTAAACATGTCAGTTGAAAACAATTAATACAAGATAGTTGGCACTTCGACTGCCTCTATGTCACAGCAAAATCAGAGTGGCCTGTGGGCCATAGCCATAAAACATATGTAAATTAACTGACCATGCCTTCCTGTGTATGGCTGTTTTGTTATGGACACGCCAACATTCTCTAACCAGTCCATTTACATATAATAACTTTTGTGTATTTGATACACAAACATTCCATAAAACAATAAACAACAGCCTGCTGCTGTTTGTGTGTGTTTGTACAATCCTAGTTTACCAGCCAGAGGACTAGATCAGAAATTGGACACACACCTTATCAGAGAGGCCTGCTGGTAAAGGAATAGGGCTCAGCGCCGTATTTCTAATGGGGGAGCCCGAGGAGAGGTCCCCATTGCTCCGTATGGGAGCAAAATTTGTGCTGTGGCAGGGCGGCATGCCGCCCCTAAGTTTGTGCCACCCTAGGCCTCGCCACAAATCCGGGACTGATAGGGCTGATGGCACAAGTGGGGGGTATTTATTCTGTAAATATCATTTGTTACTTTATTGTAAACATTATTTATCTTTGTTGTAAAGTTCTGCTGGTGTACTCAGGGAGATTAGTCCCTGGCGGTTAAATCTACCGCAGTGACTAATCTCCCCAAAATTAAGTGAATTGCTGGTGAAAAGGCATACGCAGAGTTTCATCTTCTGAAGTCGTCTAAAGTTTCCTGCAATGGATGTAGCCAAGATTTAACCACATGCAACTAGTCTCTCTGAGTGGCATTTCCTTTAATTGTATGTATGTATGTATGTATATCTTTATTTATAAAGCACTACTTATGTACGCAGCGCTGTACAGTAGGCTGGAATATGGCTAGAATCAATCTCTTGCACCTGAATGAAGTGCACATCAATGTCTATTTTTGGGCATCTGACCGTTTCCCCCTGTATATATTAAACTATGTGATTGAAAGCCATAAAATACTCTGCCTGGTTTATATTCTATGGGTTGGGGCAGCACAGTTCTTGGTGTTCAAAGTTGTTGGTGGGCAGACTTTTTTTAAAGTGGATGTATTTTTCTGTGCATCTGCGTCATAAATATTTTACAAGGATGTTTCATTTGACTCATACCTCTAAAAACTTGCATGTCTGATATTCAAATATATGACTTCAAGTGACTGTCACACATATAAACCGCTGTAGCTTAGAGTGCCATTTGACTTCTGGTTCCTCCTTCAAAAAGTAAAAAAAAAAAAAAAGCTCCCTGCATTAGGTCTGGAATGTTGATGCATACCACAGACTGGAATTTGTGGCTCTTAATTCTGCAAGTAAGAGCTCCTTAGAAATACACTTTTGTAAATGAAAAGTCATATCAAATATTAAATAAGATTCAGAATTGCACAGATGCACTGGACTCATTTTTGTAAACCCCAAATAACTGCCAGAATAAAATTTTTACTCCATTGTTAGCTAAACTTGGTTATTTGTGCACACCCTTACTTATCTAAATCTATTGGGTTTTGGAGACATGTCTCAAAGCATTTACATTTGATATAGTAGTATTTGAGATATGAATTAAAAGAAATGTGTGTTGTTATACACACAGGGGATGATTCCCTTGCAATCACCATGTTTGGGGTACAGGCTAAAAATAGCAGAGAGTGCTCTGATCCAATTGTTTTGGAAGGTCCTAATGCATCTAATTTACATCATGGTCTGTGATTAACAGAATTAAAGTATGCAAAGCATTGTGAGAAATTCAGTTTTTGCTGGAGGAAAGCTGATTGTTTTAGAGTTGCACATACAGTGGAGGAAATAATTATTTGACCCCTCACTGATTTTGTAAGTTTGTCCAATGACAAAGAAATGAAAAGTCTTAGAACAGTATCATTTCAATGGTAGGTTTATTTTAACAGTGGCAGATAGCACATCAAAAGGAAAATCGAAAAAATAACTTTAAATAAAAGATAGCAACTGATTTGCATTTCATTGAGTGAAATAAGTTTTTGAACCCCTACCAACCATTAAGAGTTCTGGCTCCCACAGAGTGGTTAGACACTTCTACTCAATTAGTCAACCTCATTAAGGACACCTGTCTTAACTAGTCACCTGTATAAAAGACACCTGTCCACAGAATCAATCAATCAAGCAGACTCCAAACTCTCCAACATGGGAAAGACCAAAGAGCTGTCCAAGGATGTCAGAGACAAAATTGTAGACCTGCACAAGGCTGGAATGGGCTACAAAACCATTAGCAAGAAGCTGGGAGAGAAGGTGACAACTGTTGGTGCGATTGTTCGAAAATGGAAGGAGCACAAAATGACCATCAATCGACCTCGCTCTGGGGCTCCACGCAAGATCTCACCTCATGGGGTGTCAATGATTCTGAGAAAGGTGAAAAAGCATCCTAGAACTACACGGGAGGAGTTAGTTAATGACCTCAAATTAGCAGGGACCACAGTCACCAAGAAAACCATTGGAAACACATTACACCGCAATGGATTAAAATCCTGCAGGGCTCGCAAGGTCCCCCTGCTCAAGAAGGCACATGTGCAGGCCCGTCTGAAGTTTGCCAATGAACACCTGAATGATTCTGTGAGTGACTGGGAGAAGGTGCTGTGGTCTGATGAGACCAAAATAGAGCTCTTTGGCATTAACTCAACTCGCTGTGTTTGGAGGAAGAAAAATGCTGCCTATGACCCCCAAAACACCGTCCCCACCGTCAAGCATGGGGGTGGAAACATTTTGCTTTGGGGGTGTTTTTCTGCTAAGGGCACAGGACAACTTATTCGCATTAACGGGAAAATGGACGGAGCCATGTATCGTGAAATCCTGAACGACAACCTCCTTCCCTCTGCCAGGAAACTGAAAATGGGTCGTGGATGGGTGTTCCAGCACGACAATGACCCAAAACATACAGCAAAGGCAACAAAGGAGTGGCTCAAGAAGAAGCACATTAAGGTCATGGAGTGGCCTAGTCAGTCTCCGGACCTTAATCCAATAGAAAACCTATGGAGGGAGCTCAAGCTCAGAGTTGCACAGAGACAGCCTCGAAACCTTAGGGATTTAGAGATGATCTGCAAAGAGGAGTGGACCAACATTCCTCCTAAAATGTGCGCAAACTTGGTCATCAATTACAAGAAACGTTTGACCTCTGTGCTTGCAAACAAGGGTTTTTCCACTAAGTATTAAGTCTTTTTTTGTTAGAGGGTTCAAAAACTTATTTCACTCAATGAAATGCAAATCAGTTGCTATCTTTTATTTAAAGTTATTTTTTCGATTTTCCTTTTGGTGTGCTATCTGCCACTGTTAAAATAAACCTACCATTGAAATGATACTGTTCTGAGACTTTTCATTTCTTTGTCATTGGACAAACTTACAAAATCAGTGAGGGGTTAAATAATTATTTCCTCCACTGTAGTAATAACAAGCACTGCAGAGAATTGAAAGGCAGACACATTTTGCTATTAATAGTGAATACATTTAACAATAGTTTACAATAGTTGAAAATTAGGAATTAATATATATTTGAAAGTTTCTGAAAATACTGTATATTTGTTAAACATAAAATGTTTGAGTCTACAGCTCCTTTTTTTATTCAGTATTTAATTTATTAATAACAGAATTCACTTTACTTTGTAATAATAGAGTTTGAGTTTTAACATTATTTCTTCTTTTATGTTTACGCTGTAGTGATGTGGGTTTGTGCAGCAAAGATTTAGAAGCCTCTTGTGACATGGGCAGCACTGAAATCCTTGAAAAAGGAAGCACTGAAAACCTTAGCAATGGGACCAATAGTAACAAACAAGCTGCTAAACGTCTGGCTAAACGCCTCTACCACTTGGATGGATTTAAACGCTCCGATGTAGCAAAGCACTTAGGAAAAAAGTAAGTAAGGACATGGCAATTAGATAGGTATGGTAGCCAGCATGACTGTTTTTTTGAGGCATTTACAGTACTTGTCAAAGGTATTAAGCATCTTGTGAATGATTTGAGCAAAGGGGCATTCAAGAGCACATCAACTTACTGTCAGTTCAACATTCACTATTAGGACTTCAGTATAGGGGATCAAAGAGTTGCACCTAATGAGGAAAAGAGTGGGGGCAAGGTACATAGTGGGCAAAAAGTCCCCAGTGCTTTATGTCTTTTTCAAGCATTTTGCACCACGTCCACTGTGTTTGTAAATGAACCTTTGTGCATTATTGGTTTTGAACAGATAAATATAAGGCACTTTTACAGAAGGTGGTTCATTCCTCAATCAAAATAATGGAACAGCTTAGAATCTCCAGTTTTTCAGCCTTGAACCACAGGCTTCTCTTAAAATAATCATATGAATATTTTCCTTTTTTTTTGAAGGAAGAAATAAATATTTGTAAAAAAGAACAAGAAAGACAAAAATATTATATATTCTACATGAACACACAATAAGTGTGTTGTCTTAACATTGTTTTTTTACACTATAATTTTTAACTCAAACTTCATTGTAATTGTATCCTTTAGATGTTTTAATCATTGCTATTAAATGAACCATAAAGAAGCAAAATATAATTAACTAATTGCTTTGCTTACCATATCATTTACTTATGTTATTTTTCATACAGCAATGACTTCAGCAAAATTGTGGCAGAAGAGTATCTCAAATTTTTCGATTTCACGGGACTGACTCTGGATCAATCACTCAGGTACTGCTGGATTGAAGTGTAGTAAAAAAAAGTTTTAGTAAAAAAAAATTGTTGTCTCACAGTTGAAGGTTCCTTACATTTGAACACGCTAGGGCCAGCTTTATCAGGAGCCAGTTAACCTGTCTGTCTGTTTTTTGAGTATGGGAGATGCCCATGAAAGAATTGTGATTGGCTATTTGGACTGCTGGCCTGCAGGAGGCTCTTCTTGGAGTAAAACAGTGTCTCTATGTTTCCAAAACTTGCCTCCTAGCCACAAATTTAAAAATGGGCACCTACTTTAAGGCTACTGGCAGCAACATCATAGGGCATGGTAAGCAACATGTTGCTCACACGCCACTGGTTGGGGATCACTGCCATAGACTCCTCTTCTATTCATCTTTTAGTCTGTTATTCAAACCACTGCCTGATTGCTAGGTTAAAGGAGGAGGAAAGTAATTTTGGCATTTTACGCTATATCTATTCAGCAGAAAGCTTTACAATACCTGAGTAAAGAGCCCTAGTTATAGAGCCCTAGAGCCCAGTTATAGCTGTTAGAGGCTCAGTTCACACATTCCTAAGGGAGGGGGCAGTGAGTTCTTATGCATGCTTATGGGAGGGGGAGCAGGAGAAGGGAGGGGGAGAGAGGAAAGAACTGAGCAGACTCGTGCCCCAAACCTCAAGCAGCCCTAAAAGAGAGGAAGTCTGATACCGAAGAACATGTTCACAATAGAGGAAACAAGAAATCCTGTGTTTCTTTTCATAGAGGACTCAGTACAGCGTTTCTGTGAGTGCTTATGGCTGTATTTACATAAACCTTTCTGATAAAGCTTACTTAGTTTTTACCCTTCCTTCTCCTTTAATTTAGACCCTAGCACCCAGATAGCTGGATCCTAGCAACCAGATGTAAGAATGGAGGGGCTGCTCGACAATTGGCTGAATAATTTAAAAACACAAAAAAGGACTAACTGCAAATCGTCTTAGGATATTACTCTCTACATCATTATTTGTGTAAAAGGAATTATCTTTCCTGGCAATTGGAGGTTGCATTGCCTTGTAAAAATGTCCCTATGGAGCCCTGCTGAGTGCTATCCAATAACTTTACTAATTATTTCCTTCTGTGATGGACATTCTATATGAGACATTTTAGTCTCAGATTATTTTACATTTTACTTGTTCAATCATTTCTGAAATAGTACATGTGTTATATAACTTTATGTGCAATGTGCAACTGATTGTTAGTGTAATGACAATACTGTATAAATGTGTGTTTAATTTTGCAGAATTTTCTTTAAAGCTTTTTCACTCATTGGGGAAACTCAGGAAAGGGAGAGGGTATTGGTCCATTTCTCCAACAGATACTTTCTGTGCAATCCAAACAGCATCTCTTCTATAGGTATGTACATTCTGTTCAGGATTATGCAATTACCACTGTTTCAACAGCTGCTAGCATTTTTACAGGTGGTAGATAATGAATAGCCTAGCTCTGGTACTTTGAAAACCTACATGTATTTTATTAATTCTATAAGAATGAAGGATTCTTCTATAGAAATGTCTGTCATTTAAGACATAATTGAAAGTTCCTTTGTAATGACAGAATTGAATTACATTTTGTAAATAGTCAAAACTATATACAACAGTGTACCAGAGTGTAAGAGAAACCCAAGTTTATTACTGTATATTTGCAAGGTCAGCCAGTATAGAGATTGTTACATTGTTACCATTACTCAGAGATACCATTGCATTATGGATCAATTAAAAAACTGCAGAGAAGTGTTTCTGTGATTATTAAATTTATGCCATTTATATTTATCAATGAAGTTCAACTTTAAACCCTTTATAGCTACCATAGGCCTGTAAACGTGTTCTCAGTTACTACCTCAAATGTAGTTAAAATAGATATGTTTAAATCCTGGCTTTTTTAAGCAGTCACAGCTTGGAGCTAGACAGCCCTGTGCTAAGTAGAATGGTTCTCAGGGCTGAGCACAGTATAGACTGAAATCATTTGGCTAAAACTAAAAACTGACCATATATCTTCATAGTACAACACTTAAATGGACCACACCGTATTTTTATAGGTCCTGTTAAATGCTGTACTATATTTTATAGTGTGATTATAAATATCCTAAATTATACTCATAAACGGTGCTTAGTGATGTCATTGGTTATAATTAATGCTAAGTGATGTAATTTTTGTCACATGACTCACGGAAACTTATGTATTATAATAAATAATTTGCCCTTGTTGTAAAATATGAGGATATTAGAAGCCACTTAGGCATCATGCCTTCATATAGCCACGGAACTCCTTTTTATACCCTTATATTTTACAATGGGGTACATTATTCCCTACGCATTTGACACTGTTGTTACTATCACTCAAGCAGCAGTTTTTGCATGAGAGCTTATGCTTTATGTGCAAGTTTGTAAATTAAGCAGAAAAAACATTTATTATTCCCCTGAAAAATGCAATGTTTGGTTTACAGAATTAGTGACCTTCATCAGGGTTGTATAAATGACATTTGTTTTGTTCACAAATCCCTTGGGATGTCAATATTTTATGGATTTTTCAATGAACTAACACATGGTATATTAGAGTCCACAGCTGTTGAGTGCAGTACAGTAACAGAAATTACTTTATGCAACTTTTATGTATTTTTATAATAATGTATATCACTAGGTACCAAAATAAAACATCCTAATTATGCCAGGGGTCCACTGAACAGTTTGATTGATGTGTATAGGACTACCAAAGTATTTGGCAATTAGAAATCCCAAAATTAAATAAATGCATACAAATTCTCCTGAATTCTCAAAGAATTATGCTTTCCACAGAAAATCGTATATTTTTGGAAAGAACACATTCAGCTAAATCCAAAATGGGTGACCATGGTTTTCTATTCCAGCTACTGATCACAGATCATTCCTAAAATTAGCAGTTTTGCTGAAATAACTGAACATTGCCTCAAAGCTTCTACTTCCCAGCATCTTATCTCCCACATATCATTAGGTGCCAAGATAAAATATAATAAATATGAATTCCAAGGCTATATTGAACAGTTATATGCCCATTGCGCATAGGATTACCAAAGTATCTGGCATGTAGAGACCCCAAAATATATACATATTTCATGGCGTATATTTTAACTACCAAAACAACAAACTGTCCTATTTGTGGTAAAAGTGGAAAGTAAGTAAGTGGATGCCAGACAACCTCATATTTTTAGAAAGTACACATACTGCCAAATCCAAAATGGTCAAATATGTACTGCAAAAGCACCAAATAGCAAAACTATGCTGCAAAAGTAATTTCTGAAGATTGCCTTTTACCCCATCATGTTGTAATGTACAGGTATAGGATCCCTTAATCCAGAATGCTCGGGACCATAGGTATTCCGTATAAGGGTTCTTTCCGTAATTTGGATCTCCATACCTTAAGTCTACCAAAAAAACATTAATTAAACCCAATAGGACTATTTTGCATCCAAAAAGGATTATTTATATCTTAGTTGGGATCAATTACAAGGTACTGCTTTATTACTACAGAGAAAAAGGAAATCAGTTGTAAAATTCTGAATTATTTGATTAATTGGAGTCTATGGGAGACAGGCTTTCCGTAGAGACAGGCTTTCCGTAATTCAGAGCTTTCTGGATAACGGGTTTCCGGATAAGGAATCCCATACCTGTACCAGAAAAACATCCTAAATATGAATGCCAGGGGTATTCTGAACTGTCAGAAGCCAGGTATGCACAGATTTACCAAACTATGTAGTGTGTAAAGACCCACAATTCAAAGTATGTGTAGGAATTTTCATGGCTGACACTCTGGCTGCTGCAAAATGAGCATCCTCTATGCATATTATGTTTCATCCAACCCCCCTAACAGTACAAAGACCCTAGAAAACCATATGATTTCAGTACAAAGTACAAATTCTGCTGTATCCAAAATGGGTAAATATGTTTTTCTATTGCATTTTACCCTATTATATGCCCAACATTTCATAACATGCCAACATAAAACATCCTAAATATTAAAGCAAAAATAAAAAAATAACTATACTAAGAAAAATACTCAAATCAGTGCATTTTTGCCTAGTACTGTTTTACAGGCACAAACAAGCAATCAGCACATGTGCAGACTAAAAATGCAAAAAATTCCTTATAATGCAAAAAAAAACGAAATATGGCATATAATCACCAAAATAACACGCAAAACTATTGCACAGTGTGATTAGTGAAAACTCTACCCATAATGACAGTAAAACATTTTAGGCCAAAAAAACATGATGCAGTAAACTAAAACAACTAAAACTGTGTGTGTACACTTAGCAAACTGTGCATATGTAAGTATGTGTAAGCGCTGTGAATGAGAGAAACCCACTCATCCCCAAAGAAATGTATGTGGTGTATATGTAAGTATGTATAAGTGTGTGTTTGGCACTTACAAGGAAGACAGGGAAGGCTTCAGCAGCAGGAGGAAGTTGCCATCAATGCTCAGGATCCCGGGTCAGCAATAGTAGGGGGCACAGGAATACAGGCAGAAGCAGACATGTAGTTTCCACTGGTCAACTACTGCCTAGGGGCCCCAGGGCAATCATGCTCAAGGACCTGCTTGTTCACCACTTCTGCTTGTTGCATAGTTGGCTAGGGAACAAGCTGGAAATAAAGTAGAAGATTTAAAGACAATTCTTCCTTCCCCACCTGGAAGTGCTGCAGAAGTAGAAACTACAATCTGTGGCACTGCAGTCTTTTTATTCACGGAATGTAGATTCTACATTCTGTGGCACTTAAAGGGTTAAAATAATGTTTTTTTTATATTTTAGCAAATTATATGACACCAATTAAACTGAATTGAGTGGTGGTAAATGGAACATTTTCTAATTGGACCAGTGTGGTTAGTGGAGTACTGCAGGGGTCAGTCCTTGGTCCTTTGCTTTTTAACTTGTTTATTAATGACGTGGAGGTGGGCATAGACAGTACTGTTTCTATTTTTGCTGATGACACTATATTGTGCAAAACTATAAGTTCCATGCAGGATGCTGCTGCTTTGCAGAGCGATTTGAAAAAATTGGAAAACTGGGCAGCAAACTGGAAAATGAGGTTCAATGTTGATAAGTGCAAAGTTATGCACTTTGGTAGAAATAATATAAACACAAACTATTTACTGAATGGTAGTTTGTTGGGGGTATCCTTAATGGAGAAGGATCTAGGGGTTTTTGTAGATAACAAGTTGTCTAATTCCAGTCATTCTGTGGCTACTAAAGCAAATAAAGTGCTGTCTTGTGTAAAAAAGGGCATTGACTCTAGGGATGAGAACATAATTTTGCCCCTTTATAGGTCCTTGGTAAGGCCTCACCTTGAGTATGCAGTGCAGTTTTGGGCTCCAGTCCTTAAGAAGGATATTAATGAGCTGGAGAGAGTGCAGAGACATGCAACTAAACTGGTAAAGGGGATGGAAGATTTAAGCTATGAGGTTAGACTGTCGAGGTTGGGGTTGTTTTCTCTGGAAAAGAGGTGCTTGCGAGGGGACATGATTACTCTGTACAAGTACATTAGAGGGGATTATAGGAAGATAGGGTATGTTCTTTTTTCCCATAAAAACGATCAACGCACCAGAGGTCACCCCTTTAGATTAAAGGAACGGAGCTTCCATTTGAAGCAGTGTAGGTGGTTTTTCACGGTGAGGGCAGTGAGGTTGGGGAATGCCTTTCCTAGTGATGTGGTAATGGCAGATTCTGTTAATGCCTTTAAGAGGGGCCTGGATGAGTTCTTGAACAATCAGAATATTCAAGGATACTAATATCTACAGTTAGTATTAGTGGTTGTATATATAGTTTATGTATGTGAGTGTAAAGATTGGTAGGTGTGGGTTGTGTGTGCTGGGTTTACTTGGATGGGTTGAACTTGATGGACTCTGGTCTTTTTTCAACCCTATGTAACTATGAATTTATTGGCAAACTACTGACAATATTATATTTTAATTTTTTTCCCCTGTTTTTTATAGATGGAGTGCATTGTCTCACCTGTGCAATAATGCTTCTTAACACAGACTTGCATGGACATGTAAGTATTCCTGTGCTGTACCACAATTGGAATTCACTCTGAGGTGTCCTTTGCCAAAAATAAATTTTCAGATTTCAAAATTTGTTTAAGGCTAAATATAAAGGTAGTTTATGTTATACCTTTACCTATGTTATACATACACTAGCCAACATCTCCATTAAATGAACAGTTTACAGATCTGTGTTTGTCAGCTGACAATAGTTAAAAAATCATTACTTTATCTTTTAATAATTGACTAAATTACATTGACTAATTATAGCACAGATGCCAGTTTTTTAGTAGTCACCTTCTCAAATTGTTCAGACCTCTATTATATTCACTGTATAAATGAATAGGAGTATGAATGTGGCACTGAGGGCTACATTAAGGGCAAAAGCTTATAACTAACAGATCTGAGAAATCCACCTACTGGAAAACTGCTGCCAGAAGAATATAAACTTAATTTACTGTATATATATATATATGGAGTGTACATATATGATGTGTGTCAGGAAAAACAACCTGCGCCTGACCCTAAACAGCAAAATGTTGCCATTGTAAAACTGTACCCAACCCATACCAGTGTCTTCCTGTTCTGTATGCTACTTCTGCACATACCTCTGGTTTGGAGAAGAAATCTTGAGAGCACTAAAGGAGTGTACTTCTTCACTCTGACCCTAACCCAAATTTCAACAAAATGTCCTGGCATTCTCCATGTGTTGCCACATCTGGGAATATTTTGACAACCAGTGATATGATTCCTTTGTATTGTGTAGGGCTAATTGAATTCTGCAAGCAGTGTAAATACAAGCCACTTAACTGACTTCAAGGGGAAATCCAAAATATGCCTGTAAAACATTACATGTATGGGACCTGTTATCCAGAATGCTCGGGACCTGGGGGTTTTCTGGATAAGGGATCTTTCTGTAATTTGAATCTTTATAACTTAAGTCTGCTAAAAATCATTTAAATATTAAACAAACCTAATCGGCTTGTTTTGCCTCCAATAAGGATTAATTATACCTTAGTTGGGATCAAGTACATGCTTCTGTTTTATTATTACAGAGAAAAAGGAAATCATTTTTAAAAATTTTCATTATTTGCTTATAATGGAGTCTATGGCAGGTGGCCTTTCCATAATTCGGAACTTTCTGGATAATGGGTTTCCAGATAAGGGATCCCATACCTGTACATTATACTTTATATTACATCCTATAATAGTTATTATGTTAAAACTAAAATATAAAATAATTGTTGTGTGCTTTAAAATGTGTCATGCTATATACTGTAAATTAAACACAACAATAATAATTGGGTTTGTTAGAAGGGAATAAGCAAGATATTAAATGGCACTCCCAAAAAGACACACAAAACGGTGCACATACTTTCATGGCCACTCTGCTTGCTGCCAGGTTATTTTACAAACTTAATATAGTATGGTAGACCAAATTTCTTAATTTAAAACTACCTTTCCAATATTGTCCCTTTCCTTGTACAGGTATGGGATCCATTATCCAGAAAGCTCCAAATTGCAGGAAGTAAATCTCTTATAGCGTCCATTATAATCAAATAATTCAGTTTTTTAAAAATTATTTTCTTCATTCTTCATCTGTAATAATAAAACAGTACCTTATACATGATCCCAACTAAGATATAATTCATCCTTATTGGTGAAAAAACAATTCTTTCTGGTTTATTTAGTGTTTACATGATTTTTTAGCAGACTTAAGGTATGAAGAGCCAAATTACAGAAAGACCCCATCTGGAAAACCCCAGGTCCCAAACATTCTTAATAACAGGTCGCATACCAGTACAAGCAATAGCTGTTATTGGTTCTGACCACAACCCGGTAACATCACTCCACACTACACCCACTTGTCCATATTTTTAAACAGTTCCAACTTTATTAAAAACAAGCAATAAAGCTGGCCTCCATGCTGCACAACAGTAGATTTTTTGCCTTTTTCCCTCAATGGAATCTTTTATGGGGTTTTTGCTTGATGTCATCAAAAGGAAGGAAATTAGTCAGATAGGATAGATTTTAGAGGAGATAATGTAGATCATGCACCATAGAAAAAACAGTGTCTATCCAAAAATAAAAGGGATACTTAGGGGCCTATTTATAATGCTGTGTAAAATAAAATTCACTGAAAAAATGGTGTAAAAAGCTGTTTAAAATAAACGGAGAAGTTCCCCGTCAGAATGTTGTTATTTTACACTGTTATTTTACGTAAGTTCTGGTGGATGAAAAAACTGCGCCCTTTTTATGCAGTAAAGCCTGCCAATGCGTGGCGAATTTTGTCGCTGTTTTTTACACTGCATAATAAATCTGCCCCTTAATGTATCAATTAACAATTACAATGACAATTGTAAAACCAGTTTTCAGATTGATTAGGTTCAAATTTAGCACAGATTTACAGTCTACATGTGTAGTTGCAATCACACAATTTTACACATAGTGGTCCCATGAAAAAAGCAAGGTACTTGTGTCCAGAGGTTGTCCTTTTGCTTAAAGGGGGCATGTCACACAGACATGAAAAATTGTGTAATAAAATTCCTTTTCAAATTAAATATGAAACACCAATATTTATTTTTTAAAAACATCCATGTCTGTTAGAAAAGTATTTGTCAATCATGTATTGCCTGCCACAAATTGGGCGTGGGCATCAAGTTCCCCATTCTGGCACATAAACAAGATTTTGGTATGATGATGGAAAGCTTGTCTTAATAACGTTGTTCACAAAATGGCCCTGTTTACTTGCTGTGATTGTGAAATTAGTAAAATAAATTTATTTTGCTTGACTAACATGATAGAAATAGATTTTGAATAATTTCTTAGGGTGACAGTTCCCCTTTAAGCGTTTTGCGCTACTGGGTCCATCCCCCACCCTCTTGCAAATTGCATAGTGCACCTATTGCCACATCTACCACCACCTCAAAGGTTCGCACAGCTGACTGTATCAGATAACACAGCAAATCTGCAACAGATGTCAATGCCAAAAATTACTCCAACTAGAAAATTGTCAACAGGCACATTAGTACCCTGCAGTGGCAGTTATATGGAATTGTAGGCAAATACAAAAAATATATATCAACTTGTGCCTAAAATTGCACTGTGCACACTGTACTTGAGCTTGTAAATGAGCCCTTAGGATTGAATGCCTGAATTATGGTCACATTTCACTTTGATATAATTCAGGCATCAATTCCCAAAATTATTAGAATGTCTGGCACCTGATATATTAATGCTTGATGCAATTTTCAATTCTAGCTTTCCATTTCTTTTTAAATTAACTCTGACATTAGGTTTTTTTTGGTACTTCAAACATAGCCTGTGAACTGAATTAGAGAGTCCAAAGAATATTCATGGGAAGTGGTCAAGTTAGAATCTAATAATGTGAGCTGTTATATTTTTTGAAACAGGTTAGCCTGTATACCATTAAATAATTAAATTCTGTCAAGGCATATTAAGGCTTTTTAATTAGCAAGTGAAGAATTGGGTTACCTGTGAATGCTAATTTTCTGTATTTTTCTTTATTCCAATGGATATCTTATTCGTGTTGTTACTTGAAACTTTAGGTGGTAAGTTGACTGCTTGCTATTTTTTTATGTCCCACACATGTCTAAACTAGGAGCATCATAACTGAATTTATTCACCAGTTATTTATCCATCTAAGTGCAACTCAACCTTCAGCTTTCCAAACACCACAAACTGGTGAACGGTTTTTAGTAACCTGCTCTATATTGATTTGATCTATATATTGATCTATATATTGAAGTTGCAATGAAAACAATGACTTTCCCCCCAGTAAACCACAATTTTATGCTTTGGCCGGTTTGGCTTATTGACTAACATAATTCTGTGGTAGTTACAATTTAACTTTTTAAATTACATACCAATTAAAGCTGTATTCTAACTGGTTGCTATACTGCCACAATGCAACTTTACTTTGGTGTGCCTTGTGCAATGTTATTAAATTGGACACATTAAGGGGCACATTCATTAAAGTACAAAAGTCTGATTACTAAAAATTCGTATTTTTTCTAAAGTTTAGAACTTTTGCGTATTTTTCTATGATATTTTTGTTAATTTGTGTGACTTTTTCGTACTATTTGTGTGACAAAATCGTATTTGTCACAACGAGTACGAAAGTTTCGCAATTCATTCAAGCTTCGGTATCCTGACTTTCCTTGGGCCAGGTTGGAGCTGCAGAGTGCCATTGAGTCCTATGGGAGGCTTTGAAAAACATGCACCAAAGGTTCAAAGTCAGAAAGTTTTTTGCGCTGTTTCCGATTGTTAGGATATAAAAATTTTGTAACTTTTGGATTGTACCACGATATTTTCAGATCGTAACATTTCCGCACATCAGAAATTATCGTTAGCTATATGAATTTTCGCAAATCGTACTTTCAAACAATCTTAATTCGTACATTGATAAATGAGCCCCAAAGTGTAATTGTTATGGCAGTGATGGTTAGAACTATATATACAAATAGTTGTATTGCCCCAGAATGACTTTATAAGCTCTATAACACGCAAGTTTGTCTTGTAACAGTAACGTGGGAAATTCCTTTTGTAGCTATATTTGACTTATAGATGCCTAAATGTTTACAAGCTGCATTTCTTACTATTTTCTTACTATCCAGCTTAAGGGTGATAGCACAAGGACATTTTCAGTCACCCACAATAAATCTTTGCTATTGTGGGCAGCAAAAAGTCTCTTGTTTTCTTTTCACCAGCTAACACTGAAATTGCTGATATTGAAACACACAAGGTGTGAAGTTGCCCAAGTTACCTTGCAAGGAAACTTTGGGCTACTTCTAAAAGCTGAATAGCCTTGTATGTTTCCCCACAGGACATGCGGTGCAAAATTGCCCAAAGATTCCTTTGAGGAAACTTTGGGCTACTTCTGAAAGCTGAAACGCCATGTATGTTTTGCCATGTATGTTCAGTGCTAAACGGTGAAAAAGCATTTGCAGTAGATTAGTCACCTGCAGAAGAGGACATATCCTAGTATGCCATTGCTCTAAAGCCTGTTGAATAGAAACATTGTCAGTCTTGTTTTCAAGCAAGCAAAGTTTTAATACAAGTTTGGTAAAGTAAAAAAACTTCAGTGGTAGTAACCATAGGCTAAGGGCCCACGGCGTGGATGATACGCTTTTCTGCATCTGCATTTTGTATGCAAAATGCATGTGTCATATAGCATCACTGACAGGCCTATTATCAGCTTATGTGCAGCTACACAGATTTTGTTGTGAAAATGCATATATTTGCATTTTACAGCAAAATCTGCTCCACTGAGCAGATTTTGCACACAAGCCTATACCCTGACGGTCATTGGAGCTGCATGAAGGAGCAGATGGGAGCCAATCCATTTTTTCTTCACATGTCTAAAAAAACACAGTGTGCTCTTAGCTTTAAATTTTCTGAACCAGAAAGTACAGACAGCAGTTGTGTTATCCATGACGATTTCTCCATCTTATCAGCTACTAGGTGGTGTAAGCAACAGTTTATGTTGCAAGATTAACCACAAAGTAAACCTGAGCCATTGGTTGAGTTGCACTAACTTATTTAAATCCATGTCCACGTGTCTCCTGTTGTTGTCTCCTTCCTTTGAAGTTTGCTTCTCTGAGTCAATACATGAAACTGAAAAATCATTTGCATCAACCATCTTTCTGGCACATGAATTTAATGCAGAAACACACTTTTTGTCACTAATTCCTGAAATATGAAATGTTGAGTGTAACAGTATCTAACATCCAAGGATTAAAAAATATATATATCTGTTGTCATGTATTATTTGGCTGCTGTGATTAAAAATTTTCCAACATTTGGGGGCATTTACATATAAAGTATGAGAAGAGGTTTTCTAAAAGACAATCTTATACTCACAGATCACCTAGAATTACCCTGGCAGTCATTAGGTAACAATGCCACAGATTCTTATAAACTCAGATTTAAATCAAAAAAGTAAGTCAGGCGGAGCACAAAGAATGCAATTATAACCAAAAAAAGCTTTATTGTTATGCCATACATAACTTAACACGGCATAACAATAAAGCTTTTTTGCATTATAATTGCGTTCTTTGTGCTCCCCCTGACTTACTTTCTTTAATTGATGCCTGCAGAGAGTGCAGCTCTATCGTCTTGGAAGTAGATGCATATGGTCTGGAAGGCTCAGTGCAGGGGACCTATCTACGTGATAAACTCAGCTTTACCCTGGTAACCATATTAATAATGTAATAATGTCACATGAATATCCCAGACCTAGGTGTGCCCTTTTAGCCGGCCATGTACAGGCATATAAATACATAAATATAGTATAAATATAATACGAAAATAAAGACACAGATGTAGAAATATTTTGCCCAGGACCTAAATTTAATCCAGGCCACATTATACGTAGCAGGGGTGTCAAACTCAATCACATAAGGTGGCCAAAATCTAAAACACAAGTTAAGTTGCTGGCCAAATTCTTTATTAAGATATACTGGACGGTCAGGAACAGTCACAATGCAGTCAGGCGATTGGTACTGCACAGTCAGGCACAGTCACCAGGGGCCACATTAACAACCACAAGGGCCATATTCGGCCCACAGGCCTTGTGTTTGACACATGCAAAATATAAATAGAATAATGCACAAGGCTCAAAACCAAGGGCTTTAATACATGTCATGGAACTACTAGATTATTTTAATATACTTATTTTACAAGAAGGGTTATATTGTTTTCTTTTTAATACAAGAGTTTTAGTGAGTCAGGGTTCAGATGTTTATTATGTCATTCAGTTGATTATTATGACATGACGAGATTTCTGAACACTATTTTTAAGGCTATATTTTGCTCATCAATACCCCTTCAGCCACATGGTGGTCCTTATTCAGTTCCATGGCCCCCAGCATGTTTTGTCTGTGTGCCTTTATGTCTGAACCCAAGTAAGAAAACATAAACGCACCTTTTACAGTAAAACACTAACACAATTTGCCATAAAACACTTTTATACTAACACAATCACACTTTTTTTTGGGCAGGGAAAATTTTTGCACTCTTACAGCGCACACACACAATACATTACTCAATTTGGCAAATGTATGCACTTTTTATTTAAATGTTCTTTATACAGTGAGACTGGTGAAACCTAAAGTTTGATCACTAATCTTGCAATAATGTTTCTGTTTTGCACTAATAAGGTATAGCTCTATTGTTTGATTATTTGCAAAATCCCTTTGCAGTGTGCTAATCTAGCATCTTTTGAGTGTTAACATTTTAACATCTTATATTTTCACTTTTTTTACATTGTCTTTCTTTTCATAACCATAAAATATTTGTTAGTACAATAAACTGTATTCCTTGTCATCGCTGACTTTTTAATATAATTACTGGAAATGGATTTCTGTTGTAATATGAGTTATGATTTATAGTGCAGAATAAATGTTTTTGACCTTTTTACTGTTAATCCTAATATAATCAAAGCTCCTAGTCATATGCGTAATGTGATTTATCCCTGTTTCTTATGTTCTGCAGGCCCGGAAATGCTAGCTGTGCATGCTAAATTTGTCCATTAGAGGGCAGCATAGCACTTTTATGTGTTGTGTTCAGCAATAAAAAAAAAATCTGATCTATATTTTACAATGTAGATATCTGCAAGAATGAGTGTGTGATCCTTAGCTCCTGACAGCTTGTGCATAAACATTGTTCTTGTGAATAGGATTAGAATCATGCTAGTCATACACTTTTTTTGATGACAAGTGTCTGTTGCATGTTTTAATGAAATAACTGTCTCTTACATGTTGTAAGAAAATGTCCCTGCAGAGAAATCTGTAAGGAGTGATTCTGTTAAAGACTTACAGCTTTGCAAAATGTCACATCCTGATTACATTGGGAGCTGCTGTTTGCATGCAATGTAAAAATCGGCTCTTCATTATGTTTTATTATTCATATAAATTTCAGATTTAACTTCTGTGGGCCCTGCTATCTTAATTTGTCATATTTATTGTTTAGAATATTTACTGTGGTTAAGGGCAAAAAAAACCCCATATGTTTGAAAATATATATTGAAAAACTGTTGCGGTAATAGAAGAGTAAGGTCTGGGAGTATGTATATGAGATGTAGCACCTAGACATAGAATGGATTACTAGCTATTTTGTTGTGCTCATTGAAACTCATACCCTCTTCTAAGCATCATTAATATAAAAAGAAACTGTAATTTAAAAGAATATTCAGTTCTCGTTTTGTTTTGATAAGCCGCATACATAAAGAGAGACACACTTTGCTTTCTGCTAGACCTAAATCAATTTTACACTTCAGCTTCCTTTATATTCATATTGCAGGCTATAAAATCAAGTGTAGTGATATTTAAAATGGCCCTGTGCTGTCTTTTTATGTATATAATGTCCCTTCCTGGCTAATGAAATTATTCTGCACCAATAATGACCATTAAATACATTTTTTAAAGACATTTTCCTTTTAATAGTTCAGTGAATTTTTTGTATAGTGAGAATTATTTATCAATATATTTGTATTACGCTTCCATGAAAGCCATTTTGCTACCTATCGTCTTCAAACATAAAATGATATATTACCTATAGTATTTAATGTAACAGTGTCCATATTTTCTGATTGTCTTAGGGAAAGATGTCAGAATTCCTGCTTGGATATTTCAAACTGTATTTAAAAAAGCACCTGTGATACACAAGCTTATCATTGTTTTACTCAGAGACAGAAGCTCTGCAAAAGAAATATATGGGAATCCACTTATTCTATTAATGTGCATTACACATTTAGCTACAATGATCCAGTGCTGCAGTTTTCAGTTATGTTGGACGTGAAACAAGACCCCAAAACCTCCATAAATAGTGGAGGTGGTATTTAGGGCTACCCACAGCATTTGTTTTTTTATCCTCTTTGCATTTTTCAAATGTTGGGAGGTATGCATCTATATTAAGATAAAACAATCAAAGCTAGTCTAATGAAGTAAATATAACACAGGGATCCCCAACCTTTTATACCCGTGAGCCACATTCAAATGGAAAAAGTGTTGGGGAGCAACGCAAGCATGAAAATGGTTCCTGGGGATGCAAATGAGGGCTATAAGTGGCTATTTGGTAGCCTCTATGTAGACTGGCAGCCTACAGAAGGCTCTGTTTGGCATTATGCCAGGTTTTTATGCAACCAAAACTTGCCTCCAAGCCAGGAATTGAAAAATAAGCACCTTCTTTGAGGCCCCTGGGAGCAACATCCAAGGGGTTGGTGATTAACATGGTGATTAACATGTTTCTCAAGGTATTTCTCAACATGAATATTGAGTTTTTGCTGTATCCTGGCTTTAGATAATACAGTGTGTTATTCAAATAGAACAGGATTGGCAATGTTCCTTCATTTAGTTAGCTCTATTAAAACTATAAATAAAAAATGTCATCCTATTTCACTGCATTTTTTAAAATTAAGTGCTGATATTCAGCCTTTTGCCAAATATAATTCTAGGGATAAATACCTAGAAAGTTAGCAGACCTGCATTAAAATAGGAATTACAGGAAGAGCTACAATTCTGAGAACAACTATTAAAGAGACATGCATATAATAGAATTAGTACAGGTATGGAATCTGTTATCTGGAAACCCGTTATCCAGAAAGTTCCAAATTACAGGAAGGCCATCTCCCACAGATTCTATTATAAGCAATTAATTCAATTTTCTCACTTTCCCATTTTAAAATTACTATATTAGTAAAAGACAGAAAACCCTAATAGTGTGTAATAGTAAAGTATAAGTATAGCACTTGGGCTGGTGCATTAGTAGCAGTTGTTTGTGGAACTGCAGTGACACTTCTTTTCTGGAAAGCCCTGTCTAGCTCTGGGTCTGAGTAAAGTGCTTGCAAGGACATGCTAAAATGGACTCTCATGGAGCCACAAGGACCACATTTAACCTTTAAAGTGTCACCATGTGATTAATCAGTTTCATTATGATCGTTTTCTCATTGAGGCTCAATTGTTCCCCTTTTATTTCTCTAGTGGTCTACTGACCTGTGATTAGGCCCTTCAGCAATGTTTGTGTTTGACTTATGCTCACAGGAGCTCAAGTAGATCAATACACGCATGACTAATTCTGATTGATCCAACTGGCCTCCAGAGGTTATGCTGAGAATATACACTGCTTGTAAACTTAGTTTGTTTAAAATACAGAAAATGTTCCTCTTTTGCAAATCGTTGTGTTTTTAAAATGCTGCATAAATGTTTAAGTAGTGACCACAAACTGAATTTCTGAAATAATATTTTGCTATTACTTATTCACATGCTTTCTTCTATTACAGGAGGGAAATGTCTCTTTACATTTTTGTTTTGCTTTCTTTTCTGCAAGGATCACTGTCCTTTTGTTATTTTGTAGTGGCGTTGTCATTCCCATTACCCGAGAACTGGAATAATTCTTTTATGCTCAATATTTGCTTGAATCTTCTCATGATGTGTTGTATTTAAGCACCTGCCAAGGATATTTGCAATTGCCCAATCTTCATGGAACAGAGCAACTAATGAAACCAAATCTAACTTTAATGATAGAATATTAAAGGAGCGTTTGAGTGGTTTTAAGGATGTATATAACCAGACTAAGATAATTTTTTCGTGGTGACAACCTTGATCTTTATTGTTTCCAGCATCTTTCATGTACTAGTTCATACTTTCCAGGGCACTTTCGTTTTGAAAAGACTGATGATTTGAAACCACCAGCTCATTATTTCATGCTTGCTGTAGTTTCTTGTCTCTCTTGTATTGAGAAATCCTTTAGAATAGGTATCTTGAGTTCCTAAAGAATTCCCTAAATTCCCGAGCAGGTCCCATATATATATATATATATATATATATATATATATTTAAAAAAAGGCTGAGGCACACATTTATAGGGATTACAACCTGGGTGCAAATCAGAAGAACAATGTAAATATGTAAAAAATGCTGATGCACACCAGCATTTTTTACATATATATTATATATATATATATATATATATATATATATATATATACAGTATGTAGAACACAGAGCACTCATGGGTCTTAAATTATGTGCAGAAATTGAATGGTATAAGTCGACATTTCGGTAATGCACAGAGGACCTTTATCAAGGTAAAGGTCCTCTGTGTAGGACCTTAACGGCCACATACACCATTACATTTTTGCACATAATTTAAGTCCCATGTGTGCTCTGTGTTCTACATGCTATTATTTTTTGCGGCAGCACCTGGGCCTTTCTTGCCTTTTTTTTGAGTGAGTGCGCTGCTTTTCAAACTTTACATACTCACACTCTCTTGAAAATTAGTATTAGTAAACCATGACAACTGGTAGAGTACTGGCTTGTGTACCTGTTTTTCTTTCTGTATAGAGGTGCTTATGATGTTGTCTAATTTTGTTGTGTAAGTTTAGAGTTCTGTAAAGCAGGGCTATTGCTCCTCTTAAAGGGACATTGCAGCATAAAACATGTCTCCTTTGAGCAGCTCGGGTCGGGGTTGGGGTGGTGGGGGGGATCACAGACTCTGTATAACTAATTTGACACAATCATTTTCTTTACCCTTTAACCCTCAACTTTTTCTTTTACATGATGTTTTTGTTGTTGTAAAGCTTGACCTAACATCCCATAGGTTTAATTATAGTTGTCTTGAAACCACAAGTCAAGCAGCAATAACAAAACAAATCAAGAAACCTGCTATAGTAACTCGTTAGATCCATTGTGAGAAAATAATTATAGGTTACTTAAAAAGTGAGATGCTAGTTGCTTTTTGGGCATGAAGTGCTGAAGGTGATAACAAATATGCATGTTGGAACATTTCATAAGATCATTATGAAATAGATCTACAAGCTAAATACAGGTGGAGCAGACTTTATAGAAGCTGAAGGTTGGTGAGACAGGGCCATAGACAGCACTGCATTAGTGTGGTTCAGTCTATCACCATAAATGATTGGGGTACTTCAACAGTGACATTATAGAGCTGGTCCTTGCTCAGTTGTCATCAGTAGGTGAGGCTCTACAATATCACTGCTGAACCGCAGGTAGGCTTGTATTTATAGCTACATATACTCAAGTCACACAAAGTGACATGCCTGAAAGTACATACATAATTTATGTTGCCCTTGATAAACAATTCTTTTAAAACCATACTTCTTGTTATTGCTTTACAAAGTGCCAGTGAGATTAATTTCTTACACAAGCCAGAACAAGTATTACCCTGTTTGCTCTACGAGACGACCGATATTGAGGGCTTTTGCTTATATTGGTCACCTCATCAACCCACCGTACACGCACTAATTATTGTATGAAACATTGTTTTGTACCATAATATTGGTGTGTATGGGCACCTTAACCTGTTAACAGCCTCCAACCATGTTGTAATATATAAATATAAAGATATGATAAATTTTCTGTGCAGCTTAATCTATGCCCCTGTTTTACTGATCAATTAAATAAGGTTTGTTTAAATTTTACATATCTGTAATGAGAAAGTGGTTGTTTTTTAACAGTTGCTAAAGACAATAATAATAACAACAAGCCGAGCTTATGTAGACAAGACTAGTCAGCCAAAATTAGAATATTGCTTAAATAACTTAAACATTACAAGGGGATGGCGATGGAAAGGTTGAGGTAAATGAGAGAGACAGGTTTGTTACATTAATGGAAGTAGGTGATGGATGGACAGGATGACTGTTTCATGGCCTGTCCAACATAGTAATATTATTATTTATATTCTACAATGAATATCAATCGTACACCTGGGATTGTGGCTCCTTTAAATGGAGATACTTTGGTTACAAGAAAAGCATAATCAGTTATACATGTAATACACTTTATACAACTGAGAGGCCAGATTTATGGGCCAAACTCTGTAGAGGTGCTCATAGCTCGGATTAAAATGTTGTCAGTGTCTAACACTGGATAATGTTTTAGTAAATTAAATGGAAACAGAAGCCTTATGACTGATGGAATACATCCTAAGTTGGTTAGAAAGTTTAGTGTGGTTTTAGGAACAATCTTTAAGCGATAGGCAGGCACTCCAGAGTTCCAATAAAGCCTATGATTAAGTACCAAGCAAGGTATGAAACGCGTAAGGCTTTTTAGCAATTCAACTTTATTGGAACTCCGTAGTGCCTGCCAATCGTTTAAAGATTGTTCCTATTTGGCTCCCCGTGCTGAGGGTCTGGGGCATGAGCACCCGGACCATCCATTTACAATGAGTAAGCAACCTTCTACTTGCAATACTTAGAAGTATATACCCTTGTAAATATCATTAGTGTGGTTTTAGCCAGGCTACTTCCAAAAAAATTATTCTGATTTTACAAAAATATGGAAGCCACTTATACAATGGTATTAAGTCAGGCATATCCATTATGCTAGAGGAGCACTTGGTAGTACTTCGGACCAATTATGTAGCAAGCAATTCCAGTCAGCTGCAGGATATTCCTGTATTAAAGGGATATAGAGAGACATGAGAAGTGTAGTTAAGTGTGGGCATGAATTGGGCAGGTTTGGGTCGGCAAAATTCATCTTTAGGGGATGAAGGGCTGAACTCTGCCTATGGTCAACCCCACCCATGATGTTAGCATGCCTCCAGTTCCTACACTGGATAATTTTTATACTTGCAACTGCCTGGCCGGCCCCCTCTGGAGACATCAAAAATGTATGGGTTGGGCAGGGGTATATAAATAATTTATGGCTTGCCAAGTCAGATTAGGTATGGGTGGGCTAGGACAGTTAGAGCCTCACTAAAAGAAAGGGTCATTCTCCCTCTTTACAAGCACTGGTAAGGCCCCATCTGGATTCTTTAAAAGGAGCTTTAATACAGCTGTCTACAGCATAATACAACATAAGTTCTTTTTAAGGTGAATTACTCCTGTAAAGGACACCTATCACATAAAAATTGTTATCTCCAGCTATGGTTGCCACCTCTTCCGGCTCTCTTAGCCGTGGGGGGGTGAAGCCACAGGGGTTAGAAAGGGGGTGGGGCAGTGATGTCATGGGGGTGGGGCACCAAACACCGCCCCAATGTTACTGAGTCCTGCCTGGTTTTCCTAATTTAGGAAAAACAGGACAGGTGGCAACCCTACCTCCAGCAGAGGTGCAGACTAACAAAGCCAGTGCTCAGAAATGGCAAAAACAAGAGAATTTTTAAAGAACAGCATCTTAGGGAGTAGCTCTGTTTAGTTATCACTAAGTTTGCTCAATTGCCTGTTTAAATAAGACTCTATGGGACATTGAAATGTCATAATTCAAAACGTTCTAGATAATGGGTTTCTGGATTATACATAGCTTACCTGTACAGTGTAATGCAAAAAGGAAGCTTTATTAGTGTTTGTAAAGGCTTTATTATAAATATAAACCATTGTGGTTCTTTAAAACACTCGAGAAAACGTGAGAAAATGTCATAAATTGTTTAAAATGCATATGTCAATGTATTTCATTTCATGTCAGTATTGTGAAGTATATATGATAATGTGTGACCTTCCACCTTTTAGAACATTGGGAAGAAGATGAGCTGTCAAGAATTCATTGCAAACCTCCAAGGAGTGAATGAAGGAAGAGATTTCCCTCGAGTACTGCTCAAGGTTAGTCCTGTATTTAAACATACATGGCTTCAGTCCCTCATATACTGTTGACCAGCTTGTGTTAAATATTATAATGAAGTGTAATTCAGTTGAACAGTGACCAGTAGACTGCTGTTTCTCTGAACTCGTAATGCTGTTTTGAAAAAACTGTTTAGTTGTTAAGGAACCTATATAAAAGCATGCACCACAGTATCTGTTTGACACAATTTTACACTGTCACAGATAAGTGAATTTGTTCCACTGAGCTGTGCAGACAGCTCTAGGGAATATAAAGTGTATTAGAAGACAACCAGCCAGTGTGGGGCTATTCTGTATCTTTATTTCACATTTTGATTATACAGTATGTATAATGTGAATTGGATTTGTAATTGTTTTCACTAGTGTATGCATGTTTGTGTGCAAGCCGCTGAATTATATGACTAACATTATATTGAATGTTGTGGCTACAAGAACTGCAAATATATCCATTAAGTAAGTGGTAGGAAAGGGTGAGCTATAAAGGTGGCCCAGGTTCCCAGATTTCTAACATTTCGGACTACCTGAATATATATGGCAGTGGCCATATGGGTCCCCTTCACCTCCAGGCCCTGCAGGGTTTGTTACATAGTAGCTTTGCCACAGAGACAGTGATTGTTGCTGGGAGTTGTACAGAATGCAACTACAGGTGAGCCAACTTGACATGTATCTCAACTGCAAATGGATATATGTGTGGTAAATGGTGACTGTGTGTAAAAATAGTTTTTAAAAAGTTTATATCCAATTAACTATATTCATGAATTATCATGCATACTGCGGAATGGACAGCCCTGTGTCCTGGAGGCACCTAAATAAATACAAAGGCTCTGCCTTCAGCAGAACAATTGCCTTTAAAATAAGCTTGGACTTGATAGGATCCAGTCTCTCTCCTGAGCTGTAGCTGTGGTTTATCATGTTTAATCAGTTTAAGACTAAAGTGACAGGCTATAGACTGGCTACATGGACTCTATAGAGTTCAGTAACTCCTTTGTCTGAAAGCAGGCTTGATGTAATGTTGTTGTCCATTAACTCTTTCAGTGTCACCCAAGTTATTTTAATTTGAACTCTATTGTACTGTTTAAACGTGTGTTTCACATTTAATTTGCTGAAACCCATCATTGTCATTGGTTCCAGGGTTGTTGTGTGTGTGTTTTTGAGTGTTAAAACCAGACAGTAATACAACTCTTCCCCATATTTTTAAAAAAGAATTTTTTTTACCCTATAAATGTACTTCTTTTCATGCAGATGCTTAAAGTTTTCTACTGAATATTGGCAAAGCATATTCATTAAGACTGTTGTGGATATTCTTTAACTTCAAATATTGTTTTCTGATTGTGATCTGACAGCAACCTTGAAAAAGGGAAATAAAAGAAAGCATGTGTAGAACAGTTTATCAAACCAGTTTTAACACTTTTAGCACATTATGCTGTACAGCTATGGGTTCCTGAAAGTTGTGAATTATGGGATTCTATCTCCTATAGTGTCCCTTTTAAAGAGATTGTTTACTTTTCAAACACTTTTTCCAGTTTAGTTGGTTTCAGATTTTTTTTTTCCATTTGCTTTCTATTTTTTGCTTTAAATTAAAGTGTAAAATTTAACAAGGATGTTCTCCTTTAGACAGTAGTCTGAATTTGAAAAGACCTTTTCAGCATAATAAACATTTTTGTAAATCATTTTTATTATTTTAAATGTTTACTTTTAATCTATATGCCATGTAAGTTGTGGATCAACACTGCTAAAACTCTCTCTGCTCTGCTCTCTGCTTTCTCTTTGCTGGTGATTCCCGACACCAGCTTGTAGGCTGCCGAATAAGGAAGTTCACACTGAACTTGTACTGTGCATATCTTCTTTCTTCTGTTTAATTTGCAAATCTTTCATACCACTGACTGGCAAGATTCAGCCAATCAGATCAATGAAATGCCATCAAAGCAGGAGAGGGAAGCTATGCACTGTACCTGTTTAGTGCAAACCTCCTTATTTGGCAGCCTGTAAACTGGTGTCCGGGTTTCCCCAGCAAAAAGAGAAAAGCAGGGAGAATTTTAGCAGCTTATATGGCACAGACACTGAGCTGTTAAAATTTTCTGCTTTACATTTCTCTGCAGCATCTGTATAAAGTTAGCAACTATTGTATCAGTTATAACAGCTCCTTTTATTGGAGCCCAGGCATTATGGTCAGCAAGGCCCAAAGATAGGAAATGTATCAACTAAGGTATTAAATTAGATCAGATTGCAATATTGGTGACATCCCCACTCTCCCAGAGCTGCTCCAGGGAGATATGAAAAGGTAAAAAACATTAAATGTTCATATTAGCAAAATAGAGAGTATATCATAAAAGTCTTTATTTCTCATGTACTATTTTAAAAAAATACTAAACTAAATAGAATTCTGCAAGAATCCGTATTGGTGGCTAAGGGCTCTGGCACACTGGGAGATTAGTCGCCCGTGACAAAACTCCCTGTTCGCGGGCAACTAATCCCGGATTGCCATCCCACCAGCGAAAATGTAAATCGCCGGTGGGATGGCATACGCAGTGGCGCGATTTCACTGAAATCGCGCCACTGCGTATACCATCCCACCAGTGATTTACATTTTCGCCGGTGGCATTTCGGGGAGATTAGTCGCCCGAGACACGGGAGATTTGTTGCGGGCGACTAATCACTCCGTGTGCCAGAGCCCTACATCCTTTTGGGCTTAATTAACTTTTAAACGTTGTTTGTTTATTTGCTTTAGCAAACTTACAAAAAGAACTCTTATCTGGAAATCCCCAGGTCCCAAGCATTCTGTATAATAGATGCTATACCTCTTACTAACAGGCTGGTGGCTGGTTGAATCAACTTGCTTTCATTTCAACTAAAAAGGGATAAGTATTCTTTACTAACTTTATCAAAACCATTGTGTTTTTTTACTGTTGGGTTTTATTTATTTTTTTCATAAGTAATTGTTGTTTTTGGAGCTAATTTACAAAGTTTGTGGGATCCATAGGCTTACAGCAGGTTACATTCCCTTGTAATTACCCTCAGCTTGAGGAGGGTGGGGTTTGATTAGTTCACCTTTACAGACTGCATAAATAGAACCACAGGCAGTCCAGTGAGCTGCTTACTAACAGGCTGGTGGCTGGTTGAATCAACTTGCTTTCATTTCAACTAAAAAGGGATAAGTATTCTTTACTAACTTTATCAAAACCATTGTGTTTTTTTACTGTTGGGTTTTATTTATTTTTTTCATAAGTAATTGTTGTTTTTGGAGCTAATTTACAAAGTTTGTGGGATCCATAGGCTTACAGCAGGTTACATTCCCTTGTAATTACCCTCAGCTTGAGGAGGGTGGGGTTTGATTAGTTCACCTTTACAGACTGCATAAATAGAACCACAGGCAGTCCAGTGAGCTGCTTACTAACAGGCTGGTGGCTGGTTGAATCAACTTGCTTTCATTTCAACTAAAAAGGGATAAGTATTCTTTACTAACTTTATCAAAACCATTGTGTTTTTTTACTGTTGGGTTTTATTTATTTTTTTCATAAGTAATTGTTGTTTTTGGAGCTAATTTACAAAGTTTGTGGGATCCATAGGCTTACAGCAGGTTACATTCCCTTGTAATTACCCTCAGCTTGAGGAGGGTGGGGTTTGATTAGTTCACCTTTACAGACTGCATAAATAGAACCACAGGCACTCCAGTGGAGCTTGCTCTGGTGGTAGGTGCTCTGTAAGTGTTTGCTCTTTAAGTGGGACTCTGTAAGTGGAGTTATAAACTCAGGAGTTAAACACTAAGGGAGTTAAAAATAAGGTAAAACAAGGTATTTACTACAAGTCCTTACACCTATTTTTGTTTAACTGTTCTTGTAACTGGGAGAATGAGTGGTAGCAACATTGAAGGTCTGACACAGTGCACAGCCTGCCACATGTATGCAGTTGTGGAACAACAGTTCCAAAGTGCATACCTCTGTTGTGGATGTGAGCGAATTGCCACTTTAGAGGCTCGCGTTAGAGTCCTAGAGGAACACGTCGCAACACTGCGTTCAATCAACAATCTTGAGAGGGGTCTCTTGTTAACTGAACAAGAACTAGTGGGGTCAGATAGTAGGGGGGGAGGGGAGCAGCAAAAGGATGATAGGGCAGTAAGCTGGGTGACAGTTAGAAAATCTAGTGTGGGGAAAAGGAAAAGGGAGGCTGCTCCAGGGTTTGCGCATCCCAACAGATTTGCCAGATTGTGTGAAGAAGATGGGAGTGTGAACTCTGGATTGGAGGTTCTAGGTGAGGCTGATCTCTCTAACAGCCGGGAGACCAGTTTCACTAGTAGTGGTGGGGAGGAGAGCAGAGCTAGGCCTAAACAGATGGTGGTTATAGGGGATTCGATCATTAGGAAAGTGGACAGGGTAATCTGTCAAGCGGATCGCTTCAACCGGACAGTTTGCTGTCTTCCTGGTGCCAGGGTTCGGCATGTGGTTGATCGGGTTGACACATTATTGGGAGGGGCTGGGCAAGACCCGGCTGTCTTGGTACATATCGGTACTAACGACAAAATGAACGGTAGGTGGGGGACTTTAAAGAGTGAGTTCAGGGATCTAGGCTCTAAGATTAGGCAAAGGTCCTCCAATGTCATTTTTTCGGAAATTTTGCCGGTGCCGCGTGCAAGTTTAGGGAGACAGCGGGAGCTTAGGGAGCTAAATGCGTGGCTAAAGTCTTGGTGTAGGAAGGAAGGGTTTGGGTTCCTAGAGCACTGGGCTGACTTTTCCTTGGGGTACAATCTATACAGCCCTGACGGATTGCACCTCAATGGAAGGGGGTCTGCTGTGCTAGGGGAGAGAATGGTTAAGAGGTTGGAGGAGTGTTTAAACTAGACAAGGGGGGGGTGGGTGAGCTAGAATTCCATGGGAAAATTAGTGTAGACGGGGTAGGGGGACTAGCAAAGGGTTGTGGGGGAGGAGTGAGGGGGGCATATAGTTTATCAGATAAGGAGCTTCCGTTACAAGGAAAGCAGTCTCATAATTGCCTTAGCTCTAATTCTCCCTTAGCTAATGTAAACATCAGAGGGAGAAGTAATAATCTCCGCTGCATGCTGGCTAATGCGCGTAGCTTGTCGGGTAAATTAGGGGAGCTGCAAGCTATTGCATGTATTGAAAATTATGATTTAATAGGTATCACTGAGACCTGGTGGGATGATAAATGCGACTGGGCTGTGAATTTAAATGGGTATACACTTTTTAGGAGGGACAGAGAGATTAAAAAGGGTGGAGGGGTTTGTCTTTACGTAAAGTCAGACTTAAAGCCATGTAATAAAGACATTACCAATGAAAACGTCGAATCTCTTTGGGTAGAAATTTCAGTAGGGCTGAAGGTCACAAAGAAAATGATCATTGGTGTATGTTATAAACCACCCCGTATAGATGAGGGGGATGAGGCCCAGCTATTGTTGCAAATGGAGGAGGCTTCAAAACTGGGTCAAGTTGTTGTTATGGGGGACTTTAATTATCCGGACATTGACTGGAGTAATGGGGTGGCTAAGTCAGAAAAAGCTAGTAGGTTTGTAAATATGCTAAATGACAACTTTTTATTTCAGGCAGTTCAAGAACCCACTAGGAATGACGCTATTTTGGACCTGGTGATTTCTAATAATAATGAACTTATCTCTAACATTTGTGTGGGTGAGCATTTGGGGAACAGTGATCACAACATGGTCTCCTTTGAGATAATGCTGCAGAGACAGCGCTATAAGGGAGTAACTAAAACACTCAATTTTAGACGTGCAGACTTTGCCAGTATAAGGGCATCTCTGCAATGTGTCAACTGGGAAAGGCTTTTCATGGGGTTAGACACAGAAGGAAAATGGAACATCTTTAAAACATTGCTTTGTAGGTATACGCAACAGTATATCCCCCTAGTAAGCAAGGAGAGGCATCGCAAAGCAAAACCTTTATGGCTGAATAAAAGTGTTATTGTCGAGGTTGGTAAGAAAAAACGTGCTTTTAGGGCATTCAAGTTAGCTGGGACAGCAGAAACTTTCATCAGGTACAAGGAAGCAAATAAAGCATGCAAAAAAGCTATCAGGCAAGCTAAAATAGAGATGGAAAGGGATATTGCTGCTAGGAGTAAAAAGAATCCAAAATTATTTTTTAATTATGTGAATAGTAAAAAAATGAAGCAAGAAGGGGTGGGAACTTTATTATCACGGGGGGGTACGTTGGTTGATGAAAACGGGGAAAAAGCTGAAATTTTGAACTCTTATTTTTCATCTGTCTATACATCTGAGGAGCCAGATAATGAAGGCTTCCCTTGTAATATGCCCAGTTCTAGTAATTTAGCTACTGACGCATGGGTCACTCGGGAGGAAATTCAAAAGAGACTTGAACATGTAAAGGTAAACAAAGGTCCAGGGCCGGATGGGATTCATCCCAGGGTATTAAATGAGCTGAGCGCTGTGATTGCCAAACCTCTTCACTTAATTTTTCAGGATTCATTGAGGTCTGGCATGGTGCCGAGAGACTGGCGGATTGCTAATGTGGTGCCGTTATTTAAAAAGGGATCCCGTTCTCAGCCTGAAAACTATAGGCCTGTTAGTCTGACATCAGTAGTAGGAAAACTTTTGGAAGGGGTAATAAGGGATAGGGTACTTGAATACATTGCAGTTCACAATACTATTAGTTTGTGCCAGCATGGTTTTATGCGTAACAGATCTTGCCAGACTAATTTAGTTGCCTTTTATGAGGAGGTGAGTAGGAACCTTGATGCTGGAATGGCAGTTGATGTCATCTACTTGGACTTTGCTAAAGCGTTTGATACAGTACCTCACAGAAGGTTAATGATCAAATTAAGGAATATTGGCCTAGAACATAATATTTGTAATTGGATAGAGAACTGGCTGAAGGATAGAGTACAAAGAGTGGTTGTAAATGGAACATTTTCTAATTGGACCAGTGTGGTTAGTGGAGTACCGCAGGGGTCAGTCCTTGGGCCTTTGCTGTTTAACTTGTTTATTAATGACCTGGAGGTGGGCATAGACAGTATTGTTTCTATTTTTGCTGATGACACTAAATTGTGCAAAACTATAAGTTCCATGCAGGATGCTGCCGCTTTGCAGAGCGATTTGACAAAATTAGATAACTGGGCAGCAAACTGGAAAATGAGGTTCAATGTTGATAAGTGCAAAGTTATGCACTTTGGTAGAAATAATATAAACGCAAACTATCTACTGAATGGTAGTGTGTTGGGGGTTTCCTTAATGGAGAAGGATCTAGGGGTTTTTGTTGATAACAAGTTGTCTAATTCCAGGCAGTGTCATTCTGTGGCTACTAAAGCAAATAAAGTGCTGTCTTGTATAAAAAAGGGCATTGACTCAAGGGATGAGAACATAATTTTGCCCCTTTATAGGTCCCTGGTAAGGCCTCACCTTGAGTATGCAGTGCAGTTTTGGGCTCCAGTCCTTAAGAAGGATATTAATGAGCTGGAGAGAGTGCAGAGACGTGCAACTAAACTGGTTAAGGGGATGGAAGATTTAAACTATGAGGTTAGACTGTCGAGGTTGGGGTTGTTTTCTCTGGAAAAGAGGCGCTTGCGAGGGGACATGATTACTCTGTACAAGTACATTAGAGGGGATTATAGGCAGTTGGGGGATGTTCTTTTTTCCCATAAAAACAATCAACGCACCAGAGGTCACCCCTTTAGATTAGAGGAACGGAGCTTCCATTTGAAGCAGCGTAGGTGGTTTTTCACGGTGAGGGCAGTGAGGTTATGGAATGCCCTTCCTAGTGATGTGGTAATGGCAGATTCTGTTAATGCCTTTAAGAGGGGCCTGGATGAGTTCTTGATCAATCAGAATATCCAAGGCTATTGTGATACTAATATCTACAGTTAGTACTAGTGGTTGTATTTATAGTTTATGTATGTGAGTATAGATTGGTAGGTGTGGGTTAGGTGTGCTGGGTTTACTTGGATGGGTTGAACTTGATGGACACAGGTCTTTTTTCAACCCTATGTAACTATGTAACTATGTAACTATGTAACTATGTAATAAGGATCCATATTTGCTTATTCATGAAATCAGTTTGAGAATGGTTTTTAGTTGCCACTAGGAAACAGCTTTGTGTTGATAAAGGTGTAGAAGATTATTACAAATCACCTTAGCAGAAAGGAGGCTCTATATATAGTATTACTATCCAGGAAATGTCTTTGTACCTAGAAATATTTCTCTGGAAACACATCCTTTTTAAAATTAGAACATGTCTTAACTCCTTAATTAGTAAGTGTTATTGTTACATACTGTAGCTAATATTATTTAAATGATGTTTTAGTTATTAAGACTTTAGATGGAGATCCAAATTATGGAAGGATCCCTTATCCGTAAAATCCCAGGTCCCGAGCATTCTGCATAATAGTCTCTATACCTGTACCTGGATGAAACCCACTCAAGAGTGGGGAGAACATGCCAACTCATTGCAGATAGTGCCTAAACTAGAATCAAACCTAGGATCTCAGCACTGCAAGGTAGCAGTGCCAAATATTGCAACTAAAATAGAAAAAAAAATTCTGTTCATAAAAATGGTAAATAGTTATTTGTTATAGTCATAGATTATATGAAAATTGGGAACACCAAAAAATCACCTCTGATCTGATCAGTTAATGCATTATTAGCTTCTTCCTAATAATGCAGTTACAGTATATTTCTTGCCTACAGAATAAGAATGCAACCAGCCAGTGGGTGGACTGGCCCTGGTGATTTTGTGTGCAGTTTTTTTATATAATTGTAAGTACTGTACTAGAATCATGTAAAAAACACCCCATGACAATTTTTGTCTTTTTTAACATAGATATTGAACCGTCATTTAAATTATTTCAATATTTAAAAGTGATATGTCAAATATCACATCCCATTTACATTGTTTAGTCCATTGTATAATAAAAACAAATAAATGCAAATTTTGAACATGGAGAAAGTAAGTATGCCCCTGCATTTATAATTAGCTCAAATACCTAAAGTAATACATTAGAATAAGATCCATCAGATAAGAACATCATTAGAGAGGATCTTGTGATACCTGATATGAATTGTAAAGCATGGTGGTGAAAATGTTATTGAAAGCATATTACTATGTTGCAGTTGAACTGGATGGCCGTGTGCTAGAGGCATAGACATTCTATTTAGAACAATTGTTGGCTTTGTGTTGAACCAGTACTCCCTATTATATTTAATGATGTACTGAAAAGCTGGTACTACTGTATTATTTATGTAGACCAGATAATTTTAGTAACCTTTCCAAGTAGCAAAAAAAATGCTTACCGTGCGTCAGGTACACGTTGAACATTTTTCAAGGAAAAATGTAAATGCTACTAACACTTAATTGTTTCTACATTATGGTTTTTTTTTATCAGGGTATAAAAATTATCATTGCAAGCCTTTGTTGTTAATAATGAATAATAGGCTTATGCACAATTAAATAACTACACCTATCAATAAATTATTTAAAGCAAGTTGGATACTAACACGGAAGCTATTGTTAAAAATAAGCAGCAGCATAAGTTTGTATTCCTTTGTAGGCTTAAGAAGATGCAAGTTTGCAATTTCTAATATTTCTTTCTACTTCTCTCTTAGGAGAAAGTCATTGTAGAACGCAAATGTATTTGCTTTTAACAAACTAGAAAGCAGTATATATATGTGGTGTGTCCTTGAATTCTCAAACTATTTTATCACTTGATGAATTGTTAGCTCAAAGACATTTATCAAATTGCAATGTAATAAAAAGGTAGCTGTAGTTATGATAAAACCATATTTTAACAATCACAAATTACACATGCAGAACTTACCTGAAGTGGAAAAGAGTAAAAAGCAGAGCCAATTGGGGCATATATTTGTACTTTTAACACTGTGTTCTTTATAATTACTGTACAGGTATCGGACCCCTTATCCGGAAACCCATTATCCAGAAAGTTCCAAATTATGGAAAGGCCATCTCCCATAGACTCCATTGTAATAAAATAATTTACATTTTTAAAAAATGGTTTCCTTTTTCTCTGTAATAATAAAACTGTACCTTGTACTTGATCCCAATATCCCAATTAATATTTTTGGAGCCAAATCAATCCTATTGGGTTTAATTACTGTTTAAATAATTGTTTTAGTAGACTTAAGGTAGGAGATCTGAATCTCCTGGTCCCGAGCATTATGGATAACGAGTCCCATACCTGTATATGTTACTTTATTTGGAATTACTGACCCTTGAAAAATGGCATGTTTTTATATGTACAGTATAACTTAAATTGTTTTACATTCTCCTGGTTAAGAGAGTGTGTATTTTTACCAATTACAAAGTCTTTACTTTGTAAATTCTCATATAATTGCCTGCAGAAGGAATTGTAAAGTAATTTATTAGCCATAAGCAGGTTTAATAGGCTTTGTGTTGCACATGGCCAGGTGATATCATCTATGATAGCAACTACTGTAATGAGAAATAAAACAACCCTGGCTCACTCTCAACTGTCAGATGCATTTCACTTGTTGTCCTTAATGTGAACCAGCAGCCTTGAGATTTTATGCCCTTACATTAATATTTAAATCACTATAAAAAAAATCTAAACTGATAATTCTAATGGGGCATGGCTGTCAGTTTATAAACAGCACAGGGTATTCTTTAAGAATAAAATATGCCCTTTTGTATATGTACTAAATGGACTGTCATTTGTACTTGGCTTATTTTAGGTAACCAAAACTCATATAAAACATGGATATTAGTGTTGTGATGTTGGGCTGTTGTGCCACCACCCAAGACTAGACTGACTAAGATACAGACCTGTGAAGTTTTACATGCATGTCACTTCTTTTAAAACTTGCCATCATAGCACATTTGCATTATTTGGCCTTCAGGTATAGTACTTGGGTGCCCTCTGACTAATTATCCTGTCCAGTCAGCATTCATTAACCTCAGGAAAAAGCTGCGTTTTCTTACTCCCTGTCATTCCATTTTTATTTTCCTGCCTTACTGTCTCTTTTTGCTTCCTTTTTAGCTTCTACTACATTCATAATATGACATTGCTTTCTACCTACTTTGGCTTCTACACCACCCATTGCAGACTCGTAGCTCATCTTTTGATAGCTGCAACATTACTGTGAGTTGCATAAATCTCAAGTTCCACAAATTAACAGAAAACAAAGATAATCAAAAATTTCCAGAAGGGACAAGTGCAAGTATATGTTATCTAGATTACTTGGAACGTGGAATTTTCCCTATAAGAGAATTAAATAAACCCAGTAGGATTCTTTTCCCACTGACAAAAGTTTCCCCACACCTGACCCTTACTCACTTGTCTTAATTATATACTCACACTGCACCTCTCTGACATCAACAGGAGGGAATGGGGCAGGGCAGGAGCAAGTATATAAATAAAACTGAATTAGCTTTGTGCTAAAAACTAATTTCAGTTGCTCACTTGCTAAAAAGCCATCAAAGCTCTTCTTGAAACTATTTAATGTATCTGCCAGTACAACAAATTTAGCAAGACAATTCCACCACAAAACCCCTTTTTGAATATTAAGCAGAGAATTTATTTTATGCCCGCCCCCTATAAAATTATACATAGTTATACTTTCCTTTTTACCCTCTTGTTATAATGTTTCAATTATTTTGCCGGACGATCCACTGTCTTATGGCTAACAACCAGACCACGCAACGCAAGAACCTCCCATGACTTCACCTGCTGGACTCCGCTAACTGAATGTATAGGAGGCCAGAGAGTGCATACTCGACTTTTTTATAAAGATGTATAGCACCCGTTATGCTTTTCTCTTGCCTTACCATGCTTTTATATAACCATATGTTCAGATGGATCTATATTTGTACCAGGATTAAAACTCAATAAAAATATAATTTAAAAAAAAAAAAATTATACATAGTTATATTTACCCAAAAGAACACCTTATCCTGTGTAATATTATTTTAAATGACAACCATTCCCTTTCTGCAGAAAACCTACTGTCACAATCTATTCATTGAAGATTCACTGCTCTTAAGCTAAAAGATGCTTTGTTGACCCAGTGTATGTTTGTTGTTTGCAACAAACATTTAAGGAGATATTATGGTGACTGTTCCCAAGGTGTTTTAGTACTTGCACATTTTCTGTATGTTCTGGGTTGATCAATACATCCGGTTTTGCATGGTTTCTAATTGGTTCAGTATATGTGAAATATGTGGGATGTGAAAAAAGATTCTTTCTGTAGACAAAAATTGCCCAGGTATAACTTTCATATGAAATCAGCACTAATTGTGTGACAGTATTGCAGGAAAGCTAATTGTAGCTTTCTGCATAGCTTTTAGTTAAATATCACTGAGTAATAATTATTTAGGGTTTAAACAATTGCTGACAGGGAGTTTAAAAAGAATCTGACAATATAGCTTCTGCTGCTTCAAGAAGGTAATACTTATCATCTGACATTGACTTTTGACTCAAGGAAGGTTATTTAAAATTTTACATTTTTGGCTTATAAAGAAAACCTAGTTTACCATGAAAGAGCAGTTAAATCCCCAATCTATCATGGAATTTTTGGTATTTGTACTAATGGATAGGGCTCCAAATCCACTTGCATTGCAAATAAAAGGCCCCAGAATAAAATTAGAAGTAAATAAAAGTAATATTCAGCTTGTCATGTAGGGTGTTGTTAGCAAGCCATGCTACAGTGGGTCACAAAGTATAAAACAACGCTAGATAATCAGCTGAATTTCACTTCTAATTTACAGATCAATAGGGAGTGCAAGGCAGCAGTGTCTGTGAATGATGGTGGCAGTAGTTCCAAGGCTACTCAACATCATTAATTGCGTGTTCACACCATTCTTTAGCGCAGGCTGATGTCCTTTCTCTCCCTTTTTATTTATTTCTTCTCTTCAGTCCTTCTCCATTCTCCCTTTTCAAAATGCTCTCACTTTGTTCTTGGGAATATAGAACCCACACTGGAGAAAAATTGCTTATTTGGCAACCTCACCAAATTAGCAGATTATTATGTGTATGACACTTACAAAGTATACTACAAAAGGAATGTTTGTGCAACAAATGACACATACAAATGTATTTAGCTGCAGCCAATAAATCTGAAATAATTTTAAACTCACCTTGGTCTGAGTAAAGTTGCAATTTCTCGATGGTTACGCCCTTAACCACCTTCACCCGTGTCTGGAATTCGTACCCATCAAGAAATTGTGCTTGTGACTGCTGGGTCTCCCTTTGCTACGGGTCTGGGGCGCTGCACCCGACAACCGGATCAGTGAGTGTCCATGAAAAATTGTGATTTACGTGATAATTTAATGAAGAAGTAGTGGATCGTGGAAAATTTTTCCCTGGGTGAAGGGTCCAAGGCAAGGCACCTGGACCAACTCTCTGAAGGGGTGAGCGAATGCAAATTGAGACTGGCTGTTTTAAATTTTAAATTAGGCTTGATGTGCTGGGTGGCTTAGAGCAAGATTTGGTATTATTGTATTTAACTGTGAGTAAAGTTGCACAAGAGCTCAAGGATTTGTACAGGAAGGAAAAATGTGTTGCTATAGACTGATGGTCTGAATCTAACACTATTATTTTAATTTGTTTTTTTTTATAAAGCACCATCATGTTACGCAGTAGAGATTGTACCTCATTCACATCAGTTTCTTTCCGAGTGGATCTTACATTTTATGTTTAATGGTGATGGGGTGGCATTTTTGCTTACAGCCATCTAGTGCAACTAGTCTTCTGATGCAGCAATGCTCTTGCCGTTGAAAACAAGCAGGTTTTTAACTAGTCTGATAGATGCATTTAGCTAGTATTGTGTTTAATATTGAATCAAAGCAAGCATTTTAAGTTTTGTGGCTGATAAAAGTAAGTCCTAAATTATAAAAAGGATTCTTGTTTGCAGTCTGTATGAATTACTTCTGGCATATTCTACTTCAGAATGACTAATTGCATTATTTAACTGTTTTACAACGTACACTGGTACAAAAGGTTGTAATACTAATAAAGATTTATTTTATCTTAAGCCTTGATTTATAAAGTAAATGGCTAAATTGTGCTTATCTGCACATGATTATAACATACATTTGTTTTTTTTAAATTGGCAGCATATTCCACGTCTTAGTACAATAGATGGATGTAAAATCAAGCATACACAGTAAATTACATGCAAATACTGACAGATAGCTACAGGGGCAATGAGGACCCTGCTCATTAGACCTTAAAATCTAAAAGTTTCAGGAAATATAAAGGGATATCATTACAAAATGCTATTTTTTTAATTTCATGTTAAAATTTAGCTAACTGAAAGGAGGAATGCATGGCAGTGAGATATGTGATTCTTGGAATTAATAAAAAGCTGCCTTTCATGTTTCACAATGCCAGTGGAAGATTCTCATTACTGTCCTGCTCAGAAAGGCCAATTTTAGCACATTACCAGAGAAGACAAAGACTTGGGCTATTGCAGAGGGGAAATGGAATGTACAGGTATGGGATCCCTTATCCCATTATCCAGAAAGCTCTGAATTACGGAAAGCCTGTCTCCCATAGACTCCATTTTAATCAAATAATTCAGCATTTTAAAATGTCTATGAAGATTTTCATTCATCCAGGTCATGGTATAAATAAATTTAAAGCAACTGGACTTGTTTGGTAATCATTGAAGACGTTTCACTACTCAGCATTTTAAAACTGATTCCCTTTTTCTCTGTAGTATAAAAACAGGACCTTGTAATTGATCCCAACTACAATATAATTAATCCTTATTGGATGCAAAACAATCCTATTGGGTTTAATTAATGTTTTATTATTTTTTTAGTAGACTTAAAGGACATGTAAAGCCTACATTTGCCTACAATGTATATCAGTTGGGCAGGTCTCCCCCACCCAAATGGCATCATTTGTACTGCATATATCCCCTCCACTTGCCAGCACCATCACGTTTTCCTAAACCAAATAGCAGCTTTCACCCGGTGGCCATTTTTCCTCTGATACATAATTGGATACATTTAAATCTGCAAACAGCATACACACACACAGAGCCTTATTCAGCATACATTTCTGCATTGTTTGAGCTGAGCTCAGGAGAGTTGGTTGGGAGAAAAAATTTGAAGCAGACAGGTAGAGCTGAGTATCTATGGGAACCAGCAATGCCATCTCTTCACTGGCTGCTAGACTGGAGGGTGTGTTTAGTAATCTGAGCTTACAATAACTGAGCATGCCCACAAGCCAACAGCCAAAGCAAATTCCCAAGGGTGGGGGCTGAGTGGGTTACAGGAGGAGAAGCAAATCTAAGTAATTAAGGAGATGATGCAGCCTTACTATTAACCTCTGGACAACCAGTCTGGCAGGTATTGAAAGATTTAAAAGAGGCTGTTCACTGATTTAATTTATGTGTGTGGGGTTTACATGTCCTTTAAGGTATGGAGATCCAAATTACTGAAAGACCCTTTATCCCCTTGGTCCTGAGCATTCTGGATAACTGGTCCTATACCTGTATTAATATTATTAAAAATATGCCCAGCATAGGTGGGCAGTACATTTTTAATGCAATTGTTTAGCCCTAGGACCAAATCACATTGCAATGAAGAGGATACGATAAGTGCGAGGACTACATCAATGAGGTCCTTGATCCGACAGAAAAATCAAGCCTGCCCAACTGACTTTTGCCCAATTGTCAGCCAGATAACTGTTGGGGAGCGCTGTCTGAGGGCCCCATACACAGACAGATAAGCTGCCTGAATCTGCCTGTGCATGGCCACCTTTAGGCAGGGGTGTGTTTACTAAAGTTACTTCTTAAATGGTGACATCAGCAGTGACAGGTTCTGTTCTCATTGGATGCAAACTGAGAATAGCCATACTTATGTCGCTATCGTTTAATGCCTCATTTCTAGAAATTTTTGGTTATTTTTCTGTGCATTTTTGCAGTTATTGAGATGTATTGAAGTGTGTTCTTTTTGAGGACCTTTTCATACACTGTAAAAAAAACTTTTATGATTTAATAAAATGGATGCAGTATTGTGTATATTGCTTGTGTCAAAAATATGGTTTCCTTATTTCTATTAAAAAAATATACCTTTTTCTGAAAGGTTTTGACAATGTAAGCTACAAAAACTGGAGACTTTCTTTAAACTCCCAAGAGATGTAAATCATGGCTCTCCCACTTAAATGTGGACCAACAGGACGTTTGATATATTTGTGAAAATAATCTATTCCAGTAAAGAGAATTAACATTTCCTGGTTTAAGGTTATGCTACAGGAAAAGCATGATGCCTAATTATCATTTTTATAAATCCAACACACTGCTCTGCTTTTACAGAGATTCATGATCATATTATTTGCATAACTCTTTTTCAAATTGATGTTACAGTCTAATTCCCCATTATATTCACACAACATTCATATATTAAGCCAATTTATTATCAGCAATGCCACCTTCTAGCCTGTTTTAGGGCACTGGCACACAGGTAGGTGCAACCTCTGCAAGTCTTTGTTACCATGGTCAACTAATCTGAAAATTGGCTCACAAGGAAACTTTGGGCGACTTCACACGCATTCCATCCCACCGGTGACTCACATTCGTGCCGGTGGGAAGGCATTTTCGGGGAGATCAGTTGCCAGCTGTAGCAAGCCAATTACATAGCAGATTTTACTCCCCTCTCATTTCTTTTTTTATTATCATTTTTTATACCTGCTTTCCAAGAACACTTTTATAGAGCATGAACACACAAGCACACCGATGCCTATGTTCATAAAATGTCTGTTGTACAGGTATGGGATCCCTTATCCAGAACACTCCATTATAACCATCATTTTTCAAAATGATTTCCTTTTTCTCTGTAATAATAAAACAGTACCTTGTACTTGATCCCAACTAAGATAAAATTAATCCTTATTGGAGGCAAAACAAGCCTATTGGGTTTCATCAGTCTTGAAATTAAATTGTGGCAATCTAAATTACGGAAAGATCCCTTGTCTGGAAAACCCCAGGTCCTGAGCATTCTGGATAACAGGCCCCATATCTGTACTCAGAAACATCAGCAAAGTAAATTGCCCTAAGTTTGCATTTGCATATGAAATAATGCTACTTTTTTAATGGCAAATGTCTGAGTTTAAAATTGTGTGTATTAAAATGTTATGTGAAAATGACAGTAAAGGGAAAATTAGCATTTAAATTGTTGCTGTTTTATCAGTATTTCTTTTTTGGCTGGCTTTGTGCACCTTACATTTGGTAGATATTTAAAATCGCAAACCAATATTTCTGCTGTTACCTGTGTTACCTATAAAGTCTGTAATTACCAATTTAGATTCAGAGTTTAGTACTTTTTTATACACGTTATGCTACAAAGGAGATTAACAGCTTCACGGTGAGTGCTTTTGTTGCTTGGGCAGAGACATAAACAGACATTTCGTAGCTTTTAATTTAAATTTTGCTTAAAAAAGTACACGTGTTATTGCGTTAAAATCCTAAGCTGTTGAGATCCTCTTCAACAGGAAAATCTCTAATATACTGCCACGTTCTGTTTAGTCCTGCTGACATATTACTCCCACTGAGTGGGTAGAGTTAAATGGTAAAAAAAAAAATCTTTCATCTTCCACCCACTGATCAACTATACTGCAGTAGTGGGGGAAAGACTTATTTGCACAGTTGCTTAAAGCAGCTCCTCATTAACTGATTGAATCATGATTTTTTTAAAAAAAAATATTGTATTAAATTATGTATTTTTATTTGAACTGTGAAGGAATTACTTCTCATTGAACTCCTCTCAGCTTCCTGTCATATTGAATCCTAGTTTTGGAGGGGTTTCTCCATAAATTTACCAAGCAGAAGGAACAGACTGTCTTATCAGCTGCTTGTTCACTTGCCTTTTGAGATCCACAGCCTTAACATTTCTCCAGCAGTAAAGTATAGAAGCATAATATAGAGGAGTTAAGTATTGTATTTGAAAACTGCTGTCAAAGTACTGCAGACAGACACAGTTTATCAGTAACTAGATGACAATTTGATTATGTGCATGCCAAGTAATGGGTCGTGTTTTGCTCTATAGGTGCTAAAGGTAAATAAGATTTATGAATAAAGATTTCTACTTTCCATTTAATCTTAGAATAGTAGGACATAGAAAATTGCTTCCCCTTATAATTGGCATTCTTGCAACATAGCACCTAGTTTTCCTAAACTAACGTTAATAATGCCATAGTGATTTGTATGTTTTCTTCAAAGATTTTATTGATTTGCATTTTAAAGAAGCAGGATAAAATCGAATCTTCTCTACCATCTGTTCAGTATATTATTCTGTATATTATCAGTAAGGCACCCAGACACCACAGGGTAATAGCAAAAAAATGAGCTGTTTTAAGGTCCCCATACACAGGCCGATTATAGCTGGCGATATCGGTCCCTTGGACCGTTTCGGCAGCTTATCGGCCCATGTAGGGGCAGAACCGAGAGGCCTGGCCGACCGATATCTGGCCTGAAATTGGGCAGATATCGATCGGGTAGGTTAGAAAATCCAGTCGGATCGGGGGCCGCATCGGCTCGTTGATGCGGTCCCCGAACCGACTGCCCCCTTGCCGTGTGTAGAATTCGATCGTTTGGCCCCAGGGCCAAACGATCGAATTTGCCTACATGCCTCCTCGATATCGCCCACCCGTAGGTGGGGATATCGGGTGAAGATCCGCTCGCTTGGCAACATCGCCAAGCGAGCGGATCTGCCCGTGTATGGCCAGCTTTAGAGAGTTTAAAAAACGACAGTAGAGTGTAAAGTTATTACAATGAGAAATTGAAATTTAACATAGACTTTCTTTATTAAAGGAGAAGAAAAGGCAAAGTCACTTGGGGGTGCCAAAATGTTAGGCACCCCCAAGTGACTTAAATTGCCTACCTTTTACCCCGGGCTGGTGCCTCTGTTAGGAGAGAACAGCACCAGCCCGGGTTACCTGCAGCGCTTCCTTCTTCCGTCTTCGCACGCGCATGCGCAGTAGAGTGACGAGACAAACTTTAACGGAGAAGTCGGCTTTTCACTCTACTGTAGTCGTGTAGTCCTTGCAAAACGAAGCCGGAAGGAGGAAGCGCTCCGCTACAGGTACCCCGGGCTGGTGCTGTTTTCTCCTAACAGGGGCACCAGCCCGGGGTACAAGGTAAGCGATTAAAGTCACTTGGGGTGCCTAACATTTTGGCACCCCCAAGTGACTTAGCCTTTCCTTGTCCTTTAAAGGGGTAGTTCAAATTTAAATTATTTTTTTATATTAGGTAGACAGTGCTATTTTAAGCACATTTTTAAATTATGTAACATTTTGTTCAGCACAGATCTCTCCAAGTGGAAATCTACTAAATTACAATGAAGGGCAGAGGCACAGGTTCTTCTTGATGGGTGAAACAGAGATATGCTTGAAAGCAGCACTTTCAGCTACATTTACTAAAGGGCCCTTCATTTTTCAATAACTGAAAATATACTTACATGTATTTTCTCGTTCTTAAAAGCTTTAATGCCCTAAAGAAGTGTGCAATATAGGCATTTTAAATAAAAATACAAGTGGTGCTGTTCTAGACTGTTCATGGTTGGATGTACCGATGGGAAGTGGCCATTGGAGAACCTGCACTATTTTAAAAACAGATTCAAGGTGCTGTGCTAATCTACAAACTCATTCTTAAAGGCAAAGCAGCACTGAAATAATGTGCTATTGTAGAAAATACAATATTAAACTCAGTGGTAGCTGCACAGAAAAGTTTGAAAGGGTCAAACCAAAAATGCTAATGCACACCAGAAGAATGTTTTATTCAATTACACAGGCCTTGCTAAAGGTCCAAAATGGGGACCGAAACGTTAGTGGGTGTATATTTTATATGGATTGAATAAACGTTTTTTATTAAATATTTTCCCGGCGTTCATCAGCTATATATATTTTTGTCTTTGTTGTATCAGTACAATCGTGTTTCTGGAATCAAATAGTGGGTAGGCTTAGGTTAGTCCACTGGTTATAAGCTGTGGGCTTTCCCCTTAGCCTGTAAAATCAGTGCTATGTGGAAATAAATTTGATTAGATATTGATGAATATTTCAAAGTCTGTCCACATGTACCTAGCTTAATTTTCTTGCAAAGAAGAAAACAAGACATATTGATGGTTGAAAGATCTGTCAGTCCCATATAGAGCAGGTTTCTAATCACTTCAAAAGAGAATATTTCATCAGCAGTTTAGTAAGTAGATCATGTAAAACCCTTTTTATTTTGTACATATACACTGTAAAATAGAACTACAATTGAGAAAAATAATCGAGAATTTGTAATTATTTGACTTCATTTCCCTTTTTTATATTTACTACTCTGCACCCTGCCTTCTCCAGGCAATGAGCATTCTAATAAAGAATATATACAGATTTCACCAATTAATATTGTTTTAATTCAGTGCAACTACTTGTTGCTTGCTTAAATAGCACTTTATGGAACTTGCAGTGCTTTAATCCAGAGCTTTCTGGTTAACCAGTTTCTGGATAATAGATCCCGATGCCTGCAATTAATTTTCTTGTTCTAGCACAAAATACATTTTAAACTGAGCTTTCATAAGGAGCAGAAATCTAAAGTGTTTATTATTAATATTGTTATTGCTACTATTAATAATAATAATTCTTAACATGTATTTATAAAGCACAACCACAGCACTTTATTATTAATACTGATTAATTTTCTGTAAATGAAAACTTGACAACCCATCAAAACAACCTTTTTTTTTATTTACATAAGCCCTTGAGGTCTCAAAGGTATTAATTACCTTTGTCACATGGAAATAAGCCAGGTTTTGTCCAATTCCAGTTTAATGACCGGAGGTATTAAGGTTAAAAACTATCAACCTCGTTAGACAAAAGAAAGTATATACAATTATTAACAAATATGATTGTAGTAAAAAACATTATTTTAATAGATATTCATCAATCTGATGCACAATTAAATGTGTATACCACAAAGTGTTAATTCAGTTTGGCAGAGTTTCATAACATAGATTAAGTTATAATATAAATTAGATTATTAATATTCTGTGCATGAAAATGCCAAAAAAAAGTCAGTATTGGCCACTTGGCACAGAACGGTAGCTTGGCTACTCTTGTCGATATTTGGTATCTCTTTAAATAGTTATATGTGAACTTTGAAGGTTGCTCTTGTTGCTGCCTTGCTTAGTTTGTTGGTTGTTTCTTTTATTCCTCTTTGCTGCTCAACCACACTTTCTTTTTTTGATTTGTAAAAGGACTAACCAAGACATGACATGAGCATAAGCAAAGAACATACACCACATGTTAATTTACAATAGAACCTACAAGAAATTTTTAGTAGTATTCAGTAAAATAATGAAATTAGAATTTGTTCAGGTTGGCTCTCAATTGTTCTCATGTTTATATTTTTTCGATTTTACACATCCTTTTTATTGTATAATTCTATTATACAACACTGACATGGTAATGCAGCATTTTCCTATGGGTTTTTTAGAAGTATATTTATCAGTGGGTGAAAAGTCACCATTTGATTAATATGCTTCTAAAAATCCCAGGAATGAATAGAAAGTGAGTACATTTTTCAGTGGTGAGCTCTAAAATCACTTTTTGATAAATCTGTCCCTTTGTTTCAAGTTCTTGGAAGAGAATACCAATATTAATTGTCACTTTTTCTTGAAACCTTGTTGCAATCCTCTCAAGTATGTGACTTGACATTTTTTAATCAAGATTGACCGCATATGTGTGATCTTTACAGATCTAATTGAGCTACTGGAATGCGGATTGATACTTAAAGCCCGAGTGGTACTAAGCAGGAGATTGTTTAACATGGGATTGAGTTTGATTAAGCAATTTCAGATTTTTCATACAGACAAAAAAAAATTGGAGAAAAGTTATCAACTTTAGAATTTTTCAATCATTTTTCATGAGAATTTTGCCACATATGCTGCCAAATATGCTGTAGACAGTGAGCACAGCTCACATGTTGAGCCACTATGAGTCCAGGTCTGCTCTTTGGGCCACCTCTAAATACTGCCTGATTCTTTGATGTAGACCAGGGATTTTTAATGGGCATTACAACATTACATCTAAATGTTAACAAATTGTAAAAACAGTTATGTCTGTGCCTTGCTGGCGCTATATAAATAAATGATGATTATTATTATCCAAATTGATTTAGTATACTGAAGTATTTTATGAGCCTATAGAACATTTACAGACATGCTTTGCATACCTAAACAATGTGTTTTATAGTTATATAATAAATATATATACAATAGTTATTTCTCAGATGGAAAGAAGGGTTCTTTTTCTCCTAGACTTTTGTATTCCCATTGTACATTTACAAAGAGGACCTAAAAATTGCTGCATAAAAGTGTGCAGTTTTAGCCTCCAATGTACATTTAGGCATAAGTGAGAGCTTTGTAAGCATGCATGATGAGGCTGCCATTAGCATATGTTTTAAAGCTGCTCTTGGCACCTGTAACTAATGGTATAGCCTGTATCTGTAGCTCTTACGGGCACACAAATATCCACAAATAGCATGAGAAAACCACAATACGATGGCTGAAAATGGAGACATTTAAATTTAAATCAAGTTAAGTTATGGTGACCAGCTGTAGATGATATATGAAATTGCTGAATTCATATTATGATGGGGTATAATTACAGTCATTAACAGAAACACATTAATTCAGCACATTGATTAGGATCTGCTAAAGAATCAATGTTAGGGGGCAGGTACCTGTCCACAGCATTTAACCAGAAGCTATGTCTTTTTGTTTTTTTTATATCAGGCAGAAGAATCCTGCTTCTAGCTTACCTATTTTTAGCTTTTTTTTTCTATATTTCCACCATTTTAATAAATCAACAACCTATATGCATTTACATATATTGTTCACTTAATCTGTAAGTTTAAAATCATCAATCCATTATAGAAAGCATTATGTTTTCATTTAAATTGCATTATACTTTTAATTATTTATGTTTTGTGGTCCAGTTCCTGCATGTATATTATTTTAATCCTCTGAATAAAGAGTGAAATAGATTAAATATATGCCTTAGCCATGCCCAATGCACCCAACCCCACCCACATATGATTTAAAGGATAATTCACCTTAAGTATGATGCAAACAGTGATATTATGAGACAATTTGCAATTGCAGTTCATTTTTAATTTTTTTGTAGTCTTCGTGTTATTTATCTTTCCATTCAGTAGCTGTCCAGTTTTTAATCGCAGCAGCTATCTGGTTGCTAGGGTCCAAGTTACCCTACCATCCATGCAGTGGATTTAAAGGACATGTAAAGCCTAAATTTGCCTACAATGTATATCAGTTGGGCACGTCTCCCCCATCCAAATGGCATCATTTGTACTGCATATAGCCCCTCCTTTTGCCAGCACCATCACATTTTCCTAAAGCAAATAGCAGCTTTCACCCGATGGCCATTTTTTTTTTTGTATCTCTGATACATAATCAATTGCATTTAAATCTGCAAGCAGCATACACACACAAAGAGTTTTATTCAGTATACATTTCATCAAGAATACAGGCTCAAACAGGCAGAACTGTCTTTGATAAAAGTCCTGCTTTGTTTGAGCACTGTAATGGTAAAGCTAAGCTCAGGAGAAAAAAAATTGAAGCAGACAGCTAGAGCTGAGTTTCTATGGGAACCAGCAATGCCGTCTCTTTACTGGCTGCTAGATTTGGGGGCGTGTTTAGTAATCTGAGTTTAGAACAACTGAGCATGTCTGGCAAGCCAGGAATCAAAGCAAATTCCCAAGTGGGGGGGCGAGTGGGTTGCAGGAGGAGAAGGAAATCTAAGTGATTAAGGAGATGTTGCAGCCTTACTATTAACCTCTGGACAGCCAGTGGGGCAGGTATTGAAAGATTTTAAAGAGGCTGTTCACTGATTAAATTTTTGTGTGTGGGGTTAACATGTCCTTTAAAGAGATATTTGAGGATAAATAGGAGAGGGCCCAAGTATAAAGATAAGGATATCACTTTGTGCCAGATATGAAATTCTATGTGTAGAGCACAGAATTGGCATGTACAGGCCTGGACTAGTCCTTTCCTTCTGCCTTTGGCCTTCCAGTAAGTACAAGTCCCTGTTGCAGCCTGCTTCCACTGCTGCCCCTTAAAGGAACGGTTCAGTGTAAAAATGAAACTGGGTAAAATGGATAGACTGTGCAAAATAAAAAATATTTCTAACATAGTTAGGCAAAAATGTAATCCATAAAGGCTGGAGTGGACAGATGTCTAGCATAATAGCCAGAACTTCCTGATTTCAGCTCTCTAACCTCTTAGTTAGTCAGTGACTTTAGGGGGGCCACATGGGACATAACTGTTCAGTTAGTTTGTGAGCACGCAGGTCAAATTCAAAAGCAAACTAACTGAACAGTTAAGTCCCATATGGTCCTCCCTCAAGTTACTGGTTATTGACTGCTTACAGCTTAGAGAGCTGTAAAGGAGGAAATAGTGTTCTGGCTATTATGCTAGACTTCTGCCCATTGCACCCATTATAGATTACATTTGCCTAACTAACTATTTTGAAAACATTTTTTATTTCAAGCAGTCTATTTTACACAGTTTAATTTTTACATTGAACTGTTCCTTTGTGTGTCTGGGTGATGCGCAAGTTAGGGGGTGGGAGGGGGATGTGCTTCCCCTCTCCTGCACCTCATATACGCAGCACCTCTGAACAGCATGCATCTAAAATGTCTGTATGCATTTCAGCAATGAAAATGTTTAACAACTGTCCCATTTTCCTAAAAGGCTAGATATATAAACAAAACGAACAACAGTTTTCCTCAAGAGCTTTGTGTTACGTTTTGTTGGGGACAGGGGAATTTGCATTTATTCAAAAGCTGAATTACATGATACATAGTGGAAGCTCTTCAGTTAATAGGTAGGCATTACTATTCTAGAGATTATTCTATAAACAGATAAATACATGGTGCATTTGAATACAAGAAGGATGTTAGGCTACAAATACAGTACATCCCTATACAACTTTAAACAGTTAATTTATGAAAAAATGGTATCCTGGGTCCTATTTAATCCTGCCTACCTTGTAAAACTAAAGATTTATCAAAATGAAAAAACTTTTGATTTTTATTAATTTATGTGTGTTCACACTAAAATCAACCTGGCTGCCTGGCCAACTATCTTGTGATGCACCTAGATGATCAATTTGTATTGGGCTCTTTGGCCAGATCACGCCAGAATTGTATCCTAGAAATGTTTGCATGTTGAATCAGATATAAGCTGTGGTACAATTGCATCAGAGATTAATTGCTTAAAGTAGAAGGAAAGGCAAAGTCACTTGGGGGTGCCAAAATGTTAAGCACCCCCAAGTGACTTTAACCGCTTACCTTGTACCCCGGGCTGGTGCCCCTGTTCGGAGAAAATAGCACCAGCCCGGGGTACCTGGAGCGCAGCACTTCCTCCTTCCGCCTTCAGCTTCCTAAACTGCCGGTGGCCGGGCATGCACATGCAGTAGAGCGAAAAAGCCGAGTTAAATGCTTAAGTTCGGCTTTTCACTCTACTGCGCATGCGCGCGCAGCGAAGCCGGAAGGAGGAAGTGCCGACAGCTACCCCGGGCTGGTGCTGTTTTCTCCTGACAGCGGCACCAGCCCGGGGTAAAAGGTAGGCAGTTAAAGTCACTTGGGGGTGCCTAACATTTTGGCACCCCCAAGTGACTTTACCTTTCTTTTTCCTTTAACTTTATCATTTTAGAGCCCTGGAAGACTTGGAGATTTGTCATCTGCGGTTAATCTGTGCTATTGTGGGTGACAGACTTTCAAAAAATGCCTTTCCCTTTACTAACATTAGAATTGTTGCATGTAAAACATTTTATGTGCGGCAATCTGCCATTACTTTAATTTACTTGAGCCCTACTCTTCTTTCGTCACCTTCAAACATTCATTCCAGGCAAATAGTACTTTTCTTTTAATAGTATTTTTTTGAATCTTTGCTTTCTTTTATTCTGAAAAATAAGCAGCTTATTTTAATGTGTTAACTAGTGGTATGGAAGTGTAGTCATTTCTGATTAAATGATTTACAGCATGTATAAAGACTTGCGGTAGTAAATGATGGTGTCATGTTTCTGCAGCCAAACAGTACGAACAAATATCAGAATGGAGAAAGCCAAGGTAAAAACAGATGTTGTTTGACTAGACTTTCTAATTAGTATTTAATTTTTTAGTAACATAAATTAGAGCATTGCATTTTAGATTACCAAAGACAAGGGAGTCTCTGTTTGCTGAAATAGATAGCATTGTATATATTGAAGAATCCTTGTAGTAACAGGTTGAAAATGCATCCCTATTCTAGTCAGTCAAGCTGCTCTCATATTACAACAGTCTTATTACATTTTACAGATCCTTTCTGTCTTTAATCTTAGTAGGACACTTTGTTTATCTATATATTGTGTATATTAAAATTAATTTAGAAATAAAACCTGCTGCTGTTGCAAAAGCTGAGACATGAGCAGAATTTTCCACCTTAAATATTCTTCTAAAACTGCAAAAATTAGTTGCTTTAAAACCTTTTATAATGAAGTTTTAAAATGATTAAACTAAAGCATCCTGATAAATTTTTATCTACATCCTTTCAAACAGTTCAGATGTTTGGACAGCTTTCATATAGTTGTCAGTAACCAGGATAAGATCATTATTTCTCTTATTATTAGAACTGACAAGAGTGTAATGATAATATATTGATAAACATTAAAGGTAAGCATAACAGTACAGGTATAGGACCCGTTATCCAGAATGCTCGGGACCAAGGGTATTCCGGATAAGGGGTCTTTCCGTAATTTGGATCTTCATACCTTAAGTCTACTAAAAAATCAATAAAACATTAATTAAATCCAATAGGATTGTTTTGCATCCAATAAGGATTAATTATATCTTAGTTGGGATCAAATACAAGGTACAGTTTTATTATTATAGAGAAAAAGGAAATCAATTTTAAAAATCCAAATTATTTGATTATAATGGAGTCTATGGGAGACAGGCTTTCCGTAATTCGGAGCTTTCTGGATAATGGGTTTCCGGATAAGGGGTCCGATACCTGTATTCAAATATTGTTTCCCTGACATGCTTCCTTTCATACTAGGGTGTTGTAAGTGTATATCTTGACTATATTTAATAATATGGGAATTCTGATGATGTGGTCCACTATTTATCAACAAGGAGATTTTTAGGTGCTGACCAGTAGATCACAGTAAATCAGCATTGTCCAAAGGCAGCTGCATTAGATCACTCTTTTAAGTACTTTATTCAGATAAATAGTAGCTTCAGAACTGAGTGTGGCTGATTTATAGGAGAGCGAAACCATGAACTTAAGTTAGAACTCCTGGAGTGTCCATGCTCCTGGATCACAGTAATGTGCTTCCCAGTCCCATATGACCTACCTTTTCCCATAAAAGCAGAGGAAAATAGCTGTCATCTTGTGCCTCTTAATTTTCCTTAGAAGCAGTCATCAAATCTGGCCAGGTTCAGAGACTCTTCAGACATATGAAAGAGGGAATTGATCGATGCACAGTCCTTGGTCCCCAGATTCAATAGTAATTTAGTATCTTCGCAAGTGTGTATCCAAAAAGTTTTTATTTACAAAGTTATGATCATACAATTAGCAAGCTACCTTACCACATCAAGGTAAACCCTATTGGGTGGTCCTAACTGTTTACCTCTGATCATTTTCATAGGCTGGCAACTCTCTGCATGGTAGCATTTTTTGGTATAAGTGTCTTCAGACCAAGGGTGCATTCTAAGTGCTGAAAATAATTTTCAAGAGAAGATTAACTGGTACAGGGATGTTTTCATTGCAAGAAACACTTACCAAGTACTTTATCTGCCCTCTGTAGCTCATTTTGAATGACAGGCAGATGCAAGCAGAGTAAATAGCAGGAGGTGGAGCCAGTATTGGTAAGGCACTCGCCTTTTTCGTGGTGTGGTACCATGAATGTGTATCATTAGCATTATGCACTTAGGTATATTTTTAATGGCAGCGTACCCCCTCAAAGTGGTCGACCCTGATGTGGTAACTTCACTAAAATTAGACCCTGAAAATAAGTCGGAGCACTCCTGATATAAATAGAGATTAATAATAATTGCGTATGCTTAACTTCAGAAGCCATGTATTCAGAAGCCATCTTATTCTTGCACGCTATACACGTACTGACTCCAGTTTGAAATCATTTTGTTCAGCTGTGAAGGGTTTGTGTCAAATTGGCAAATGAGTTTACGATTTCAGGCGCACTTACACTTTCCTCAGCTTTAGTTTTTTTAACATCCTGCATGTTAATGGTTTATGAAACATTTCTAATTGATTTTCAAAAACAGTAAAATGCTTCATATATTCCTTCTAATGTAGTTTCCATGGAATCGTACCAGAACTTAAGCAAGCGCTACAGATAGTATGACAGCACAATTTGACCTTTGCATACTGCAGAATAAAACTGAAATATCACACCCAAGTACTTTTGAAATGAATATTTAAACCTTTTTTAGATATTTTGTTCATTCTGTTTCATCAGTAATCTTTTCAGTAGAATACATTACATTGTATTAATGAGGAAGTTCACCTTTAATTTACAATTTGGATAAGAGGACCAATTCTAAACAACTGTCTAATTTGTCATTTTTTGTGGTTTATAAATTAGTAACCATTGCAACTGTGTCTGAATTTAAAGACACCAGCACAAATTTAGGGGGCAGCATAAAGGAGAACTTTGATATTAACATGCACCCAAACTGTTGTGGATGCTTAAGGCTCATGGTACAATGAGCATAAAATCCTAACATTTGTTTAAATGGAAGCTGGTGATGAATTTCAGCCTGAAAATGCTTGTGACATTAAAGTCCATTAAAGCTAATTCTAGACTTCTCAGTTAGGTTTGGACACTTCTCCGCTGACTGGAAACCTCTGGAGGAGAATACAATTCATGTGGCATTATTGTTATCACGTTATAAGTACCAACATATTTTACAATGCTGTATAAAGAGTATAATGACTGATCGAGTTTGAGCAGAAGATGATGTTCCTTTTGGAGGATGCTAAACAGATATTTGATGAAAATTAGACATATCCCTCAGGATCAATACCTTTATTGTGTTGGTTTACTTTATACAGACAATTTTGGTAGTTTAGTTATAGTTCTCTTTAGCTATCCTGAAAAGGATATCCCATCTGTCCTAGGGGCTGGATATTTTATGGCCCAGAGTCAGCCCCAGGATTTCATATATTTAGTTGCATGACAGTCTTTTTATTATAACCATTTCCACAAACATGTTGTATAACTGTCTTGGTATAATTAAAAAGCAAAGGAGCAGCCAAGGTCCAGTAAATGTGAGCATATATGGAACTGACTATCGTATATACTGACACAATACTGTATTCCCCCCCCCCTCCCCAAGCTTTCATTAAACTCCACCCATGAGCCTAATAATTATTTTCACAAGTTTTTATTATATCAGATTTACAGTTACATATAAATGGTTTATCAGGGTGCTTTCTCAGCCAAATATTTTTCCCTACTGTAAAAGACTAAACAATTCTGTGTGTCAGTAGTACTTTGCAAATTGTTGTCTCATGTTGTTGTCAGCCAGTTAGTACGGTGAACATTTTAGGGCATCTTTTGCTACCTTTCCTAATATGCTGCATGCATCCTCCCCCTGTCAGTTTTCCATCATCCCACCAGCCAGTCATTGACAAACTCCATGTGCCCTCCCCCATGTCAGTGATCCTCCCTTACCCTGTCAGCTATCCATCATACACACATGTATCATCATACCTCTACCTACCCATATATTATTCCTTCACCTTGCTGCTCCATCTCAACCCTATCTTCATCCTTTACTGTTTTTTATTCCTCCTTTATTGTCAGGTGTCAGCTGTCTCCATACCTGCTGTTCTGTCTAGTGTTTAATCTCCTCTATGCATCCTCTTGTGCTCCATGTCAGCTATCCTGCAAAACCTTTCTTCGGCACAGCTTCAACCATTCTCCATTTCAATTCAGTTATCATAATCTGCAGTGCATCCACTCCATGTGTCAGCCAGTCATTGGAGCACACAGGTTGGGCTAATGTACATAAAATGGTTGGACAAAAATGTTTAATACCCATCTCATTTCTGATTGGGTAGTAACTTGCTGACACATGGTGGGACAGGACAGCAGTTGAGTGCACGACATACTCTGGAGAAGCTGTGGAGGAGGTCATACATCAGATGCAGGGGGCGGGGGTATGAAGGAGGGCTAAACCTGGATATAGGAAGTGGGATGGAGGTGGGCTGAAATAGGACAAAGCAGAGGAATTGGAAGGGAGTATGGGGAAGGTGTAACACTTGATATCAGAGATGGGATTGAGGATGTTACAGAGAGGAGGGATTAGAAAATATCTTTGAAGCAGAAATTATCTTTGAAGTATTCAGCTGTTGTGCGCTTGTTTTTATGTTTGCACTTCCAGCATGAGAACACTAGTCTGTGTTGTGAAGTACTGCATGTACATCTCACGAGACAGACATCAGTACAATTAAATTACAAAGTTTGTCTCTATGGAAACTGCATTAATATGTAATTTTAGAACTGAAATAAAAGTACATAGAAATTGTTCAGTAGATGATTTATATTTCATACAAGCAGAAAATAAAGTTTAGCAGTGCTTGGATGAATGGCTATTCCCTGGTCCCCATTATACCTCCCTCCCCTGAACCTCCCCTCTTGGGCCTCATTCCTGATTACTTGGCATACCATTTTTGCTGCTTTGCATGGGGAGCAGTATTTCAATTCCAGGTATCTGCTAGAACAGTGCTGTCAAAATTCTGCGGTGCCGAGGGCCGGAATTTCTCACGCATACATGGTGGAGGGCCGCTAATGGAAGCCAGTTTTGACCACTCCCCTTTTAAACCACACCCACTTCAAACCACACCCATTTTATCACAATGGTGGTAGTGCAGCAAAAGCCCAAATGCTTGGTCCTCACTGCAGGGATATCAACCATCATTCATATGTGAAAGAATGATATTATGTCATATTAAGACATACCCTACAATCCATATGACTCCTCCTCCCCTGTGGATAGCACAGCAACCCCCAGCATATAATTACACACCTTAGGGACCATTTAATGGCTATTTCCAAATGCTAACAAACTCCCAGAACAAACCCCTGCCAGGTTCACCTCCCACAGGCACCTACTTGTGTGTGCCATACTCTGCCTGCCCTATGATGCCTGTGTCTGCCATATGCTGCCTGTGTGTGCCATACTCTGCCTGCCCTATGATGCCTGTGTCTGCCATATGCTGCCTGTGTCATACTCTGCCCTACCCTGCCTGTGTGTGCCATACTCTCCCTGCCCTATGCTGCCTGTGTGTTCAATACCCTCTCCTATGCTGCCTGTTTGTGCCATACCCTCCCTGCCCTTTGCTGCCTATGTGCCATACTCTGCCTACCCTATGCTGCATACACACAGACAGCATAGGCCAGGCAGTACATACAATGTCTGAGGTGTGAACAGACAAACAATGTGGGTGATTACAGCCTGAGCCTGAGGTGTGAACACTGCAGGGGGGAAACAATGCAGAGATTAAAAGGTGTGAACAGTACAGGGGATTACATATTTAAACAATTACAGCCTGAATCTGAAGTGAGAACCATGCAGGGGGGCAGTTAATCTCAGTACTGAAACCATTTAAAGTTTACACAAGGGTAAACCATCAAAGCAGCCAGACAGGTGGGGGGCCACACAGAGGGGGGTCGCGGCCCGCGGGCCGCCAGTTGGACAGCACTGTGCTAGAAGAATCACATTGCTGACACACAGAGAAACTGCGCAATTTTTTGCCCTCCCAGCATCAGAGTGGATAGGCACAACTAAGTGTGATAGTAAAGTGTGTGACATTTGACAAGGCTGGTATATACATATTAATAAAGCACTTAAAAAATACTCATTACTTCAGTGTACATGTGTCCCCCAAAACAGAATTGAAGACATACCTCTGGTTTGTCACACCAAGCCCCCAATAACTAACATAAATCTTTCCAGTAAACTCCACCCCTTCTGGGGTCCCTTAATTGGGATTGTCCTGCAGAAAACAGTACAGTTGGGACCTATGGATCCATACAAAAACTCTACAAATACCAAAAAGGCACTGACAGACAGTTACTCTACTTAGTGTGCGGAGAATGTTGACCATTTATTTGTCAGAGTATACTTTGTAAAAAAAAAGAAAGAAAGAAAGAAAGAAAACAGGAAGAAAACCTGGAATGAAGTAGAATAACATTATTACAGTTTCTCTATTCAACCTATAACATTTTGTTATTCAGAGCACCCTTAATATTCATGCAGAGAGCACCTTTGCTTATGATTTGGCTGCACTCTGTACCTTTACTCAGTTAAAAAAACATTGCCAGGGGATGCAGGCCAGCCATGTTCTTACTGCCTGCCATTGATCTTCTTAACTTCTTGAATTAATAAAAGTTAATTACGTTTAGTTTGTATTACACAACCTAATTAAAATTCCTTTTTTGATCAGTGGTATGTAGTAGAGAAGTAGCTTAGCCACATTTATGTATTTCCCACAATATCCCACTGGGGCATATCTCTGCATGTTCACAAACCTTTCAGCAGACTTATTAATGCCAAAAGATGATGTAGTCACTAGGGGCCAAATTTTTTTTTATCTTTTTTTCTGATCATGTTTTATATTAATATTAGCTGTGTATTGATATATCTATTAACACAAAGTAGAACATGACTTTCATGTCCAATTCATAGAAACTATCTATGTAGTTGAGTAAAATAAAAATTCTTTTATATAATAAGTATCGTTTGCCATTCATATTTTTTTTGCTGATGAATGCTGGCGATTCAAGGACCAGTAAGCAGTGATGCTGCATTGGAATCACATGGAGTGTTAGCAGTCATAAAAGATTTACAGCATGTCATTGTGAAGTGGGGTGAAGCTGAAGTGGTTTGGAACTAGGACACTTACTTGCAGCTGGGTGGATAGCTGTCATGTTAAATCCCATAACCTGCACTTGTCTTTAGGTATGTTTGCTGAAACTTAGTACTAAAAAATGGACTCTCATTATGTGTCATCCTACCAGCAGAACACAGATAACTGGGTAATTGGGGAATAGAGATCCTTGTACTTTAGATCTGCTGATATAAAAGTTCAAGGTTAACCTTTAACTGATTTAAGGATTGTTTAATCGATCTTACTAGACTTCTATACTAGACTACTATAGTAGATATAGTAGTGCACTAAATAAAGGAAGTATAGATTTAAACAACCCACAGAAATAGTTTTAGTGCATGAAAGTGACACCTGAAGCCTGTTCATAAGCAGCACAGGGACATCTTTTTTGTGTTCCACCCCATAAGTTTTAAGGAGAAAGAAAGGTAAAAACTAAGTACCGTATATACTCGAGTATAAGCCGAGGTACCTAATTTTACCTAAGAAAACTGGAAAAACGTATTGACTCGAGTATAAGCCTAGGGTGGGAAATGCCGCCGCTACAGCTAAGTTTCAATAATGAAATAAAAAACAGATAAATAAATAATAGATAACTTTAGGGAAAGAAAAATTTCCCCATACACAAGCATTGCAGTGTATAAAAGACTACCCAGGAGTGGATTAACCCTCCACGTGCTACCCACTGATCACAGCAAGGTCAGACTGGCCTACTAGAGGATGACCCAATGGGGCTCTACCTAGTACACTTACCATTAGCCTTTTGTTATTTTAGCCATAGAACTATATAACACCTAGAACATTCACCATAGTCAACAACTAGTTCTTGTGTGAGTGGCCCCTGGATATGCCCGTGTGACTGCTCCCTTTATCACCAGTGAATCAAATAATGATTCTAAATAATTTAGTCCAGAACCAGTGCCTGACCTTTCCATAAAAATAAATATATTCTCCCTATCATAACAACTTGCTCAAGGTGACGCAGCTAATAAAGTTCCCTTATTCACTGTCACAGGTTTTCTGTAAATAGTCCAACAAAAATAGGCCACACAGAACAAACAAGGGAAAAATAGTTTTTAAGTTTAGAAATGCTTGGCCATCCAGTCACAACTGCTGGTCTATAGGCATGGGCAGCTACACGTTACCTTCTGGCCTAGCAACTGGATCCTGTCTGGTGCGATGTGCAGAGTTAACGCAAATCCTTGCCCGCACTCTGTCCAGTCACAAAGATCTTTAAACCTAAGCCCCTGAACAGCACCACCCAAGAGACAGGGTTAGGAATTCCAGATTGGAAATTGGCTTATTATAAAAAATTGGTTTATTATAAAATAAATAAATAAAATAACTTCCCCCACATCAGACTCTCCAAGCCCTCTCAGGACAAATCCACCTTAGCCTGAAGGCGTGCCCCTGAAAGTCAGCTATTAGGGGAGCGGGAAGGCAATGGATGGGTAGAAAGGGAGAACGATTGTGTCCAGGCTGGATGGTTGTCTGTCTGGTGTGATGTGGAGAGTTAACGCGCTCCTTGCGCGCACCCCCCCCCGGTGGACGGACGTGCGTGGGGGGGGGGGGGTGCGCGCAAGGAGCACGTTAACTCTGCACATCGCGCCAGACAGGATCCAGTTGCTAGGCCAGAAGGTAACGTGTAGCTGTCCATGCCTATAGACCAACAGTCCATATACTCGAGTATAAGCCGAGGGTTACTTTTTAAGGCCATTTTAGTGCTGAAAAACTCGGCTTATACTCGAGTATATACAGTAAGCTTTATCAAAAAAGGTCTATGTAAATACATCCATAAGCACTCACAGAAACGCTGCATTGACTTCTCTGAAAATAGATTTCTTGTGTCTGTAATTCCTGTGCCACAGACACGCAGCTTTCTGCTCTCTGCTCTCTCCTGCTTCCCCCTCTCTCAAGAATGCTAAGAACTCACTCCCCCCCCTTAGGAATGTGGATCTGAGCCAATCAGCAGGAAGCTGACTCATAGGGGCACATTTACTAACCCACGAACGGGCCGAATGCGTCCGATTGCGTTTTTTTCGTAATGATCGGTATTTTGCGATTTTTCGGAAAATTGTCACGACTTTTTCGTTGCCATTCGGAATGTTGCGCAAAATCTGCCGATTTTTTCGTAGCGTTACTACTTGCGCAAAAAGTTGAGACTTTTTCATAGCCTTCGCGCCGAGTACGATAGATTCGGATTCATTCAAGCTTCAGTATGGTGACTTTTCTTGGGCCAGGTTGGAGCTGCAGGGTGCCATTGAGTCCTATGGGAGGCTTCCAAAATCATGCAAAGTCTGAAAGTTTCGCCCGCCACTTACGAGCGCTCAATACGAAAAAGTCGCGACAAGATACGAGCACATCGTAATGGCTACCGAAAACGCTCGTTTTTTCGCGCAAATCGTATTGGTAACGAAAAAGTCGCGTCAATTTCCGAAAAGTCGTAAAGGCGCCGAAAAAAATCGCAAAAAATACGAAAAAGTCGCAAAATATTCATTTTCCAATCGGAATTTTTCCAATTCAGATTCGTGGGTTAGTAAATGTGCCCCATAGTCTTACTAACTGAGCATGTTCACTTGGTCTGGGTGTCTGTGCAGGAGCGAGGCATTATGGGAACTTTATTTACTCAGCTCAGCGTTTTTTGATCTTCTGAACAGCTGAAATATAGGGAGACTTAAGGGCACTATTGAGACAACTGAAGGTACGCCTGCAGCTTGAGATTAACTCTTTACTAGCCTTTCCTTCTCCTTTAAGAATGCCTGCTATGCATAATCACACTATTTCATCTGAGGAAGTTAACAGAACTGTAGCTAACCTCCCACATATGTGGGGCAGCTCCCTGGAATTGTTTGTAATAAAAGTTGCACATTGAAGACAAGAAAAAGGACTTACCGTATATACTCGAGTATAAGCCGATCCGAATATAAGCCGAGGTACCTAATTTTACCTAAGAAAACTGGAAAAACGTATTGACTCGAGTATAAGCCTAGGGTTTCGTGCGCAACGGATGCCAGACACATCCGTTGCCAGATGCCAGGTTTTATTGAATGTTTCCTAAAGATTTGTGGAGGATTTTTTTTAACTTCCTTTACTTGCTCATGCAAAATCATTTATGCTAGAGAGGAAGGGAAAAAAACAGACTCTCTGTCTAGAGAGTCCTAGAAACCTGTCAATGGCAGGAGCTTACAAAATGGGCTGCAGTGATGGAGTGGCACTTCCAAAACCTCCCAATGTAACACATGTGAAGTGATTACTATTGGTTTCTGACAGACTGCTTGGCCAGTGACATATGTGCAGCAAGCAGGATCCAAATGCCACTCGCATTCTGTGCTGTGTATGCCTGCCTACAGAAAGAGATGTATGTTCTATATTAACTCTTTGAAAAGCATCTTGTTAGGAAATAAAAGACTTGGATGTGTCAGCCAGTTGTTAGCATTTTTGTTTTGCATTGAAGGTACAGTCTGGGGGGGGGGGGCAGATTGCGCAGCGGATGAAAGACACTTACTTTCAAATCCATATACTGGAGTATAAGCCGAGGGTGACTTTTTCAGCACATTTTTGGTGCTGAAAAACTCGGCTTATACTGATAATTTACCCAAATTGTACATTTAAACCACATTTTCTTAGTGGCACAATAAGTTTAGCATTCCCTTATCCCACAACCAGTGGCATAATGAACATGTATGTAAACTGTTTATCAGACAGTAAAACAAGCTTCTCTTGGTGCCCTAGTAGCTGCTGGTTCTACTGTCTTTTTATTTGGTAATGCACCAAATTACTCAAGGAAGTTACCTCTTTTTAAGTCTTTGTTATTTTATCATTTTTGTTTTTGTTTTTTTTTTTCGCAACGAGTACGAAAGTTTCTGAATTCATTCAAGCTTCGGTATTGTGACTTTCCCTGGGCCAGGAGTGACATTGAGTCTTGTGGGAGGCTTTCGGATCGTACCATGATATTTACATACGACCACGATCCAAACTTTACAAACTTTAAATGCACATCAGAAAATATTGGATTTAATCCAAATTTTTTGTATTGTGCTTTTTAATGTCTGATATTCGGACTTTGATAAATGTGCCCCTAGGTGTAGGCCTATAATTAGACTGATACTGTGAGAGAAAATGCTGAATGGTGATTTGTATGCAAATTATGCACATTTCACTTTGTTAGTTATATAGTAAAGTTGGGTTGAAAAGAGAGAAATCATCCGGAATCATCAAGAAATCATCCAAACCACCCTTAGTCATTCACAATATCACTAGGCAGGGCATTCCACAACCTCACTGCCCTAACTGTGAAGAACCACTGCTTCAAAGTTCTGTTCTCTATAGGGCTGTCCTCTGGTGCACTGATCATTTTTTGCTGAGAAAAAGATTGTCCCCATCTGTCTATAGTACCCTCAAATGTACTTGTAAAGAGTAATCATGACCCCTTGCAAGTGGCTTTTCTCCAGAGAGAACAACCCCAACCATGACAGTCTAATCTTCCATCCATTTTACCAGTTTACTTGAAAATCTTTTGCACTCTCTCCAGCTCATTAATATTCTTTTTAAGGGCCGAAGCCCAAAACTGCACTGCATACTCAAGAAAAGGCTTTTTCATCCCTTGTTTTCATTCCTTGAGTTAATGCCCTTTTTTATCCAAGACAGCAGTTTATTTGCTTTAGTAGCCAGAGAATGACACTGCCTGGAATTTAAGAACTTGTTGTCTACAAAAATCCCCAGATCTTTCCCATTTAAGGATACCCCCAACACACTGCTATTTAGGGGCCTTTTAATTATGCTGTGTAAAATTAAATTGGGACTTAAAAATGTAAAACCGTATCTTTATTTCTCATGCTCCCAACCCAGCAAGGATCCCAGAGCAAACGGAGATCCCGGATACCAGAAACATGATGGCAGATGGATAGTATATGCCATGTTTTTTTTAAACAATATTGCTTTGGATTCTCCCTCTTTGGTAATATTCAGAATCCCCATTTGCATCAGATGGAGTATTGCACACTTTGCTTTGAAGATGCTAGTATTAAATATTCATTTGAGGCACATAGTAACAATATTCATTTTTATTGGAACACTCTGTATTCTGGCAGCTTTACTGTGTAACTTACTAAAAGCTTTATTTATCGAAGCCTATTTAAACGCCCCTAAGCAAGAGTAATTGCCTTTAACTGGATTATTGATCATATGAATAACATATTGTTTGTATATATGAAATATATTCTCTCACATTTTACAGGGTAATGCATATTTATATTGCTATTTCATGATACATCTGTTTATCATATGGACTTTGTAAATATACAGTATTATCTTAGATGGCAATGCCATTTCAAACTTAACACAGCAATTCAAATGTGCATTTGTTTAAAAATTGTAACCAATGTACTTTTTTATATATGTTTATTGGCAGCATATATAAAATTGCCCCAATCCTTCACAAAATACAAATTCAAGGGTTTTCTAAACTTTTATCATGTATTATAGTATTCTTGAAGTATTAGTCATTGATGAAAACTAATTGATTAAGTCAGTCTGTGCATACATCTTCATTCATGAATATTTATTAACCAAGCGTTAAACGGAAACAATAGGAACCGAATGCATAAAAGTAAACAACAAATCAGATAGAATTTTGTAAATATTATTTGTATATAAATGAAATATCTAATGGTGATATATACAGGAACTATATTTTGAACAAGCTTAAGTCTTGAAATATAAGCTTTTCCTATTAAATTGTGTCTCAAATATTCTGCTGCAGTAGAATCCCAGAAGCAGCTAGCTTTATATATTGTTATTGTTAACTGAAGCTGTACTAGGGTTTTGACTGATGACTGGGCTTATCTTAGGACACAAGGGGGACTCAAAAGTGTATGTTTTTAACATTTTAGGGAAATGCAGATTATTTGCAAAATCATGTAATCAATCACATCAAATCAAACATCTGTTGGCTCATGTAATTTTAGGACTTTAACAGCTGCTACCTGTCCCAGCTACCAACAGATTATATTTTTTCCAATGTACTAAGCTTTATGAACTAGGTGCTGAACTACAAGAGGTGGCACATCACAGATCACAATGAAACAATTAGAGGGTCAAATCTGCAAAATTCATCAATATTCAGAGCCACAATAATTCTTGTTGCTGAATTTTCACACATAATTACTGAATTTGTCTAAAATGTTGCTGTGCCATATGTGCTATTTTCCAGATCAAATTCAGCCACTGAAGATAGAGAAAATGTACACTGCAAAATTCCAGCAAACTGCATGCAATAATATGAGTACTAAAGCTATGCATATTTATCTCCAGCACAGTATTTGTGTGAATCCAGTTTTTTTTTGAGCCAGCTACAGGTAGCACCTCTTATTTGCCTGCCAGATTCATATTCCTATGGCACAAGAGCTTACAGAAACATCTAACATGGCATTGTATATTGTATGCTTTGTAGTTTTTTAATGCACAAACAAGAAATGAGCCAGCACATGTAATGCATGCACCTCACACATTACAGTTAGAAGGTTTACCATAGGTTTACTGTATAGAATGGCAGTGTTCAATTTCCATTGTTCTTGATGTATAGATTTGGAGTGCCATGGTAACCATACTGGAAAAAGGCTTGCTGAACATATAATAAAATGATTCTTTTGCACTGAGAATTTTCTACGTTAAAAGCTAGGCTTTCTCATTATAGACAGTGCAGTGTTTTGTAGAAAAGAAAAAAAGATGTATAGCATGCACTGAACTGTGATGCAGGTAACAAGCAAATGGTACTACAATACAGAAGAAGGGCAAGCAAAACAGCTGACCTAATTGTAAGAATGTGTAGTTTTCCAGACAGGGATCAAAAGGTTTACCAGGATTAAGTTACTTTTAAACTGAAATTTCTGCATAAGTAGTATTAATGCATACTGACAGGATTTGAAGCTCCCTGCCTCTCCATTCTGATAGCTTTGTGAATATCAGGCTACTGAGGGATTTAGTGATATGTGGACATAGACATTAGCTGGCACCACCAGAGTTTTAATAGTCTAATTGAGAATGCAATTCATTACTTGCCTGGATAACTGCCACTGGTTTCTGCATGTAGATTTAGGTGTATGTTTGTAAGAGACAAAAGAGGGGGAGTGGAAAAGAGGCTGGATTCAATGTTTTTTTCCAACTTACAGCCAGTGACGTGAGGCATGCCTGGAACGATCAGGCAGAATCAAAACAGTAGATTTGAAGATGCTGGCACAAGCAGCCTGGTGCATCTTGAGCAAGGGCTGATCATCCCTGCATTGAAAGAAGCTCAAATTGAATTTAGTCTCCAGCCAGACAAGTCTGCAGAGGAGTAAACTGTGCCTTTATTTATTGTGCTTGGCTTGATCAAGCATATTATTTTCTTTTTTTTCCATTTAAAATGATTGGAGTTAACAGCGTTCAGAGCACCAGCAAGGTGCGGGTTAGAGCCACTGGCTCTGTGAAATATGCTCGAGAGGAATCTGTCCGCCGCCAGTCACACAGGTCAAAATCTCTCAAAATCTCCCATTCATCTGAATTTTCATCTGGGCACGTCAAAGAGAGCAAGGTATATTAAATAGCAAAGCTTCATCCCGCATGCTTATTTCCAAACTGCATTGTATGTGAAGGAGACTGTGGTGTGCTGCATAAAGCATTAACCTCTTATAAGGCAAAAATAAGGACTTGGCTTAATATGTGTATCATAGCTTGGAATTAGTTGCATTTGTATCCTTTGTATTCATATTAGGAAATTAATGTTATACTAAAAGATTTGATAGTTTTTTCATGAACGATGGATTTGAGTAGATAATAGCTTTGAATGGCATTATTGCAGTGCCTTAATAAGAAACACTGCTTTGTATAACATAAAATCATTATAGTAAAGCCCAGTATTTTTCTGTGATAATCTGAAATGCTGTAGTTTCTACATAGGTGCATATGAGAATTCCATTATCACACAGCCTGTAAATTCTCCTGAATTTGAAGATAATTGCGTAGGAGACAAACACTGAAGGTGTCGAAAAATGTCAGGGCTAATTTCATTAGGGTATTAACACCTAAGAGCACCTAAGAGATTGTAATAATGAGTTGCAACTGTGGTATAATAAATGTAAGACTTTTGTTCCATTAATAAAAAAACAAAACAGTAATTTAACATTTTCATACTCCAGATCTCTAAATGAAATATTGTAATGTGAGAAATTGTCTGTCTTTTTGTAGTAAAGTTTTAACAAAGTATATGAATTTATTTGAACCATATTGAATATTTGTATTCTGTTGTGAGACTTAAGAATCAATATCATCTACTACCAAACTATACAATATGTAAAGCGCACTTTGCAATCAGAATTGTTGTTCATGTTTTTCTGTGTAGTCTAAATTGCCCCCTTTTGCAACTCAAATGCCTTACAAATGGTTCTTTTTGTTAGGCAGCTGCTCAATTGGGCAATATTAGTAGAAGCAGTGTGGCCATTGGGTACATTAGTGAACTGGTAGCCAGTTGGTTGCACCAACAACTGTGCAGTCTTTTTTATCTCTAGATGGCTCTCTCTTATATTGCCCTCTTAGAGTGATCACATCTATATGCATTTGTCGCATTCTATAAAAAAATACATGCTACATATTTGTTAAACTGCACAGGATAATTGTACAATTTCATTGATGGTTACATACGTGGACAAAATATAATGGTAAACTAAAGGTCTTGTTAGACTAAGCTAAGTTGGCCTTTCAGTGAATTTTTACACTTTGCAATGAAAATGAAGAGTAAGACCTTGTCCATTGTGTACAGGCTGAAAATATGATTGTTTAGATGCTGAAAATATGATTATTTATGGAATTCATACAAAAATGTGGCCTGTATGTCAGGGTGCGAGGAAAGCTACTACTTATAAAAAGTTTGTGTCACATAAGCTCTGTGTTTAGAAGGCTATGTGGTAAAACCAAAGCTGAAATTTTTAAAGAAGAGAGATGGTATAAATCTTACTAACATGTCATGCGTGAAACTATCAGGCAGCCTCCCTCCAGAGATACTTTCAGTTGCAGGGACGCTTATGGGGATCTCTAGAAAGACAAATGGTGTGAAGGCTTTAATAAAATCCTTTTTTAGCCAAACATGACAGTAATTCCAAGAATCGATGTCCTTGAGATTCAAAGTCAAAGACCAGACATCAACCCAAAATATAACCTTTAAGTAAAATACAGTTTGTAGAGCAGACAAGAATAAGCAAAAGGATTCATATGAACCCGCTTAGTCTGATGAGCAAAGAGATGAAGCTACAAGTTATACTTGGCACCTGTGGGCAACAAATACATTTGCATTGGTGTCAGTGGGAATCTTAAGCAGTAAAACATATTAATCAAATCAAATATCACTTAAGAATGCAAAAGAAGGCAATTTTTAGCAATTACATGATTCATATGTTTTAGTACTAGAAATGTTTGTCTCTTGTGAGTAGCTCAGATTTCCCATGGGTAATAAATCTCCCATTACCCTAATGAAGTCAGGTCACATGCAGTAGTTTAATCCCTGGTGGAGTATAACTGTTGATGTGACAAATGTATAATATACATCTCACAGTAAGGAAAAGGAAACCTTTCCCCACTTTTTTATACAGCCACTAGCACCTTTTTTTTCCTATTAATAATATTAGCTGCAGTCCCTGGCACATGGTGGGATGCTACCATAAATAATGACCATTTCACTTTTTGGTATTTGCCACACAGGTATGTGGAAGGTGGCAGATACTGTGCACTTGATGCTGATGAGAGAGAGAGCAAAGGGGGCAACCTGTTTAAGAATGGCGAGTGTTTTACTCCCCTATAAATTGGATGGAGTGTATCTTGTTCCAGATTGTGGACACATTTTTATTGCGCGTCAAGGGCCAATATACACACATTCAAGCCCCTTGAAAAGGCCTTTCTCATTTTCCTAGAATTAGTATAGTAGGTTGAAGGAAGAGGGCTAACAGCAATGTAAATCGGGATTCCTCACAATTGCAAGAGTCACTTAGGCAGGATTAAAATCAACATTAACCTTGAGATCCACATTGCACAACAAAAACATTTTTTACTAAAACATTAGGCACACATTTCAGATTAATTAGTGGTATTGTACTGAGCAATGATTGATTTGTTCATCATTTAGTTTCATTTTTTTTTTAAACTTTGTTGTATACATCATAAACTCGAAAAAATGAATAGCAGTTTGAAATATTTCTATCCAACAGTACATGTTAGAGATACTTGCACTAGATAAGGGAAGTACACAAATATTTTACAGTACAGTGCAATTTGTCCTAAATCTGCCTATGTTTGTGTATTGTACAGAAATGATACTTGCTACAGATTTGCCTTTGCCAACTGAATGCATTTGTCCAAGTGTTTTAATAAACATAAACCATTTCTCTCTAATTAGTCATGATATGTAAACAAATTAAAAAACTCTGAGTTTAGTGTATATCAAAATGTCAAGTGTCTAAATAAGAACATTTTACCAAAGAGTTTTTTCTTTTATTTTATTCATATGTACCAAGACAAAAACAAATGCCAATTTATTGTGTATTTGTTCATGCTTCTCAAAGGTTGTGCTTTTCAAAAAGCTATTCTAATTAACAAACAAACCCCCATGTTTAATAATAAAAGGCACTTACTTTTCCCAGGTTCAGTAACTCATAGAAACCAATAAAATGTTTACTTTCCAATGGGTGACCGTTAACTGCTGATCAGTTACTATGGGTTTCTGCACCCGGGCAAATTTAGTTATTTCTGTTACATAATTCCAACTTCTTTTGAATGCTTGAACGTAATACAAAGAATGGGTACACAGATTTTAAATTTACTTAACCAGTAGGAGAAGCTGTCTCTTTCTAGCTAACCAAGGTAGGGGGATTAGCTTGTGCTCGGTACCTGGGCGGTACTTCTTACCTGATCCAATCCATCTCTGCCTGACCCACACCAGCTCCAATCCTGCCTGCCCAGAATCCTACACTTTTGTGATCTAGAAAAAGACTCCTTTAAGGTACAAAAGTAAAATGTGCGATTGTTATTTAAAATAGCCACTTTCTTTAACAAACGTTTTGTTTTTGAGCTTCCTACAACCCTGTGTAACCTCTGGCAATCAATTTAGCCATATCCTTCATTTTTCAGCGTGCTACAGCCAAGTGACCTGTGCTCTGAAAACCTCAGTCATTTTACTGCTTAGCCACAAATTGGAGCATTATCAACCCCCCTTTCTTTCCCCCCCAGCAGCCAATCAACAGAACAATGGGAAGGTATCAAGCAGCTCCCAGTAAGAAATCCAAGTCCGGCTTGGGACTCCTCCAGTTACATGGGAGTAGGAGAAACAATAGGTTATCTGAAAGCAGTCTCCCGCTGACTGCTTCTGAAAGCTCAGACTCAGGCGCAATGCACTGAGATTGCTGCCTACACACCAATATTACAACTAAAAAAAATTAATTTGTTGGTTCAAGAATAAAATTGTGTGACTTTTGTGACATTTCCTTTGTGGTTATGATTTAATTTGACACTTATGTCATTCTAATATGCCCTTTCTCAGTACCTGCCTGCCTCACTCTTTAATACTTTTCTGTTTCTGTTCTCTTTGGTAACCTCTGCCCTGGCAAAATCTTTCACAAAAATATAAAGATAATTAAAGGATTTTTTGCGCCTACATGTCTTTTATCAAATGTGCCATTACAACTATGCAAGATACAATTTAAAGGAGAATGCAAGTCAAAATTTAAAAAGCATACTGCCCAATAGTCCTCCTATTGTTTAGTAAAAACGCCACACTTTTGGCTCACCTAATCAAATATTTACTCAGTCACACTTACTTTACATTTTCTAGAACAGGCAGCCATCTGTAAAAAGGTAATCTCCCTTCCTTTCCCTCCTCGCTTCATACAGCACATGTGTTTCATTCCCTCCCCCCCTCCCCTCTGCCAGATCAGCTTCTGATTGGCTGGTGGGCATGTGTAGCTCAGAACAGGAGACAGGATCAAGTTACATACATGTGCATTGCTACTGAAGCCTACAGGAAGGACAGAGATATTTCAGTGATGTCACTGTAGTCTTCACACTGCTGTAGGCTGCCAGCACCATATCTCAGAGAAGCAAGCAGGGATCTGGGAATTTAGATATGCAAAGTACTTAAAATGAATGCCTTTAGACTTACTTTTAATTTATATTAACCTTTTCTTGTCCTTAAAAATTTCAAACCCACCCCAGTCCAGCTAAGTCCAACAAGTTTAATTCAAACATAGTCTTTATTATTTCAGTTGTATTATGGAACTACATCACTCTCTGAGTGATATATTATATTTTGTATTTTGTCATAAAAGAAAAAACACAGTACAAAGACATTTTGTACAGATTGTCCTGTAATTGTCAACAGAGGCTGAGGTAATAGAGGTAAAAATCAGCATGGACAATTTGCAGTCATTCACAGTAAACATTAAAACAAGATTCAGAGTCAATATCAGGAGGCATAGTCAAATAGATACTACACTGTATGCAAAAATGTAGCCAGAAACAAGTAAGTGGGTGAGGAAGTGGATGCAGAGACGGAAAGAAAAAAAAAGGAATACAAATTGACTGCAGCTAAATAACTAGTGTTGGTCTGTAACTAACTGGAGTTCAAAAACAGTTTTGTATATGGGCTAGACCATATTCAAACCACTTAATACCATTAATTCTGTTCACTTTCAAGAGAAAATGAATGGTGTGTGGCTTCCATTTAGCTGCAGTAGAGAAGTGGGATGTGGAAAGTAAATTGTTTAGAGGGTTTCCCCATAAGAAGAGTGAGAATGTCTTTATCTAGAGCCTGGTATGTTATCTGCTGTAAAAGGGCCAATATCTAATCCCAGAACATCTATGTCCTGGGGCAGGACCAGAGTATGTTGGGTAGATCTTTGGGTTGTCCACAGCCTCTCCTACATTTTTAACCAGGACATCATACCAAAACACTGACATATTCCACCACATTAATCCCTAATGTTCTTTTTATTATTAGTTCATGTGTAGAAAGTTTTCAGTCATTTGCACATCCTACCTGAATATACATTTATTATTTTATAGTATTCTAGCTAAACTCTAGAAAGGAATTTCTAAATATTTTTATTAAATGAAGCATTAACTGAGAAACATTTAGTACACATTTTTTTAAAAGGGGGAAAAACAGTATTAGCAATCTTACATCACCTCATAAGATGCTTTTCTACATAATCAAAATAGCCAGTTGTTGGTAACCGAATATGGTATAAACAATCCTCTTTCAGTGACAGCAGTGGGTCACACTGTGCCCCATGTATGAAACATCTTTCATTATATAATGTTGCTGACAGCCAATACAGTTTGCCATGGTACCTCTATTCATCTTATTGGGATTTAGGCACATATAAATCAATTGTAAACAACAATTTATTCTACTGCCTGTGCTGACTAGAAGTAGAGACAATTAAATAGGTTATATATTAGTACAAATGGATTGTATGCAAGACTGTAGCAGTCCTAATAAAAGTCAATGGATTTTTTTAAAACTTAAAATGATGATGTATTAGCCCATTATATTTTATGAAGTAAGACTCTGCATGTTAAGATATGCATGTATGTTGAGAAAATGCCTGTATGTTTATAGCAGGCTTGTGTTTATTTAGTCAAGGTCAAAACGAATCTGGGCAATGTTACATACATAAACTCTGCAAAATGTGGTGAACTATTGGCAGTACAAACTGAGCTTTCTAATGTACAGAGGAAATGATCCTGTACTGTTACATGCTGTACTGCATGGCAGCTTTTTAGAGGATGTAACAGGCAACATCTCCCCACCACTAATGCAATGATTTGAAACTCATAACAGTGAATCATTTGATATTGCTGTCAAAAGAGATGAGACATGCAATGACTGAATGGTCTGTAAAAATGAACCAGTCAGCTTTTCTTTCTTTATTTTTGTATGGATTGGAATACCTTTTTTTCTGCATATATTTCATGTTGTTAATTTGTTAAAACCTGTATGTAAACCATAAATATATTTTCAGTGAAACCATATACATTGCTGATCCCTAGATTTACAGTTGCTAAGCATACTGACACACTTACAACTTAACAATTTGAATAATATGTTAGATGCAATCAGATGCAGTCAAATGAAATGGCCATAAGGTGTCACTATATACCTAGTGTTTTCACGTGGTCCCCAAATTTACCAAATGCCCAAACTGACAAATGTTTCTAATTAATCACAATCTTGGTTACTTGTGGATTAATTTTATTGTTCACAGATATCCAAGATCATTTGACTTTTCCTAAGGTGTTTTATGTAAATCTAGATGTTAGTGCAAGATGTGTGTATAAGAAAAGCTACAACAAATCTTAACACAGGTTGGTACCTGGCCACATTTCCAACTAAATAAGGCCCAGTCTCAAGCTAGGGATAACGTACTAATGAAATCACCTATATTATAATAAAAGCATTAACATTATCTATAAGAGAAGCATGTGTCTTGGGCATTTGCAATCCTAAAAAAAACATATACACACAAACACACACACATGGGGTTATGTCATAAAAGAAACTAAGTTTGCCCAGGAACAGTGACACATAGCAACCAATCAGAAAGTAGAATTTACTGGTCACCTGTTTAAAAACAAACATCTCATTGGTTGCTATGTGTTACTGCTCCTGGGCAAACTTAGTGCATTTTATTACATATGGGGAGAGTTTTTAAAGATACAGGGTGTTTTTGTACTGCCATCATGACTTCATCTAAAGAACCTGTGCCGTATTTTCTGTTGACTGAACCAGCTACAGCACTTGATTTTTTTTTGTAGAAAATTGTAAAGAGGTATTTATTTAGCTGGTAGGGCTCCAGTTGGAGCTTAATTTATTTTTGTTTACCTTAGTGTGAGTTGGTGAGTTACTGGCATACAGAAAAATATGTTTGGTATCCTGTTTGAAGGTGTTATAGAATTTTAGCATCTATTTTCAGAAGAAAATGGTATTGCCATTAGCACTTGAATGAACTGGTCATAAAACCTGGGACCTCTGTAGCAGAACCTAGGAAATAGAAAATAATATATTTTAACCATGTGTTATCAGAAACACAGTAGATGTTTGGGGTTTTTCTTTTTTTTGGTGTTTTCTGCTCCACTTCAGTGAAAAGATTATCATCCCAGAAACTCCATGATTTCTTTAATTAGCAGGAAAAGTAAAGTAAATTGCTCTTGCAAGACCCTGTTAATTTAACTTAGTCTTGTTAGTTGTGTGTGGGTGATAATATATTCCAGAAATAGCAACAAGAGATAAACATACTGTATCAGCCACAGATTAAATCATACATCTTATATTCACTTTTTTAAACAATCACTGGTCAGTTTAATTGCATTCAGTCTCTCATGATATGTACTAAATTTCTCACCAGTTATAGCCAAAAAACAAACAAACAATATACATGCAAGATGACTACATAAAAAACAAGTCATAAGGTGCATCTTAAGTGTTCTAACACACAATATATACCTACCATAGGGCTGTTATTCCCTTACTGACCAGAAAATAATTCTGATGGCGACGTGCTTGTTTTAGGAATAGATGGTACACATATGCCTGTTGTCTCATGAATATTTATGTGAGGAATAGCCTGTACTAGCTATAATCATTACAGCTGACACTACCAGGACCAAATAACAAAAGAGAAAGCATGTAGCAGAAAGAAGAAAAGGAATTGAGAGTGTCTCAGCAGAGTGTGCAGTATAGCAGAAACAGGCAACAGATGAAATCATTTGAAAATAGGATTTCGATTATCCCATTTTCCCAGTTATATTGCTGGTTTGTCTGGGCACTAATGCTCCACATTTTTCTTACTACACTGAAGTAAATATTTAATTAAGTATATTTGGCATAAGATCATCATTATATCCTACCTACTTATACTAAAAGATCTTATGTCATTTACTTGCCTCTAACAAATTACTCAAACAAATGATTGTGTTTTTTATGAATTATTACAGATAAGTGACAGTTGGCTCTTTTGGTTTGTTTTTATACAAGAATTATACCTGGTTACAAGTAACATTTGTTCCTTATATAGATGTAAGTTTTTAAATAGTATATTTCCTCAAGTGTAGTTATGGGGCTCTACTAAGTGCTTTACTCAGATTAAAAAGATTTGGCACTGAGATTCAACCCTGTTTCTCTAGCTAAAGATCCACTGTCTAGAGCAGTGCTGTCCAACTTATTACATGTAAAGTGCAAATTATATGTCATACAGCATGTTGGAGAACCAGATTAAATCAAAATGAGGATGTTATAAAATGTCTATGCAGCTTTTGAGGAGGCTGGCCTGTTATGCTGAATTCTTACAAAAAAAGTTTACATATTTTAAGAGCTGTTTATACATTTATTTCTGTACATGTTCACAGCAGCATAGTGAGCAAAAATGAACTTATTGATGTGTAAGAGGTGGGTCTTTATTACATTTCTGTAACTACCTTAGCCCAAAACATTTTTATATGGTATAATGTAAAGTTAATGTTGTCTTTTTTATTTTCACCCTAATCTTAGAGACTTATATCTTTGTGTATGTATATGTGTGCAAGGTATACTCCCACAAATCTCCATTGGTGTCCAAATATTGTATACATACACAGTTGTAGAATAATGATCATAATTCAGATTAACCCATTTTGGCAGTTTTCCTCCTGTAGCCCTATGCATATTGCATGCACAGTGCAGTGCCTCTTGTTGCAAGGTCCCAGTGTTAAGGTGCATGCTGCAGTTGTGCCAGGGATGGTGCACTGTGCCCAGGGTTGTTAAAATTAGACTATGCTGGTAAATTCTTCTTTTGCTGGCACTAAAATAGAAAAAATATCCCCTATTTGGTAGTTCATTTGCTTTTATGTAGAAAAAGTGCATAAACACAAATATACCCTATTCCACAGATTAAAAGGAAGTCGTGCTACTCATAATGACTATTTCCCAACCTCACAATGTAATACAACCTTGTCTTCACCTTGTTACACCTTGGATTTTGAGAATTAAATATATTTTGCTTTCCACTAAGTCTGTGATCCACCCAGTATTGAAGCCTAGAGTCCTAGAATTCATAATTTTTTAATGAAACAAGGTAAGGACTATCATGGTTTCCTTTCAATCTATGGAATTAGGTATGTCCTTATTAGAAAGGAAATACATTTATATTTGAAAATTCAGATTCAGTGTTTATACACCTTTTTAAGATAAGGCCAACTTGAATACGCTTATGTCAGAATGGGGAGTTATATTTTAACTTTAAAAGGCACAACCCGATTGGCTATGCTTAGCAGCTTAGTAGCCCTTCTTTTCCCTTAAGAAAAAGAAAAGTCTTTAAGCTTTATGAAAATAAAATACTCTAGAGCTGAAACAATCTGAATGTTTTGGTATAAAAGTTAGAAAGGCAAAGTGATTCATGTCATCTCATACCTCTGAGTCACTCTAAGCACATACAGTAATTCAAACAGAGAGGAAATGTGCTTGTTAGCACTTTTATGTTCCCAAGAGACATGATACAATTTAATTTCTATCTTAGGGAAATCTGAAAATCCATATTTCTGCATCTGTATGCAGAGTATTTCTGTGAAAGAACAGCCCAATATGTAGGAGTAGGTATAAGAATGGCTGGCATATGGAGTCTGGCCTCTGTAATTGTCCTTCTATTTACACTACTGTAATATAAAGCACAATAAACTGGATTCAAGCATGGGACTTATTATACAGAATGCTCAGGACTTGGACATCAGGTTTCCAGAGACCCCATACCTGTTTTACTAATTACCATCCTTAAAGTTTGCACTGAAGGAAAAATTGTATATTTTATAAATGTATTACACTGGTTTTTCAGTTGTTAATAGGTACCCTTTGAATCCTTACCCAGGGTGGCATGAGGCTGAGGCAAGCCTGAATGCCTTAATGAATCCAGTTGTAGGATGTCTTCAATTTGTTTCAGAATGAACAAAAAATGTCCCCTGATTCCACAATGAAATACTTTGATTAGAAATGTATTCATGTAATCATGCCACAAGCCTTCTGTTTTCTCATATGCTTAAAATGCATCTTTGAAAAGAGATTAACATTAGTTGTACTGAACTTTGTACAGAATAACTTTATACTAATGGCAGAAAAATGGTTTTTGAGCCTCAAAGGGTCATTATAGCTTAATTTGTTAATTTCTTTTGCATTTTTTTATGAAATTAAGAGGTTTATGTATAATTATTTTTAACTTTGCAACTCTAGCTCCCATGAAGATATTACTGACTCAGCTTGCTGTTTTAGCCTTGCAAATGCTATTGTCTCTCCGTCTGGTTAGCTATAGCCATCGTTTTCTCCTTACACAGCCCTCCTGTTGTGATATTGTCTTCTGTTAAGAAGTCAAGAAGAGGGCATAGCCCGTGACCTCAGGAAACATGGGTATGATATTACTGGACATGATTAGGTGAACAGGGCCATAAATAGGACTTTTTATTGCAGGGGCAGCTTCCCAGAATTTGTTATATAGCCTGTACAAAGTGATAAGCTTAATAAATGTTATAATACAAAATTCCCCATACTAATCAGTTCTGCTGAAATATCTAAGCTTTCAACGTAAGACATCTTAAAACTAAATATCTGGCAAAGTCTGGGACTAAAAGCAATGATAAAATTGCATCAGCAGTTATTAGTTCATACAGTTTTGTCACCAGTAACTACTGGGCAGTCCCAAGGTGAGCTGAGGCTGTCTTTACTGCTGATTTCACCAATGGTTGACCTAGCCTAGTGAAATGTGCAGCAGTGTTTTATTTTTAGATGTCATTTTTCTATATAAATTCTCGATCAGCTTCACTATTTCCCCATCATATGAGTGTATTGATTGAACCATAGATCGTTTATCCCATTAACATGCATGGGTAATGATACAGGTCACTAAGTGGTTTCAGGAAGTAAGTGGTTTCAGGAAGTAGGACAATCTGATGAAGAAATACTAGGGGCAATTTATTTTCTTAATTGTGTTTTGCTGAGATTCGCATAAACCATTATAAATAAAAAATCTCACCGCCAAAATCTGCTGAGATGGAGTGAAATATATAAGTAACAATTATCTAATAAATGCCCAAGGAGTATGAATTTAAATAATAATGTATGACCTTCTTCTCTGCTTGTTTTGTCCTGAGTGAGGTATGTTGACCTTAAAGTAATACAGGTATGGAATCTCTTATGCAGAAACCCGTTATCCAGAAAGCTCTGAATTAAAGCTCCATTTTAATCAAATAATTCAGAATTTTAAAACTGATTTCCTTTTTCTCTGTAGTAATAAAACAGTACCTTGTAATTGATCCCAAATAAGATATCAATAATCCTTATTGGATGCAAAACAACCCTGTAGGGTATGGAGATCCAAATTATGGAAAGACCCCTTTTCCGGAATACCCTTGGTCCCGAGCATTCTGGATAACGGGTCCTATACCTGTACTGACACTAAAAAACTATTCTTCAAAATATTAATATACATTAAAATTTATTTAAAATGATCATGTTGATCATTTTTCACTGATAGGGCTGTTTTTGTAAGTAATTGTTACTTGAAGTCCCTAAAACTGACTGTTTTGCCAACCTGACTGTCCATTCCCAACCTGTCAGTTATAGCTTTTTATGCTTATGGACTACTGATGCACAAATATGGCAGCCTCCTCGTAGAGGAACATGTGGATTGGATGTGTAGTGTAAGAGCACTGGGCAAACACTTCTATGCATACAAATGTGATGACAGTTGTAAAAAGGATTTAATTTCAGGTATCAGTATCTCTTTAAGTAAATAATACTGAGGTTATTTGTTTTTGATAAATTTTCATAAGTAAAGGTTGCCATAAACAGTTAGACCTGGGCCCAGTGGCCACATACAGGACCAGTTCAGGCTGATCCTTTTGTTGGCCCATCGGATGGGGGCTGTATCAACATAATTATGCGATTTTCAAACCTACCCAACTGATTTCTGAACAATTTGTGTCCAATTATTGGGGCAATTTACACACAGATATCAACTGGAGAGGCCTTTTGGTGCGTTTCTGAAGGGACCATGTTTGCAGCTTTTATTGGCCCATGTATGGCCACCTTTAGGTACCACCCCTCAAATCAGCCAGAGGGACTGATGTAAGATGCCATACACAGTCAATATTTCAGCAGTGGGGGGCTGCTTGGGCTTCTGTGGACCTGAAATGCCAGGGCCTAGTTTGATTCTCCGTTTTGACCTGGTCTTCAGCAATTCATTTGCATAGAATGTATTTTTTACTAAGTGCAATTGTTGTTAATTATGACTAGTCATTTGCCCTATCAGCTTCTGGTATGATTGAAACAAACTTAGGGGCTGATTTACTTACCCACGAACGGGTCGAAATGAGTCCGATTGCGTTTTTTTCGTAATGATCGGTATTTTGCGATTTTTTCGTATGTTTTGCGATTTTTTCGGATTCTTTACGAATTTTTCGTTACCAATACGATTTTTGCGTAAAAACGCGAGTTTTTCGTATCCATTACGAAAGTTGCTTAAAAAGTTGCGCATTTTTCGTAGCGTTAAAACTTACGCGAAAAGTTGCGCATTTTTCGTAGCGTTAAAACTTAAAAGGTGCAAAGTTTCGCGTAAGTTTTAACGCTACGAAAAAAGCGCAACTTTTTGCGCAAGTTTTAACGCTACGAAAAATGCGCCAGATTTTACGCAACTTTCGTAATGGCTACGAAAAACTCGCGTTTTTACGCAAAAATCGTATTGGTAACGAAAAATTCGTAAAGAATCCGAAAAAATCGCAAAACATACGAAAAAGTCGCAAAATGTTCGTTTTCAAGTCGGAACTTTTCCAATTCGGGTCGGATTCGTGGGTTAGTAAATCAGCCCCTTAATGTCTAAAAGTAAAACCAGACCATACAACAACCCGATTTGTTTTCTCTTCTCTTAAGTAATATAACATAGTTGCTAGTCGTAATAGAAAGTGTTTATTTTTACCTGGAAAGTAGTGTGTGAAGTAGCATAGTTTTGGGCAAAACAATGTTTTATTTTACTAAAAGTTATTGTTACGTCTTATTAAAGTATAAATGGAAAAAGCAGTGTATTTCGTGACACTCATTTAAGTGTTTCTGTTTCCTGTCTGGTGAAGTTCAGCACTCCTGTCTTGCTCTATGGAATAACATCATAGGCAGTGTTGCATACAGAATTAAAACAGAATCAGTTGTTCTTTATCTGAAAGGCTTATTATGGTCAACACAATAAATAATGTGGCAATGTTGATAAACTTTTCTTACTAAGAGGTAAATTATCTGTCAGCATGAAAAAAAAACATTATTATTTTGACTTTGTATTACATGAACAACAGCACTTGAAAGATTCAGAAAAGTGTATCATTCTGGCCATGGGCAAAGGGAATAAAGCATTACAGAGATAAGAAATAAGTGTGGGGGGAAGGGTTCGTGCATTGAGGGTATCTTTTTAATATCAGATTCACAGTTACTATTTTGCTAGGAAGGACACTGAACAAAGGTTAAAAAAAGTATATCTAGAAATGTTGATTTGTTTTAATATTTTTTTATGATTTTTTTTTTTTTTAAATCATCAATATTAACCTTTACTTAAAATAGCTTTATTGTATAAAATCAATGCACACATTTAAAAATAAAGCTCAAGTGTTAGACTGTATTTTTTACAATTACATTTTAAACTCTTTAGATTTAAATGTTCACCTGTTTAATGTTCAAAGGAAGGCAACAAACTTGGTCCATGTTTACTTATAATAAAAGCATTATCTTCCTTTTGTGGAAGGGGTTAATGTATGTATACTTTGATTTGGCCAGCAAAAAAAGCGACTAATGCCACCTCCTCAATGAAAAGCCTTAATAGTTTATTTTAAATACCAAAGTATTTGTGTTAATGGCTGGGCACTTCATTTGACTTGTGGATAATAAATGGCTTTTCACTAATCTGCAAGATATGTATTATATCCAAAGCAGTAAGTATACTCATAAAAAAGATTTCATTGTTTGTGTTTTAGCTCTTCACACTTTTCACTTAATTCTGCAAGTTGGATATGTTTTACAAAAAGAAGCTGGTTATTTCCGGCTCTTTTATCCTTAATGCAGCATGCATACACTAGGGGGCCGATTCATTAAAACACAAATTCGGATTGGATACGATAATTTCTGAAGATCGCAAATATAACGAAAATGCTTACGAGAAAATTGTATTAGTCACGATAATATCGTATTGCCGATCCAAAAGCCACTAAATTTTCATACCGAACGATTGTAAACAGCGGCAGAACCTTTCCGAATTTTTTGCGCAAGCATACAAAAAAGTTGTGCGGGCGTACTAAAAAGTCACGCAAGTGCGAAAAAATCTGCAAAAATACACTCAGATCGTTTGTGTCTTAATAAATCTCCCCCTAGATAGTAGTTGATAGTAATATGGTAGCACATATAACAGTGTTGGGCTAGATGTTATTCATTTTTACATTAATGTAATTGCATTTTTAATGCACATAAGCTAGTTGTAGACATTTAGCACATATGACACAACTGGGCTTACATTTTGCTGTATTTTTTATATATTGTTCATTGGTGCTTTGGTTGCCCTTTACAGATAGTTCAGTGATTGGCTGGGATTGACAGATATTCATGATCAGGTAACGCACAAGTTGACAGTCATAGTACAGGTATGGGATCCCTTTTCCGGAAACCCGTTATCCAGAAAGTTACGAATTACGGAAAGGCCATCTCCCATAGACTTCATTATAAGCAAATAATTCTACTTTTTAAAAATGATTTCCTTTTTCTCTGTAAATATAAAACAGTACCATGTACTTGATCCCAACTAAGATATAATTAATCCTTATTGGAGGCAAAACAAGCCTATTGGGTTTATTCAATATTTAAATGATATTTAGCAGACTCAAGTTATGGAGATCCATAACTTATCCAGAATGCTCGGGACCAAGGGTATTCCGGATAAGGGGTCTTTCTGTAATTTGGATCTCCATACCTTAAGTCTACTAAAAAATCAATAGAACGTTCATTAAACCCAATAGGATTGTTTTGCATTCAGTAAGGATTATTTTTATATCTTAGTTGGGATCAATTACAAGGTACTATTTTTATTTCTACAGAGAAAAAGTAAATCAGTTTTAAAATTCTGAATTATTTGATTAATATGGAGTCTATGGGAGACAGGCTTTCTGTAATTCTGAGCTTTCTGGATAACGGGTTTCCGGATAAGGGATCCCATACCTGGCTAGTGTGCAGCTTAGGGCTCATGGCAGTTTTAATTCAGGACTAATGCTTGTGCAGTGCTCCACTCTGATTGTCAGGTATTCTTATTTGTGGGAAAAATGTGCCTACAATCATCTTACATTTGTTAAAGCAGGGTAAATTTTTAATCACTTAAAATGTTTCACCACATTATTGTTTCTTAATGCTTTTGGATATACAGATGTTCAGTGCTCACTGCTTATTTTTTTTAACTAATTGTAGTTTGTGGAATAAACACTGTTAGTAAATGTGTGGGTCCACCCAGTTTACATGGTTTTTATTTTAGTAATCAGCTGTTTGTCCTCTAGAGATAACTGCAGTACTGTGCTCACCCATAAATCCCTGGACCTTCCAGTAGTGAGCAGATAAATCTAGCAAACATAAATGGCAGAATGATTCACTACATACGTACAGAGGCTTTCCTGGTATAGCATGCAGGGTATTCATTTAAAATTTATGGCATAATTAAGAGAGATACTGTCGTTTGACCTTCAAAAATCCACACCCAACTATTGTTTTCAAATCTACTTCATAGTTTGCAGGTATTGTTAATACACAGGCCATTATAGTTTCCTCATTTAAAAGCCCTTTCAGGTAACAATAGTATATCCATTGTAACTTGGCTGTAAAAATGATTGGGTATTGGCTTTTTTGTTAGTGATGTATGGCTCCTGACCTGCTTGAGATCTTTAACAATGCTTCAACAATATCTTTAAAAATGTTGTACACTAAGCACAAAATGTGGACATGGAAATTGAGATTTAATGACTATATAGAGATAATGAGGGCTCTAATATAAAAATATTTTTTTCCAAGAATATTCAAAGTCAAGTACAAGTTCCAAGAATATTCAAGTCAAGTGTTTTACTATACATTTTACCAATGAGGTTTGCCATGGTACATGCAATTTTATCCCTAATTACATGGTGTAGCTGCAATGTATATTTTATACCAATGGTGTTAAATGCCAATGTTACGTGTGCACCGAAATGAAAAAAGAAAAGTATCTGTAGTGGCATATGTCCAATTTATTTGTACCTTTAATTATTGTAGCTTTATACAGTAAGCATTGCATTGTCCATTTACTGACCCCAGATGCAAGCTTTATGCACACTCCAAAAGTTGCACTCGTCAGTTAACAATGTACCTTAATGGCTGCTCAGCGCAAGTGAGCCTTGAATTTAACTCTAACTTAAAGCAGGCAAAACACCCCCTGAGGTGTTGCAGATAAAGAAAAAACATAATACTTGTGCCACTTAGTTTAAGTATTTTGCATTTGTGCCTTTTAGTCCTTTTAGTCCTTTTAGTAGTACTATTAAAAACAACAGTCATTCATGTTAGGTAGTTACCAAACTGACTTTATGACTTTTTTGGATATAAGTTTCTGGAATATTTTGTTCAATATTTTCCTCTTCTGAGGCCTCTTTGACTTCCCTTGAAACACACAAGGAGACGATTACAAAGGCAAAATGCAAAAAACAAGCACAATTTTTCAGTTTTTGCACTTTGCTGCAGGTCTGTTTATGAACAAAGAATTCTTCAGTCTACCCCATGAATACAATACTGCCTAAGGTAGAGGCATATAGACCATGCCCCACCCATCTCCTAATTTATGTGTCATTTAGATGTGCAAGTTAGGAGATAGTGGCAGTCACAGGCTGCATCGGGGGGCCCTGCGCATACTGCATGTAGCAGGCAGTAAGGACAGGCCTATGCCTATCCATGCTGTGCTGTGCATCTCACACCAGAGGTGCAGACCCCTATAATTAATCTTGATAGCACTGGCTGTCAAGGACATAACAGCAGGAACCATAAATTATATGTTTCTGGATTACATGTATTCCATGCTGTTTATTATCTATATATTATATAATTGTTGTAATATATATATATATATATATATTTATTTATTTATTTATTTATTTATTTTTTAAATTGTGAAAACTTTAAAGCTTGATGGTGCCTTGAAATTTAACCTACCCTAGATTTCTGTAAATTTGGGTGGGGGTGGTAATACAATGCATACTTTTTTGTTGCTCTTGCTCTGTAAATATTGTATACACATGTCAAGCACATTACAGTGCATTAGGTATTAGTTTATACTGGAGGGAAATGCAAAGTTTAGAGAACTCAGTAAAAAGCTATTCATTGGTTGGTTAAATAGTGTGCAGGGCTTGTTCTTTCTTTGTGTCTGTAAGGGCTTTGTTATGTCAGGCAGAAGAAAATGATAAATGGATATAAGTGTTTATAAGTTGGCATTTTTGGCCCTCAGTTCATCAAAACATTGCTTAATTTATAATATGCATGCAGCATTATGGAAAAAATGTCACTCTGAAGAAATGATTTTACCTGACCCTGAACCATTACGTCAAAATGGTTCTAATGATGGCATTTAATTGTTTTTAACTCTATTATCCCCCATATGTAACAAAAGGCATTAAGGTTTCCCAGATACAGTAATTCATAGCAACCAATAAGATGTTTCCTTTTAAACAGGTGACCAGTAAATGCTACCTGCTGATTGGTTGCTATGGGTTACTGCTCCTGGGCAAACATAGTGCCTTTTATTATATAACCCCCTACTTGTATAATTTTCCTGGGACACTGGATAATCTTAATTTTATTATATAACAGCATGAAATAGGCTTTCTTGGGCAAGTTTGTTGATTTTTACAGTATATTACAAAACATTAACTTAAAACTGAGGTAAATAACGATTTATGAATGCTGAAGTAATCGTAAACTTTATAACTATAAATAAACTATATAATGCTTAGATCTCACCTTTATACATTCTTGTTTTTTTTTCTCACAGGCTTTATATAACTCAATCAAAAATGAGAAGCTCGAGTGGGCTGCGTAAGTAAAAATAAATGTATACTCTAAATACAACTGCTATATTTATTAATCTTCAACTCTTATTTTTTATTGCTACAATACATGTTAGTGCTTTTAGACTAAGAAAACACTGAATCAGGACCCAAATCCAAGTCTTTTTTTTTTTTTTCAGATTGATTTGATTTAGATTCGAAATGCCTGGCAAAGCTGACTTTTTGTACTGACTTTCTGTACAGACTGTCAAATCACTTTTTTAAAAAAAATGATGTGATTGTAGACTAGAGGTTGACATATGTATACATGATTTTGTTAATTTGGGGTTTAGATATGGTTCAGAATTTGCTGAACCTGTTGTACTGTGTTGGGTATTCAGCTGTGGATTTGTGGACCATTAAATCCAATATCAACCCATGATGCCATTGCATGCCATTTTTGTCCTAATTTCACCTCCATGTCCATAATTGTGAAAGATGTAGTCTAAAAGAATGATTTGCTAAGTGTATTTCTACCCCTTGCTTAAATGAAAAGTCCAATTTTATGAGAGAGGAAGGCCTCAGTAATGTGCTATACAACAGAGTTTCATGTAATCCAGTAAGAGTATAAGAATCATTCATAATTTAAAAACAATTTATAGCCTAATGCTCCATTTAATAAGGATCTAATGGTGATGTAAAAAGCTTTTTGCTTCTAATAAAGCATTGAATTGTGTTATAATGCGCTCTCAGTGTTTGTTTCCATCCCTTGAGAACCTCATGTAAATTAGCTGCTTAGCCTAGAAGGATATCCCAGCTGGAAACATTTTAATGACATTAAAATAAACACAGCAATAGCCTACATATAGAAGTATCATTTAGTATCTAAGAAACCTCAAAAGCATTCATGCTTCCTACTTTGTGCATTTATCTAATTGCACCTATTGTTACTATAAAAAAAACTAATAAAATGCTTTGCTTGTCATCTTGTGTATTGATAGAAGTTTGCAGATTTGTTTGCTCTAATAAGGCCTTTTAATGTTTTAGTTTAAAAAGGGTTTTCTTTATCATGGATTTCAATGCAATAAAAACAGTATTTGTTCAACAAATGCATAGGAAGACACTGTAACGTTGCCTACAAAAGTCATATAAAGCAACAATTATGAGCATAAGTTCAGTGAATTGTGACAGCTAATCTGACTAATGACCAATGTATGAACAGGAAACTGATAGGAAAATGTACAAGTAACTAATTTTCAGGGATTGGATTCTAATGACAAGAAGGAGGACCCTTGGTGCAAGCAACATCTACATTTTGTGGAACATGTATACATAAATATATAGTGAATAAAGTACCCCCTATTGTAAAATATAAGGATATTGTAAGTCACCAAGGACGTCCTTGACAATATAAAAGTACCCAAGGCAGAGTTCTTTTATGAAGGACTGGCTACACCTCTTAATATTAGAGATATAACTAACTAGCTAGATTTTACAGGATTATTCTGAGTATATGAACCTAACTTTTTACAAAAAAAACATAAGGAAGCAATAAAAAAAGATTGTGTTTTGTTTTTAAAGAACAGTAAAATTGTTTTAAAGTAGTTTAAATATAATGTACTGTTGCCCTGCACTGGTAAAAGTTGTGTGTTTGCTTCAGAAACACTACTGTAGTTTATAAATGAGCTGTTGTGTAAACATGGGGCAGACATTTAAAGGAACAGTAACACCAAAAAATGAAAGAGCTTTAAAGCAATAAAAATATAATGCACTGTTGTCCTGCACTGGTAAAACTGGTGTGTTTGCTACAGTAACACTACTATAATTTATATAATAAGCTGCTGTGTAGCCACGGGGGCAGCCATTCAAGCTGGAAAAAAGGAGAAAAGGCACAGGTTACATAGCAGATAACAGATAAGTTCTGTAGAATACAATAGTGTTTTATCTGTTATCTGCTGTGTGCCTGTGCCTTTTCTCCTTTGAATGGCTGCCTCCATGGCTACATAGCAGCTTATTTATATAAATTATAGTAGACTTTCTGAAGTAAACACACAACTTTTACCAGTGCAGGGCAGCAGCACATTATATTTTAGTTACTTTTATACACTTTCATTTTTTGGTGTTACTGTTCCTTTAAACTGGAAAAGGAAAAAAGTTACAGATAGCAGATAAGCTCTATAGAATACAATGTGTTTAGTTGTTACACAGGAAGATAAAACATGCAATTCACAATTCTCTCTAGGACTGCAGACTGAAAACCTTTCTAAAGAGTTAACTCTATAATAGTTGTAGATTATAGTATGACAGTAGCCTTGGATATTATAATTGTTCAAGAAATCATCCAAGCCTCTCTTAAATGCATTAATAGAATCTGCCATCACAACATCACCCGGCAGGCCATTCCATAACCTCACTGCCCTCACCATGAAAAACCACCTCTGCTGTGTAAATACTTTGCACTAATGAACTTTGAAACTCATTTTCCATTTTATTCAAAATGCTCTGCAAAGTGGCAGCATCCTGAATGAAACGTATAGTTTTCCACAATTTAGCATCGTCAGTAAAAACAGTGATAATGCTTTCAATGCCCACCTCCAGGTTATTCATAAACAAGTTAAAAAGCAAAGGACCTAGGACAAACCCCTGCAGTACTCCACTAACAACACTGGGCCAATGAAAAAATGTTCCATTTACTGCCCTGTTTCGACATGCATTGTTCTAGTGTTCAATGCTATAGATATATATATATAAATACATACACAAGCACCTATCAGGATTTGTGTTGTAATCCTCCCTATAGCTGTGAGCTTCCAGTGTGAAAAAAGGAGAAATGCTTTATTTTGTGTTGTGATTGTTGTCATCTACATCATACAAAGTTTATATATAATTAAATTATAATATAAAATCTAATTCTCATTTTTACTTAATAGGAATAAGAGGGGTGAATATTTTTTTTTATTCTAAGACACTGGGCACTTGCATTTATTTTTCTCATAATCGGTACCAATTAATTTAAATTCAGTGGTTAATATCACAAAAAAAGTACATATCTCGTCTTTTGTGTAATGCTTTTATAATAAACTTAATAAATGTTATTCATTAGTCTTTGCCTGGGAGAATCTAACACTGTAGTTTCTCTATCACAGACACAAAAATACATTCAAATCACCTCCCAGTGATAAAAATCGCTCTGCAGAAATACCTTGGGCTAAACCCTGGCGAACAGGAGCACCGGCCCAGGGTATTGCTGCAGAGGATCCTGGTCTTCTTCATTTTTTTCCATCTTCTTTTTCATTCTGGGCAAACACAGCTGAGTGAAAGACAAATTTAAAAATGAAAAGCTGGCTTTTTCACTCTAGTGTGCATGCCTGTGCCCTGTGAAAATAAGAAAGAAAAGGAAGAAAGACTTGTGCCAAAGAACTTCTGCAGAAATACCCACAACCAGTGCAGTTTTCTGGGTACCGGCCCAGGGTATCACTGGGGGTATCTAACATTTGGCACCACCCCAGTGATTAAGACTTTTGATCTGCTTTAACAGATTGATTTGTTTGTTACATGGTTTCCCACTAGTTTCCTTGGTATTCTTTTTTAAAATATATCTTTATTAAAAACCAAGAAAACTTGGTACAGAAATGCAGTTTTCTGTAAACCAATTTGATTTTTGTCTGCAAAAATCAAATTTTGACTGCAATGTTGACATTGTATGCAATAGGGACACAAGGAAAAAAAAAAAAAAAAGAAAAGCTGAATGTTCTAAAACTAGTGAAACCACAGATGTGTTCTAGCCTTTTGGGTCAGTTTCTGCAGTTGGAGATAAATTAAAAGGTTTACGCCACAGTAGCTGGCAAGGAAATTCTTCCTCGTGAAAGATGAACACGAGCTTTTCCTTCTGCATGCTGTGAAAAATGTCATCTATACTACTTCTAAAGTATGCTGTCTTTGTCATAATCCTGAAAATGGCAAGTCTCTTGTTGTATTTGTCTTTGTGCAGTCTACCATTTGTCATTGTTAGATTAAACCTAAAAAAGGGTGCCTTATGGTGTATTGCTTGCTAGATCTGTATTATATACTAGTTCACAAAGTGATGAGACTCTCTTACATTGATAGCCAGTGATGTGCAGCTTTACTGCAACAAAGCTTGTTTCCATGGCAGTTGTAACAGCAGCGACAGAATGCTATTATACAAGCTTTGATATACCATTACTTTGACAATGCAGGTTAATAGTGGAATGTACTGTGGTAAAAAAATTAGTGATTTTACTTATCTGCTCATGAAAGCTGGTGGATATGTGTCAGGCCATAAAAAATATTGGTGGTCTGAAGCCCTTAGAATACCACCCTTTAATAGTGCCTGATTTGTCTGCTATAGCTCCCTAGAGCAGGCTTAAAAGGGTTGTTCACCTTTACATTAACTTTTAGTATGACGTAGAATGCTTTATTCTGAGGTAATTTGCAATTGGTCTTCATTTTGTATTATTTTAATTTTAATTATTTAGTTTTTGGTTCAGCAGCTCTCCAGTTTTTGGTTTCAGCAGCTGGTTGCTAGGATCCAATTTAACTAAGCACCTACGCTGCTTTTTGAGGTTTTTGTGAGGTTGTGGAATGCCTTTCCTAGTGATGTTGTAATGGCAGATTCTGTTAATGCCTTTAAGTGGGGCCTGGATGGGTTCTTGAACAAGCATAGTTTCCAAGGCTATTGTGATACTAATATCTACAGTTAGTATTAATATTTGTATATATAGTTTATGTATGTTTTGGTATAGATTGGTAAGTATAGGTTGTGTGTGCTGGGTTTACTTGGAAGGGTTGAACTTGATGGACTCTGGTCTCTTTTTGACCCAATGTAACTTTGTAACTAAGTAGGTAACTCGACAGCCCACTTAAAGACAAAACCCAGTCTAACCTACATTATTTGTTACCTGTTTCTCATTTTCAAGCACATGAGAGATATTTGTTTCTTTAATGCAGGGGTGTCGAACTCAATCAGAGAAGGGGCCAAAATCTAAAATCCAGCCTAAATCGCGGGCCGAATGGTTTACTGAACCCCCATACAAAGTACCCCCAATTGCCCCCATAAACAGTGCCCCCAAAAATAAGTACCCCCAATTGCCTCATCATACACAGTACCCCCCCATAGACAGTAGCCCCCACACACAGTGCCCCCAATTGCCTCATACACAGTACCCCTCCATAGACAGTAGCCCCCACACACAGTGCCCCCAATTGCCCCCATAGAAAGTACCCCCCAATTGCCCCCATAAACAGTGCCCCCAATTGCCCCCATAAACAGTACCCTCCATAGACAGTAGCCCCCACACAAAGTGCCCCCAATTGCCTCATACACAGTACCCCCCATAGACAGTAGCCCCCACACACATTGCCCCCAATTGCCTCATACACAGTACCCCCCATAGACAGTAGCCCCCACACACAGTGCCCCCATACAAAGTACCCCCAATTGCCCCCATAAACAGTGCCCCCAAAATAAGTACCCCCAATTGCCTCATCATACACAGTACCCCCCATAGACAGTAGCCAGCCCGCACACACAGAGCCCCCACAGAAAGTACCCCCAACAGACCAGTGATGTCGGCGGCTCCTTCTCTCTTATGCCACGGCAACAGGCACTACTATAAGGTTGCGCCTCGTCGCTGAAGTGTGACGTCATACGCACGGGCGCAACCTTATAAAAGGGCCTGTTGCCGCGGCATAAGAGAGAAGGAGCCGCTGGCGCTGACGAAGAAGGTATGTTTTTGAGCGTGCGTGCAGTTATGACACATTGCAAGGCCTGGCGGGCCTTGTGTTTGACATGTATGCTTTAATGTATAATGTAGGTGTTATATTATTATATAACACCTACAGTATACATTAAAGAAACAAATTAGAGCAAGTTAGAGCAGGGATGGTGTGTAATTTATGCATTATTTTTACAGTATTATTCTGCACTATTTTACAGTAGTATCACCTGTGTATTGTTATGGTAACTGTTGATGAGCACTGTCTGAGTGCCCTGCTCAAAAAAGTGCACATCTTGTAATACAGAAGGCCAGAACAACTTTTCTTTTTTTACTCCCTAGTCCCTAACATTCTTCCAAGCTTCATTTAGAAATAAAATCTCCTTCTCTAGTCACCTTACCCACCTGCATTCTGCCACTTGCTCACTTAAAGGAGAACTAAACCCTAACAATGAATATGGCTAGAAATGCCATAGTTTATATACTAAATTGCTGCACCAGCCTTAAATTTCAGCATCTCTATATTATTAATCATCCAGGCCTTCAAAGTTGTCAAAGGATTTTGTTGTCTTGGATTTTGTAAGAAGTGTCAGTGTGCTCTGGGCAGCTGTTGAGAAGCTAAGCTTGTGGGTAGTGATGAGTGAATTTGTTTGCTTTGCTGAAAAATTTGCAAAACGTAGCTACGTAGCCACAACTTTTATTTTGCATGCAATATGGAAATACTTAGTCAAATCCTTTTCCTGACTAAACAATTAAATTTTTTGCTAAAGGGGGAAATATAAAAACTGCTGGGATTTTTTAAAGATTCCTTGATTCAGTACTTATTATATCAGCCCCTTAATGTAATCCTTACGTATAAAAATAATATATATTTCTTCCTAGTGTAAAATGTATGAAGTGTAAAGTGTATAAAGTGTCTTGCTCTATCCATCTAACAAAAGTTACATCCAACTCCAAAGTGAATTATTATTGTATTTCTTACTATAATGCCTACACACTATAACCACAGAGTTGTTTAAACATATTGGACCTCTGCCACTTCAAAAAGTTTACTTTCAGATGGATCCAATTCTGTTTTGTAAGTCAGTTTATAAATCACTAGTGTCTTTGAGGCCTAGGGCTTTCTCAGTGTTGTGTTACTAATTACAAAATGTCTGTTACTATCAATCAAAATTGTTGGAAACTCTTCAGATGAGTTAGTGCCTCCTCAAAATATCTGCATGTTGTGGGTTTGAGAGATTTTTGACAATACAACAAACTTCTTGTAGGTCTGGGACTTTTGTCACTGCATTGCTTCTCCAGAAAGGTCACATTTACAAATCTCCTTTTCACCTAAGCTTGTATACTGTTTAAGCTGCAACTGTGCTACTGTCCAACCTTTCACATTTGTTTAGATCCCATTTATTCACTTGAGTGATTAGCTTTCTAAAACAAAGCACAAATATGACTTAACCAAGGTCACTTTGGATTTAAACTAAACTCACCAATGTGACAATCTGTTCCACTACATTACTCTTTCAAATCAAGAGCAACTGAAAAAAGAATTGGACAATTGGAAATATAAGTGTTCTGCACTACACTGCATTATTTCCCTAAATATAGTTACTGTCATCTAGAACATGAGTTTAGGTTTTTTCCTGAACTTCAGCATAGACTTTTAAGATTACATTACATTACGGCTAATTCTCATGCGTTTGCACTTTTTGTAAGGAGAATGTATATAAAGAGCAAATTTGATCTTGGCAAGCACAATTTCACATCCATTTTAGTGATTTGCACTTGTAAATGAGCCTTAGTATTATACATACTAATGGAAATAAAGTGACTTTTAACTGATGGTGTATGCTACCAGACAGTGTTATGATAATAGTGTCTATGAGTAGAACTAGTTGGAAGCAAGTGGTCACAGATAAAACAGTTTGCCTTTTCAGATAATATAAATATAAGCACATAAGTGAGATGAGGTTTATAAATTACATTATGCTTCATTTTGTAATTAAACAACAGGACGATTGCCATTTGCTTGATTACAGAAAAGATCTCTTGCAAATAATGTAGTTATAGATGTATATTTTTTCATTTAGGGATGATGTTGATGCAATGAAGAAATCCCCCTCTGACAATGCTGATGAAAAGCCCAATGGTACACAGTCAAAGAGTGTTAATCGAATTGGCAGCAGTAATCCATTTCTGGAAATTCCCCATGATCCAAATGCTGCAGTATACAAGACTGGTTTCCTTGCTCGGAAAATACACGCAGACATGGATGGAAAGAAGAGTAAGAAACCTATTTTACTTGCAAAGGTTTGACCTTGGTTTAAAGGCATACTGTCAACATAATGAATCTCTTGCTTTCCCTTTTCTTTTATTTCACTCAGCATTAAATAGTACTTCCACAAATAATGATCTTTTTTATTGCTGAACACTATGAACAATTTGAAACAGTAGTGGAAGCAACTGTACTACCCCATTAAGTTTTTTTTTCTTTTTAACCTTTCCTAGGACCAGGCTTTTTGCATACTGAAGATTATGCAGACTTGCCTTTATAATTGAGAAATTTTGGGTGTTGGTTAAGATACCTAACAGAAAACGTAGTCTTGTCACGGGCATAATTGGGGGTAAGAGGGGGGATAGAGATAAAAGACATGCCTTAATAAAATATCAGCTATGTCTTACTGGTATGCTATTTTACTACATTATTGCAGAAAAGCATTTAAGCAATTTCATTTAGCTTTTCTCTCACACCAGCTTTTCACATCTCTTATCACAGTAAGTGCACAAACTGCTTTTGTTCCACTGGAGCTCTTTTTATCTGTGAAATGGCACATTACTCTGAGTCACTGCTAAATCATTTCTACCTAGCTTTATTAAAAATGGGGGAGTTTTTTTAGGTTGATTATATACAGTTAGCGTGAAACATAATTTACAACTGAATTGGCTTTATGAATACCATGTATGGTAAACATGTGCCATTCAGTAGGGATAGAAGTATTGCGCTGAACTCTGACTTGCTTATTTGGTAGCTTGTAGCCCTATTTAGCATTGTAACAATTTTTAAAAAGCCTCCCAGTTTCTGTGTTTATATAGGGTAACAAAAACAGCCATTAGAATTGTTTTTTTAGGGATCCACCAGATCCAGGGTTCTGTTCGGGATTTACACAAAACTGAAACCAAAAAGTGCTTGATTTCTGCCAAATCCAAACTGAAGCCTTAGGGTGTGGAATTGAATAGGCTAAACACTTGAAGTCAGGTGAATTTAAAGCTAGTCTAGACAACTGATTGTGAAAGTTTTTTGGTGACAAACGTATTCTAATTGCAAAATCTGAATATAATGTTATGTTCATACATAGTTTTTGTGCACACCAATATACTGTATATTGCCTATAGAATATATATGAGGTTTTAAATGGACTGTTCCTTTCTGTTTTTTTTTTTTTTTTTTTTTTAAAAGAAAACAAAAAAACACTTCCATATCCATTTCAGTATTCTTTCTTGGTGCTTGTTATTTGCTGCTCCTTACCAGACTGACATGCTCTCCTTTGCACACCTAACTTGCTAGAAGACTTTTTTAATAACACTATGGTGTAAAATTTCACTCGAGTAAATATTCAGAAATGAAGCCTACTAATAGCAATTACCTTTCACATTCTAAAAATAACTATATGTTAAAACAGCTTTGATTTTGGTGCTAAAATATGCGTGTTTTGACATTAGCATTGCAGTTGGTTCAAGCGTTAGGTTGTTTCTATATATTAGATATCTTTTTTTTCTGCGGGTAAGTTTTCTTCAGCATTAGGAATACTTACAAATTGAATGCAGAGTTATTCAGATCATCTATGTTTGTCAGTTATCGTGTAAGCATTTACTTTACCTCATTGCCACTGTTAACGCCAGATTTTAAGGTAGGGAAGCGACTGCATAATATTGCATTTAAAGAACAAGAAAGCCTTAATTACTGGGGGTGCCAATATGACAGAAAAGACATATATAAAATAGTGACACTATTGTGCAGTCTGAGGAGACCTCCAGCTACTTGGTTGAAACTGTTTTTCATTTCAGAATTAAGTAATAAAATGAATTAACATTGTGTTGGAAACTATACTAGCGATAGAAGAAATTATAAAATTCCTTTGTTAACTTTATCATTCCTTTAGCCAACTCTGAAGAGCACAGAAAGACTGGGCCTAATTCCTTTTCTATACAGTAGTTTAGCATTTTAATTATTACGGAGATATTTTACTGTGATATAACATCAAAGTGTTCCATCAGTTGACAGCCCAGCTCTATAGTTTATTTGATGTGTTTGCTTGCTTGCAAAAGCTCTGACATGTGGTAGTCAAAAACCTTATAGCATGGCAAACAAATATCAGAGTTGGACGGAGTAATTTAAGCAGGTGTGAAAAAAGCTGTTCAGACATCTTAAGAAAAGCCTTTAAAATGAGTTGTTAGTAAAGAATTTGCCTCAAATAAAATCTACTATGTTTGTTGATAAGTTGAAGATCATTCATGTCTGTTCATTTTAATTAAACTACAGGCAAGCAAAGTTATTGTATATTTGAATTTGATGCATAATATTTGCTAGATCATTATGTATGATAACCAACAAAGGTTTATAACAAATCCTATGCTACCTTTTTATTCTAGCTTATAGAGATGTTTAAGAAAAGTAACAGTACAGAACTTAATATATATACAGTGGCTTGCAAAAGTATTCGGCCCCCTTGAACTTTTCCACATTTTGTCACATTACGGCCACAAACATGAATCAATTTTATTGGAATTCCACGTGAAAGACCAATACAAAGTGGTGTACACATGAGAAGTGGAATGAAAATCATACATGATTCCAAACATTTTTTACAAATAAATAACTGCAAAGTGGGGTGTGCATAATTATTCAGCCCCCTTTGGTCTGAGTGCAGTCAGTTGCCCATAGACATTGCCTGATGAGTGCTAATGACTAAATAGAGTACACCTGTGTGTAATCTAATGTAAGTACAAATACAGCTGCTCTGTGACGGCCTCAGAGGTTGTCTAAGAGAATATTGGGAGCAACAACACCATGATGTCCAAAGAACACACCAGACAGGTCAGGGATAACGTTATTGAGAAATTTAAATCTGGCTTATGCTACAAAAAGATTTCCAAAGCCTTGAACATCCCACGGAGCATTGTTCAAGCGATCATTCAGAAATGGAAGGAGTATGGCACAACTGTAAACCTACCAAGACAAGGCCATCCACCTAAACTCACAGGCCGAACAAGGAGAGCGCTGATCAGAAATGCAGCCAAGAGGCCCATGGTGACTCTGGGGGAGCTGCAGAGACCTACAGCTCAGGTGGGGGAATCTGTCCATAGGACAACTATTAGTCGTGCACTGCACAAAGTTGGCCTTTATGGAAGAGTGGCAAGAAGAAAGCCATTGTTAACAGAAAACCATAAGAAGTCCCGTTTGCAGTTTGCCACAAGCCATGTGGGGGACACAGCAAACATGTGGAAGAAGGTGCTCTGGTCAGATGAGACCAAAATGGAACTTTTTGGCCAAAATGCAAAACGCTATGTGTGGCGGAAAACTAACACTGCACATCACTCTGAACACACCATCCCCACTATCAAATATGGTGGTGGCAGCATCATGCTCTGGGGGTGCTTCTCTTCAGCAGGGACAGGGAAGCTGGTCAGAGTTGATGGGAAGATGGATGGAGCCAAATACAGGGCAATCTTGGAAGAAAACCTCTTGGAGTCTGCAAAAGACTTGAGACAGGGGCGGAGGTTCACCTTCCAGCAGGACAACGACCCTAAACATAAAGCCAGGGCAACAATGGAATGGTTTAAAACAATCCATGTGTTAGAATGGCCCAGTCAAAGTCCAGATCTAAATCCAATCGAGAATCTGTGGCAAGATCTGAAAACTGCTGTTCACAAACGCTGTCCATCTAATCTGACTGAGCTGGAGCTGTTTTGCAAAGAAGAATGGGCAAGGATTTCAGTCTCTAGATGTGCAAAGCTGGTAGAGACATACCCTAAAAGACTGGCAGCTGTAATTGCAGCAAAAGGTGGTTCTACAAAGTATTGACTCAGGGGGCTGAATAATTAGGCACACCCGACTTTGCAGTTATTTATTTGTAAAAAATGTTTGGAATCATGTATGATTTTCGTTCCACTTCTAACAGAAGCGCTGGCCCAGGGTACCAGGTAAGCTATTACAACCACTACGTGGTTCCTTGCATTTGGCACCCCCAAATGATTCAAGCTGTCATTCTCCTTTAAAAATTTGAAACTTTTGCTTAAAATTTAATCTTTTTTAGATAACCTTCCCATGGATAATGAGTTTCCAGATAAGGAATGCTATACCTGTAATATTAACAAACTGAACAAAAACACTTGACAAAGAAAATCAAGCAATTTCATGAATGTTTTAAAATATGTTATTTTATGAAAACTCGGCCTGATTACTAATTGGTCTACCCAACACTAATTACAAGGACATACAGATAAAAAAAGCCATTATTAAAGTGCAAAAAAGCTGTTAGCTTTCTTTAATTATTCTGTGACATAAAGCTGCTGTATGGTGTATGGCTTGTGACAGATAGCAACCTTATGACATATAAGACTAAGCCCTAACGAGCAGCCCCTATTAAACATCAGGTTTTCTTTGGTAATAGCCTATATGCTATGCAAGGGGCCTGAATGGCTTACAAAATGGGGAAAGTATCAGTGGCAGTATCAGCAGCAGAATAACCCTGAAACTGAATCTCAAGAAGAACACCAGTTGAGTTAGCAGGTGGTGCAATTTGTGGACACTCACTTACAAACATAAGGCATAAAATCTGCTTATACTCTGTTGGGAACCATGCTTCCTAGGCTTAATTATAGCTCAGCATAGTTATAGAGAATAACTGTAGTTCTAAACTGGACGCTCATTCAGAAGCTCAAAATAAAAAACAAATATTTTAGCAGACCATTACTGTATCCATCAATACAACTATGTTACATTCCCTTTCATCCGGCACACATTACATCTTGTTGTTTGCAAGTCACTGGATATTATCAGTAGACAAAAAGGTGAATAATGATACTTAGATTGAGTCCTGCCAAACAGTGATATATAGATTCCCTTACCCATAGAAGCACAGGAGAACATTATCACTGCTTTTCCATCTGGCTATTGTGCTCTGAATCGTTAAAAAACAAATACACATAGTTCTTAAAAGTCTACAGTTATCTCACACTATTGTAGACATATGTATGCCCCTGAATGAGCAGTATATGCATGATTATTCAACTTTGTTAACACCTTTATTTTTAATTTTAGTTTAGCTCCTTTAAGTTATTAGCTGTCACTTTTGTTTTTTTTGTAAATTTTGATGATTATTTAAATGTTTGGCTTAGGCTTAATTTATAGTTTAATAGAATATCTATTTTTTTAGGAAAGATATTTTATGGGGTTATAATACAATAAGAGCCATTGCTGAGAAGGCCATTGCTCATTAATACCTGAGCTCTTTAGTGAATTTGGCCAAGTTGGCAGGGCTGTATATTTTTCTGTAGGTACCTTTGGGCAAATTTTAATGCATGTACCATATATATAGGTTGTAAATTTAGGTTTAAACTCTTATCCTTAAAATAGAATTTAATATACGGTTTTAATTTTCTTCATCTTCCTAGACCATATACATATTATCTGGTCATGGTTGCTTTATACAGGGCTAATGTAATGTTATGAATGTTATTTTAATGTAATTCCGAAGAGGTGAATTTCAATACTGTTCTCCTCTTCTTCTATTTTAAAATGGCATTATGAAGTACATAAAATATGTATATGTATACTTTATGTTCGCTTGCTGTGTACTTTTCAATAAGTTATCTTCTGTGAATAACTGTTTTCCCTTGCAGCCAATACTCACCTTAAGTATTTATTACTTAAGAACTAGTATGAGGAGGTGGTATCAGCAAGTGTGGTACCTGAAGTCTTTATTTATTGACAACTGTGGACAAAGAGCACCTCTTAACATCAGTTTGTTCTTTATATAATAAATTATTTGATTTGATAATTTTCCAATGACCCAGATAGGGAGCAGGAGTAGCTCAGTGCCTATGTTTGACCTGAATTTGATTCCTACTGATAACTCATTTGTCAATTCCTTGTGGCCTAAATATCTATTGTAATCTCTGGGGGGCACTAACAGTGCCTGTATATATAAATTAGAAATATTCTATATTTATATATTGTATTAATTGTATACTTTATGATTCGATAGATATTAGATATGTATGAGTTTACCTTTTTTTTTTTTTTACATTTCACAGCTCCAAGAGGAAAACGAGGCTGGAAAACATTTTATGCTATACTTAAAGGAACAGTCCTGTATTTGCAAAAGGTAAAGTATTGTTCCGACAGATATTAAAACAGTAGTGCATTTTTTCTTATATCCTTTTACTTTACTTACATATGTCCTTAGACTCTTATATTATCCTTACCCAAAAACTTCTCATTATAATGGTTCTGGATATTTGTGATACTTGTTATATGTGCATGTTAGGAGATAATTTAAGAGCATATACAATAATAAGATATTATATCTACTTGCTCAAGGAGGGATGGGGAACTGGGTGGCTATCTCTTGCTCCATCCATGCTTTCTCAAAAGTTGGCTGACTTTTGGCAATGTTAGCATTTTAGCAATATGTTTTATCAACACTATTCTGGTTTGTATATTATTCCTTTTTTTTTATTAGCTATTTAAATGCAAATCAATTTCATATTGTGCAATAGCCAAGTGTTACCAGCTATCCTTGGTGACACATACAAAGCAGCAGAAGTTTTTTACAAAGCTTGTAAAGACCCTCATTTTTATCAGTGCAAGGAGCTTTACATTATGTTGTTTGGATTAAAAGAGTATGCTGCCCTTTTACCCTTGTGCAAAGTTGTTAAATATATCTGCTTTTAGTACTCTGTTTAAATCAAATAGGATGGTATTATTTACCATGTTGTAATATGCTATCTCAGGCTGCACAGTGAGAATTGAATTAAGTCTGCCTAGGAGATGGCATTGATTTAATGACTGAGCTCCAGGGATTAAACAATCCCGCCATTTATTCTCCTTGATGTCTGTTATTCTATCAGAATTGATGGACTAGTGAACATTCTTTGCTTGCATTCTTTTTCAATTCATCATTAAGTTAGAATCATTGAACACTGTACTGCTTTGCTATAAGGCTATAAGAACATGTTGTAGCTTTAATTCCCATGAATGCAAGATTACTATTATGTAAATATGCATATGCTCACATACAGTTTAATTTGTAAAGAGATTAAATTAATTAATTTACAATTAATTTGTAAATACATTAAATTAATTACACATTCCATCTAGTGTATTTATTGTTATTAATTTTGTAGGTGCTTAATGATAATCATAAGAAACACCTACCCATAGAAAATCTTGTGAAACCTAAAATAATGATTCTGATAACTGTAAGCAACAATTCTGAAAATGACTCTGACCTTGAAGCAATATGTACTACGATGATGTTGCTTAAATATATAAATGATATTTAAGAGATTAAGATATGATTCTGATTAAAGTTTTTCCTTAAATATATTTACTTATCTATGCCTAGTGAATAAAATAATGCATTTTCATAGTTCTCGTAACAGTATCTGTACAGGCTATGATAAGTTGATGGTGCAACTTATCAGTCTTTTCCATGCTTTTTGTTTACGACTGTTCATTCAGACCTTTCCATATCCCCAGTTACAAAGGACTGTTCTACATATAGTAGCCCACACCCCCACAACATTCTCTTGTCCTATGATTTTCACAAAGGACAGGACAGAATGACAAAGAATCATTGATAAGAGTTATAGATATAAACAGGTAAAATTTAATTTGTAGTTAAGGCAAAACCTGCGTGAAAAATATTATCAAATATAAATTAAATAATCTGTTATCTTTCTATCTATCTATCTTTCTATCTATCTATCTATCTATCTATCTGTCTATCCATCTCTCTCTATCATCATTTTGAAATTTAAAGGTTGCATTTAAAATAATCTTTTAGTATCTTATAGACCAATTCTAAGCAGCTTTTCAGTTGGGCTAAAATGATTTATATTATAGAGTTTTTCAGTTGTTATTATTAGCATTCCTATCAGTCTCCTGCAACTATCTGGCTTTCAGGGTTAGCAGTTACAACCTGATCGACTATAGTGAGTTGAGTTTTATAATTCACATAATAGCAGAGAATACAAGCATAAGCTTTCTTCTACTTCAGTAGTAAAAGTTATGTTGAACAATTACTTTTAAGCTGTGTGTATTAATAAGTTGTAAAGATGTTCTGCAGCTGAGTCTAATAATTGGGTTATTTCGGTAAATAAATTATACCTGAATTGGTTTTTCTCATGTTACTGCTTAATCAGTAAACCTACTGTACTGTACTAGTTAAATTAACAAAGAAATTTTTCCAATGAAAAAACAAACATGTTACTGCCCTTCAGGACTGGACTTCTGACACCAGGTTTGTTTAGCTGTGAGGTTTTGCTTCTTAGGAAAATGAATAGCCTGGTTTCTTTCATGACATGTTTGTTTTATCTATGCCCTTTACAGTATAAGTACCAAAACATGTTTTTTTTGTAAGGACTTTAAAATATCAGCATTTCATCTTTAAAATCTCATTCATCTGACTTTTCATTTGCGTTTGGACAAAGATCCAAACCAGAAGTTGGAAGTTGTTTTTTTTTAGTCTGTTTACTATTTTTCAATATTAAATAATTTATTACAGGTTTTAACACTTTCGAGTACTTTAAAAGTAAATGTATTCACATTATACAGGTATATTTAGGAAAAGCAAATAGTAATTATCTATAAATACTCTAAAACCATTATTTAGAGGAAGTGTGCTTCACATAAGTCATGTAACAAAATTGCTTGAAGGTGTTCTGTAGACCACACAAATGAGTAGTGCAGCAAAGTACACTTGTATTAAGCTGACCATACCAGTGTTTACAAAGGTAATGAGACTGGTCATTGAACACTGGTCTGATATATAATATATATATATATATACTATTTTTTTGTTGTCATCTACATATCTACACATATATTAATGTTAAATACATTTTCTGGAATGCTGAAGGGGGTCAGTGTAACTGCTACATTTATCCTCAGATTTACTAATAATGTTTTGGATATTTCAAATTAAAAATGGAGGTGCTGACCCATGTAATAGAAATTACTTACTATGGGTATAGGAGGAAGGTAACTCTAGGGTGCTTGCTTAGTTTATGTATACGTTTTTGCCACAATTCTAGCTTGTATTGTTGTAAGATATTTTTTTCTACACCTATAGGATGAATATAAACCTGAAAAGGCACTGTCGGAAGATGATTTAAAAAATGCTGTGAGTATTCATCATGCTCTAGCATTAAAGGCAACAGACTATGAGAAAAGACCTAATGTCCTGAAACTCAAAACTGCAGACTGGAGAGTTTTTCTATTTCAAGCTCAGTAAGTATATCTCTCTGGAAAATGTGACCAAAATGTATAATTTCACCAACTTCTATAATGAACAGTCATAGTAAAATGTAATTTTGAGTAGTGATGAACAAATCTTTTCACCAGACATGGATTCACTGCCAAATTCTGAATTTCTCCATTAGCAATTTTTTTTTGCAAAAAAATTTGGCAAATGAGAAAATAGTTGCAGCCACGGCTGCACATTTGTAATTGTCTTTGTAAATATCTGTATTTATTATATTTTGTATTTTGCATGTTTGTCATTAATGTAGCTATGGGAGTAGTTTTGTTAATAAATGTATATTTTTGATTGAACTATCTCTTTTTTTGAAGAACCCTATTTACCAGTAATATCTATGCACATGTGTATACGAGAATAAATATACATATACATAAATATATTCTTGGACAACAAATGACAGGTCTCAAAGGTTATATATATATATATATATATATACATATATATATATATATATATATATGATATGATTTGCTCAAACTGCTATTGGTAGAGTCAAGGCAGATGGGAGACTGGGAAGCGAAATTTCAGTCTACACAGTCTTCTCACTGTACTTTATTAAAATCAACAAAGGTTCCACCTAAACAGTGTAACACATACAGTTACTTTCACTTGGGCTTGGATCCTCACTCTTCTGGGGTCTGATTGGGATTGTCCACCCAAAACACAACAAGGTACATATTTACCTTCATGGCTTGCCGTTTGCTACACTTCTGTGCAGCTCTCCAGAGAAACACTCTCTCTGCCTTAGTAGTGCACACACTGGGACAGCCAGGGCCCTCCTCTGGGATCAGCCAATCCACCCCTTTTTCACTTACTGACAGCTCTAACCTCATCTGCTACTTAATTACTTGGCTTGAAGGGCATATTCACCCTATCTTAACCAGCAGGATCTATGCAGCCCATAAAATTTACATATTTTTGTACAATGCTAGGCGGCTGCCTTTCTATAGTGAATAAGGATATTATAAATCACCAGGAAGTTTCATGACCATATAAAGAAACAAGGCTGAAGGCCAAGTAGCCTGGGAAATTTTATTTTTTTACATAGAATCATTTTTAAATCAGAACTCTGCAATTGTTATTGGTCAAATACTGTAGGTAGGCAGACCTGTACTCAGCATTGCCTCAGAAACCACATGGTTTAAATGGTTAGGACTTTACTTTGGGGTTAAAAGTATGGCAAGCTGAAGCTCTATAGCAATAAAAACTACCTTGTACATAGCTGTTGCATTTGGTTGTGCCCTATAGAATATCAAAATCTAGATCTGATAGGTCTGAAAGAACATGTTGTGAAAGTTTGGGCCATTGCATGCAAGGACCAATGTTTTTTGCACAATAGGTAGTTGTTGACCTGGATTAAATTAGGGTCCCTGAGACATTTTGTTGTTTTTATACCATGTCCCCACACACGGAGCATCAAACAACAGCACAGATAGACAAACTATAAACCATACATATAAGATATAGTATATATTTACTCATGAAAATGGCTGACACTTTTTAACCCAAATGAACTATGCAGTGGATCAGAATATGTTGCAAACTTCCTCATAGTATATTAACAGGTAACAGGCAAGTTCTCTTCATTATAATGAACAATTTTTTCCATTTACAGGAGCACAGAGGAAATGGAATTATGGATTAGCAAAATCAACTGTGTGGCTGCAGTGTTTTCAGCCCCTCCCTTCCCAGCTGCTATAGGATCACAGAAGAAATTCAGTCGCCCTTTACTGCCTGCCACTACTACTAAACTGACCAAGGTTTGTATTTTTGAGGATATTTTTTAACAATAAGGATGAATAAATCCCATATTAATTTTAATCACCCTCTACAACTTTCAAGCATTTCCTGTGATTTAATAAGCATCAAAACCACAAAAACTATTAATACAAAACAAAAGCTGTCAATTTCATGTCAATGTTTTTTTTTTGGGGGGGGGGATTCAAGGAAAGATGTAAAAACCACAAAAATTTGTGGATTCCATGTTCTTTTCAGTCCTGCTTTTTCAATTTGGATATTTTAATAAATGACTAGACTTTCGTGGTTTTAGTGGAAATGAGTTTAGTCATGGTTTCAAAAACCTCTAAAACCAGAAACATGCGAATCCTGATAAATGGGTCAGAACAGGCGGTTCTTTCCTTCAGGTGGTTAGTAACAAAAATATTTCTGGGCAAAAACATTCTAAAAAATATATATCTGTCTCTGACAGTTGGCAGCTTGAGCTTTGATACATAAAATATTCTAATTTTTTTTAGGATGAACAATTGAGATCACATGAAACAAAGTTGAAGCAAATATCCACTGAACTGGCTGAACATCGCTCATATCCTCCAGATAAGAAAGTAAAAGCCAAAGAAATAGATGAGTACAAACTGAAGGACCACTACCTGGAGTTTGAGGTACATTTGTACAATGCCATGATATAGTCTGTAGGTTATACCGTTTATTTCGTTATTATGTTGTACCTTGACTGCTATCTTTGACATAATAGTAAGGGAATCATATATGAAGATTTATCATAGATGGATTGGCACTCACATAATCCATTAGTTAAATAAAAAAGAAGATTTTATTGAACACAGCATACAATACAAAGCCTAAGGCTAATGCCACACAGTCTGATTTTTGGATAATCGCAGGCTGAAAATCAACCCCTACTCTCCAATCAGCTTTTGGACGGGCCAATACAGTGGCTGTGGGCAGAGACACATTTGTTTAGAGAGTAGGGGTTGTTTAAGCAGAAAATGCTTTGTATAAACAGTTTATGGGTCATTCCGGACCATAGCGAGAAAGTAAATCTTCACTCAGCCTTTAACCTTTTTTCTCCTCTACAGCACCACCTTCTGAGAACACTGGCAGGTTTGTGGCTAAATAATGGTTAAACACCGTGAGTCAGTCCAATTAGGGTCTGTTTTGGATTCTGTTTTTATTTGCACTAAAACTGTGGTTGTTTTTTCAGTTCTGGTTCTCTGTAAGGGTCCAGCCTTTCTTCAGGCACACCCCCTTAGCTCATAACAAGGTTACAAATATGTGAAAACACTGGTGTATCATTCATTATTCAGACATAGTTTTAATTAGTTAGTTAGTATTATACCCAATAACTGAGGCCCAGTTCTATTTGCCCCCCCCCCCCCGGCATCACCGTCTGGGAGACACTGCACTAGAAGATTCAATTAAATAATAGCAGTGATGCATCTTTTTATTACAGCATCATGCAATATATATAATTCTGAACACCATGTAAAATTACCACCTTTGTGTACTTTGCATAAATATAGTTTTACAGTAGACATATACCATTACTATTCTTCTGAATTTAACAATGTGCCCTAAAACTGCTGTTATGTGCAGGTGATGTCTAGTAATGTCACAAATGATCAAATTCACCTGTACATGCTTTAAATTCAAAAGCTGTTATCTGTCTGATATAGCTAAAATGAAGCAAAAAGTTACAAATAATAATCTATATGTAAATGGAAGTATATGAATTAATCACTTGAGATTCTCACTTTGTTTAGAGCAAGCAACAACCTTTTTAAATGTGTTTTTCCAGTTGCAGTAACGCTTGCTGCTGCTTTGTTCTTGTTGAGATACAGTGGCTGGATAAGCATGTAACCATGGTGTTGCTAAGGCTTTTATAGCACTTTAGGATTCATCTTTAGAGCATTTAATGATTCAGAAACATTAACCTGTTCCTTACTCTGCCTTTTGTAAAGACTAGAGGTTACCTGCTGTTGGTATTGCTATGAAATTGCTATAATTTAAGTTGATTAACCCCTTTCATAACTCTGTCACAGAAAAGCATATAAGTAAAGCATTAAAATGTAAATGTAACTCTGAGTGAGCTAATTCCTACTAATTACAATTCAGTGATACATATTTTTTATTTATTATAAACATAAAATAATGTCATCTTTTATCTGAAAGTGTCTAGAAATTGAGTTGCTCAATAATGACAAATGTCTTTATCATGAATTTGTGCTTGCTTAGGTCTCATCAATTAAAACTAAGTAGTGCAGCAATAAAACAACTTGGCCAGAAGAATTGCTTGTTTAAACTGACACTATGGGAATGTTCTTATATCAGTGCTATCTGGATGAAACATCCCGCACCTATAGTATATAAAAATGAAAGGGCACAACATATTATTTGTAGTCTAATACAAAGCTTGTAAAACTATTCGTAGCCAGTTACAACATAACCCCATAGCCATGTTTAATTAAAAAGTTGTGTTACCCTAGTATAACACAAATAGTATAACACAAACTGCTTGACAAATTATACATGGGCAGTTGGCTTCTAGTTTTGTTGTCTTTGCATTTTGTCTTTCATTTTTCTTTTATCTCGTGTAAGAAAGAACATGTGCATTGGCAGATTTAAACCTATCAGTAGGTTTACCCACACTGCTTTAGCTGTGATAACCTGTATGTAGAGAGCTTTGCTGTGGTTTAAATTGTTGGTCCCACTGGTAGATTTATTAAGGGCACATTAAAGGATCAATCCCCCTGTGTGCTATCAAAAGTTTACAGCTTTTCACAGATGTTGTAAAAGGGAAGCTGTGCAATAGGAGGTAGAGGTGGAAAGAAAGGAAACTGGAAAGATTATTGTGTTTTCAAACCAAATTATATGTCTGGGATACAAAAATTGGATTTCACATTAGGGACACCTTCGCCAGGACAGTTTATTTATACCTTCTATGCCATCTTAGTCATGTAAAGGGGTATGCATTTTTTTGTATTTCTTAAGAAAGAAATACATGAACCTTTAAGTGGCCTTACTGTGTTATGTTTTTTTTCCTTTAATTTGCAAAATATCTTTTATTATCGTATTGTGTTATTTATGTCATGATGGGAGTTTAGTTTTGAATGCGGTCCTCCACCAAAAAATTAATAGTTAGTTTGATATCCTGAGACTAGTATCCTGAGACAATTTACAACTGACCTTTGTTTTTTTTAATCCAGTGCAGTTTTCGAATGACGTAACAACCCCACAACTTAACAACCCTTGCAAAGTAGATAACTAGATGATCCATATACATGTCCCTTCCTTCCCTCTTTGTTGTGACTGTTTTGTTAGCAGGAGTCTATTATGCAGGGGGATGATTCTAGCATTACTAATCTAATTATCTACCTTGCAAGGATGAAACGTGAAAATAGAAAAGCTTTGCTTTTCTGTTAGCTAAGTTAAGTATGCACAAGCCCTATTTAGTAAATTCATGTGAAACAGGTAATAAACAATAAATAAATTCACCAAAACCATACCACAGAGGATATTTTAAACTTGCTTTAGGCAGGTGTTGACTGAAACTCAAAGTATTAGGGCTGGCATGCATTTTCTTCGGGTTACATGACTGGAGGCTTTAATTGTTGTAAACCATTGAGGTAAACATGTAGCATTGTTGCAAACAGGTGGTGTTGAAGGTCTGTTCTTCTGTTTAGGGATGGCTGTTCCAGCATGACAAAAAGACTACTCAGCAAACAAGTTCAATTACTTTAGAGTAGACCATAAATATATGACTTTATATCATGACTTGAATAAATGAAAACCTTTACAAACATATATGTAGGTTGATAGTTTCAATGATTGCATCATCTTAGGAGGCATCAGGTATTATTTGTGAATGTGTTTATATGTGAGCCCCAGGGTCTTCTCAAATTAGTTTTTGCATTATAGAGCAATATATTTGAGCACTAGCTTAACTTTTAATATCCAGATATCTTTCCCCACAAAAAAACTGTCAAATCCTTATTTCAGTTGTAAACTAAAGTTAGTAGAAACATAACATTTACTGTTTCCTTCATTTAACTCATCACCATCTACTAGTACTGGGATAGCATATTTATTAGAAAACATTTGTTATATTTTATTTTTATATATTTTATACTGAACAGACAGACAGCTTTCACACTCTCTCTTCACCTTTAGCTAATGATTTCTTAGATCATCCTCACATTCAAGTGGTATCTTTAACATACCTGAAGTGTTGATGTTTGCTTCAGCATTGTTTATTCCAGTTTCTACTTATTTTAGTCCACTCTTCAAGGTGAATAATGAAAGCAGCATTTCACAGCCTGGGTATGTTTACTGCCCATCTGTCAACAACTGTGCGTTTTGGTCATTGTAGAGTTATGGTCTGTATCATTAAAGGAATACTATCATGGGAAAACATGTTTTTTTATTAAACACTCAACTGTCAATAGAGCTTCTCAGAATCAGAGTCTTGCATTAAAATATATTTTTTAAAAGCACAAACAGATTTTTTTATATTTAATTTTGAGATTTTACATGGGGCTTGCCATATTCTTCATTTCCTATGGTGCCACAGCCATGTCATTTGTGCTCAGATAAACTTTAGTCATTTTTTACTGCTGAGCTGCAAGTTGGAGCTATATCACCCCCTCCCCACCCTGCAGCCGATCAGCAGAACAATGGGAAAGTAGCATGATAACAGCTCCTTGACACATATATTGCTAAACGTGGTAGAAATGAGAATAGCACTCAATAGTGAAAAAATCCATGTCCAGCTTGGGACTCCTCCAGTTATGGGAGTAGGAGAAACAATAGGTTATCTGCAAGCAGTTCTAATGTGTAGTGCTGGCTCCTTCTGATAGCTCAGAATTAGACACAATATGGCTGTCTACACACTAATATTACAACTAAAAAATATATATATATTTGTTGGTTTAATAATAACGTTTTAAATGGTAGAGTGAATTATTTGCTATGTAAGCTGTGTAATTTAGAGATAAAAGGTATACCATAAAAATCATGAGAGTATCCCTTTAAAATGCTTTTATTTCTTCCTAATGTATTGTATTAAACATATTCTTTACACATTCTCTTGACCAAATATATTACAGATTTCCTTCTGGCCAGATTTTGTTTTCTTTAGTTGAAATTGGTGGTGGTGTTTTTTGATTCCAAAAAACTTTTGCAGCTTTGCACACTGCCAGGCCACCAACCAGTATTATTGATTAAAAAGAAAAAATCTTTATTGGAACATTTTTTTAGGAGTGAATTTCTTCCCATGCTATGGGCTCGGGGCTGCTGCACCTGGACCATCAAGGTCTTTTGGTGAGTTCTGACATATTTTACTGACTAGAAAAATTATAACTATGAAATAAATGGACACAGACACATATAATTATAGATTGGTTTGAAATGGTCTTGGATTCTAAGCATTAACATGTATTCTATCTTAGTAAATAACCCTTTACCTACTATAAGCTTTCCCAACACAGCAATGACAAAATCTAATACATAAAATTATCTGTGTATCACTGTGTATACCACTAAAATTCTTTGCTGTTCTGGTTGCTTTCAAACCAACCTTTTGTTCAGCTCAATTGTCATACCACTGGTTTTCAAAGAGTATACTTCCTATCTGCTCCATACTTAGTTCTCCAAGCTGAATCTGCATTGTGTACACAGTATATCATCATTCGGTGGGAGCATATTCAGGTATCCCATCCCCTTTTCTGCATCTCAAACACTCCTCACCACCTACAGCTAGACTTTTGAACAGGGCTAAGTTTTACAGCAGGCACTGGCCATTCAGGGTAGATTTTAAGTCACTTTTTTTAAATTCATCAATATGTACAATTTTCCATTACTTATATGTGGAATAAAGGGTGCTTGCCTCTGCAGAAAATGAGATATAATAGAGAAGGAATATGTTAAAAATGTGGTTGCCAGGAAGTTAGTGAATGTATTTTGGGGTCACCAAGGAGTTAGCTAAATGCAGGGTGGAAGATTGTGTATAAGAATGTTGATTACTTTGACCAAACACATTTTTTCATCCTCCTGGAACATAATATAACCTTCTGCAAATGTACGTTTAGTACATGTACCATTACAATTGCTAACAATGAAAAGGTTGTATAAAATTATTTTTCAAACCTTTGAAACTCGCCCCCTCACTGCACCCTGCTGAAACTACCACTCATGAATTTTTATAGACATAGCTTTCAAACTTGTATGCATGAATAGAGACAGATTAGCTGCTGCAGAGCACCTTTGTATTAAAAATTATGACTGCATACACATTTAGTCTTTCAGTGCCAGTGCTATAAAATGCACCAACCACAGCTCTAATGCCTTTCTAGGTGGATCTAGCTGTGATGACTGTTTTTAAGCCACATGAAGCTAAGTGTATTTAAATATGATTGTTTTTTTCTGGATCTTTTTGTTCCCATAAAAAAAAAGAAATCACTGGGCTAGAACTTGCAAATTACAGATGGCAATAACAGTGTTTCTCTGAGAAAACTTCTTAAACTTTTTCTGTACCTACTGTCTGTCAGTTTTTACATTTTCATTTTTGTTTCCTAGCATTTAGCAGCATCTATTCATTCTTCTGGATGAATTGCAAACAGGATTTTTTTCTCTATTAAAGCTTTCAAGGGACTTGTGCCTAGGGCATCAGCTTCAGGGGGTGGCCCAAAGATGCCTATTTATAAAATGAAGGAAAAAAGAAAAACCCCTTTTTTGTAAGACAATGCACTCCTAGACTTTTTTTTTTTTTTTGCAAAAATTATTTTATTTTGCCCAGTGTCAACCGTTGCTTGGGGCCAAACGATCGAATTATAATGACGGGCATAGGAAAAGTCGACCCAACTAGATTTTCTAACCTGCCGATCGAGATCTGGGCGATTTCAGGCCAGATATCGGTCGGGCAGGCCCATCGGTAGCGCCCATACACGGGCCGATTAGCTGCCGAATGGATCTAAGGGACCGATATCAGCAGCTAGAATCGGCCCGTGTATGGGGACCTTAAGGACTTAGCCTTAATCAAACATTAGTATGTAAGAAAAACATTTCTGCTTAAACCTATATAGGCTAGATAACGTGTTGTAAACATTAGCTATTTCATGCTTGCTGAAGTGAATATAGCACCTGGTAATCATCTGACCTAGCCATACTGTGTTGATCAAAAATAAATCTCTTGTTTTATAGTAGGCTTGTTCAAGCTGAAACTCTAATCCTGCTGGGGTTGTCAAAGGATCTTTATAGGGGATATAAACAGAAACGGTTTTTTAGATAAGCAATCAAGCAGAGACTGCTGTAGTACACAAAAGCACAGATTTTTTTCAATAAAAACTGTAAATGGGAAAATACTATTTATTATTCATGAAAAGGAGTAGAAGGAAAAGCAGTAGAACTGTGATGTGCATTCTACCTCAAATTCTTATTCAACAAAAGAATTTCCTTTTTTAAAGGTTTACATGTTTAATAAAAGGTATATTATTTTATTATACATTTTAAAATAATTCACAATAATAGACATGTAATATATTCCAGGTATTTAGTATAGATTTACTGTAAAAACTATTGAGAATATAGTTTCTAGTCAAACACATGAAGCCTGTATTTACAAAATGTATGTTTGATACAATTGCTCATGGATCAGGCTGTATTTTCATGGCAGCTGTTCAAGAGACATGTAAACCACCTTGTAGACATGAATTCAGTTCATAGGGCTTCTGTTGAACATACTTGTTGCTTATTTTTTTTAATCACATATCTGTGCATTGTGTCATTGAAAATATAATTAAAATTAAGTCTCATTCTAGTTTTGGTACATACAAGCAGAATGAAGACCAATCAGCAGTCCACTTATGAGCCATTTGTATAAACAACCTCCTCCTCAGGATATGAGATGAGGAGCAGCTCATTATACATATGGCTTCTCATTTGACTTTCAATTTCAGAGTTTGTTATCCACCACTGAGGCACTACCATAGGTTAAAAATTGGACAGTGGCACAGTGGATGATTTGTTGACCCTGGAAAATTGCACTTCTCGGTTACCTAACTGCTTTAATGACTGTGTCCCATGCTGCAAAGCTTCTTAAAACCTAAACCCATGCCACCACATACATTCAACTCTTCTTTAGACTGCCCATGTTCAAAGACTTGTCTTGAAGACATTTTAATGCATTAACACTGCAAACATGCTAATCCAGTATTTGCTGTTTCTTTTAGACTAAGGTTATCAGATAGTCTGACTTCTAATAACTGCAAGTTGTTAAGCTACACTGATTGTATTTACATTAATGCTGTGAAGTTGTGGAATGCATTCCCTGGCAGATACATAAATAGCTTTAAGAAGGGGTTGGATGACTTTTTAGCAAGTGAGAAAATACAGGGTTATGGGAGATAGCTCTTAGTTGATCCAGAGACTGGTCTGGTTGCCATCTTGGGGTCAGGGAGGATTTCCCTCCTCCCCTCCTCTGTTTTTGCTTCCTCTAGGGCAACTAGAAGTTAGGCAGGTTTCATATGAACATAAAATGTATGTATTTTTTCAATTTAACTTACTATGTTTCTATCAGTGCATATTTTCCACATGATCTGGTACCTTTAAACTTAGATCCAGGGATCTAACGGGTATTTTCATATTTGCTTTCACTTTGTCATTTGCCATTAAAGCCAAAAGTCTTAGTAACATTGGCATAGCCATGTATAGAGGATATAAATAGAGTCTGGTGGAAATTGGGAGGAAATGCTGTCATTTTGTTAGCTCCAGAAGAAATCTGGAGATAGCTCCAAATAGCTCCCTAACCCATTGATGTTATGGACTAAGAAAAACAAAATTAAACACAATGTTATGCTTTTCGGACTTAAGTAACTGCAAATTGGGTTTGAACAGTAGACTACTGTAAGGATGATATTATCCTTTTAAAGTATATAAGAAAATCATTAAACTGTGATTTTCTTTTCTATTGCTGTAGGCTAGCTAGATTTGGAAATGCTGCAGATGCTTATGTAAATGCTGTAAAATGAGACCAGTTGTATTCAGTCATTTGATGTCTACACATTTTTGTGGCTAATGTGCTAAATTTGTGCTTTTTCTCTTCCCTAGAAAACAAGATATGAGGTTTATGTAAAAATACTGAAAGAAGGAGGCAAGGAGATGCTGACCAATAATGAAAATGACAACTCGGGGCTAAAAAAGTCCCATTCTAGTCCTTCGCTGACCCAGGATTCATCACCATCTAGTGCCAAGGTCAAGCGCAACATTTCAGAGAGGAAGGACTACCGGCCAGAGACACCAAGCATTAAGCAGAAGGTTACCTAAAAAGAAGAATGACAGAAGCGCTGAAAGCAGTTAGCAAGCTCAGATAAATATATTGTCTGTCACAGTTGTTACTATCCGTGGTTCAATCAAACATCAAATAAGTCTGTAACTGGCTGGTCCTTGGTAGCATTTTTCTATAGCACATCTTTTAGTTGCTGACTAGTCACAATATTGTAGATGTTTTTGTTCCCAATCAGCAGAGTGTAGTTACTTTGGCTTCTAACAGCTTATCCGACGCAGGTATTGCATACCCCAGTTACATGTGGATGCCTTTTTGGGGTTAAATGCATGGTACCTGACCCAAAACCTGCCTCAAGATTTCCCTTTTCTGTTTTGAGGGAATGGCTGTTGGTGTTTGACATATTGCAGATCTCTGTAAAATGGTACAGTTTAAAAATAATAGGAAAGCACCTTTCATGGAAGGTTTACTTTGTTAACTAGAAAAGAATACTTGGCTAAAAGCAGCACCCAAAGCATATAGCAAATTGGCTCCAAGGGCAGAAATTTGGCCTGTATAACTTTTGATCTTTATTTCACAGAGCTAATTGTATGTATAATTGAAGAGAAGCTGTAAAAACAAAAGAAAAAAGCATACTGAAGTCTAGAGATATCCCTATGTTAAAACTGTAGCTATTTGTGTTATCTAGTGCTGCTGTACTAATAAACATAATGCATAATGGAGCCAGTTTACTAAGTCTGGGTCAATTAGCACCAGTGCAATAGTAATCATTAACTGATTACAATTGGTTGCCCAGGAGCAAATTGGTCTATCGTTGCTAAATGAGCCCAAGTATTTCTGGTGTAAAACTGAGTCCATGTTCTTTGATCTAATGGACCAAATTTACTTCAGGATGCTAAAAAGTTTTGCTCAGTTTTATCAGTAAAATTCTAAAAAAAAGTGTTAATTAGATATATGTAACATGTCTGGAAACAATTTAATATGCTGTATCTCTCAAAGAATTATTTTAGGACTAACCAATTGAAAATGTACTGTATGGTTTGCAATCACCAAGCCAACTTGAATGCTGATTATTTTACACCTCACAATGTATGATATTCCTGCAAGTATTTAATATTATCTTTTATTTTTCCCACATATAAAGCAAACACTAAGGCTTATAGTGTTTTTCAGCTGGCTGAGAAGCACCCAAGATTATCCCCTGATGCCCCAAATTGATTTAAATAGGAAACATCTGACAGAGGCAGTACTGGAACTCTTCAGATTTCCTGTTGAGGTCAGTGCACGTAGGGAGGAGATTGTTATATTGCATTCTGAAAAAGAAGGATCCAGTTATTCTTCTCTACTTACTAATAGCAGTGAATGGCAAGTTATGTCAGACATATTTTGAAAGACAGAGTCTTGCCTACAACCACAGTCTTTAGAGATTGCTCTCAAACCACGTGAAGGGCCTTGTATACATTTTGTGGTTTTATCCTGCACTCAGTGAACTACTACAGTAGTGCTCCCATTTAATTTATTTCATTAAATAATGTAAATAATTTGCATGTACTTGGCCTAAATTTTCATTTTCAAAAGTTCTGCATTTTAAGTACGTTTTACAAAACTAGCCAATTTATTTACAGAGCGTGGCATTTTTAAAGAAATTAATTAACTGTTCCCTAGTTCAACACACTGGGCTGTGTTACATGCATTATGATGTGGCTTTCCTAGAAAATGGTGTTGATAGCAAAAGGAATACAGTTAGCACTTACATTAGATAATGTATTAATAACACTATTCAAGCAAATTCAACCAGCCCTTTCTTTTGCTGTTTAAGGTGGAAATCTTAAACATTCAACTTCTTTTAACTATATATGCTTATAAATGTTAATGCTTCCTAGTATGTAGTATATGGCTAAATTTACATGATAACCTTTAAAACAGATTATATACTACAGAGAAACAGTACATTTTGGACCTGTTTATTATTTGAGAATAATGACTGCTTCCTTTCTCTTTTGAGGTTAATGCCAGTACTAGACATGGAGAAAACTAGTTGACTGTTTCAAAGGTTTTACACTGATATATAGTTGGGACTCAGTCTGCAAAATATACAGCTCTAAAAGATAAGCCCTGAGAGTGGACAGTGCTATTTCAAATATATTTTTGCTTTAACCTTATGCTGAACTGCCCCCTGACAAAATTGCAATCTTAAATAATATCTTGCTAGTTTTAGTTTTCATGTGCAAGGTATGTAATGCTACTTTATCACATGAAATCCAATATGTGTTGTTGTGAAGACAACTTATCCAGGGTTCTGCAAAAAGTGATAAAGTAAAGGTGGCCATACCCTGCAAGATTACTTGTTTGGAGAGGTTACCAAATGAGCAGATCTCAGCCCAAGGCTAAGGACCACATCAATGCACCAATTAGTTTTTTTTTTAAATTGCTTAGTTAATATCTGGCTGATTTTCATCCAACTATTGGTCAGGAAGGCCCAGCACCTTTTATTGGCCTGGTTATGGCAAGCTTAAGTGCAGTGCCATTTGAAAGCTAATAGGTACATAAAACTGATCTTCTTAAATGTTATCTATCCAATTAAAAAATAAAAACAGAACAAATATATATATATATATATATATATATCTGTAAATGCTATTCAACACACT